>NW_006239026.1:1702590-1746816 GCF_000226075.1 Solanum tuberosum | reverse complement strand
TGTGGTTGCTCGATCTAGTGCAGAATCAGAATATCGAGCAATGGCGACAGCAACTTGTGAGCTAGTTTGGATCAAACAGTTGCTGGGAGAACTAAAATTTGGCAAAATTGATCAGATGGAACTTGTGTGTGATAATCAAGCGGCTCTTCATATCGCATCAAATCCAGTGTTTCATGAAAGGACTAAGCACATTGAGATTGACTGTCACTTTGTCAGAGAAAAGATACTCTCAGGAGATATTGTTACGAAATTTGTGAAGTCAAATGATCAGCTTGCAGATATCTTCACCAAGTCCCTCACATGTCCTCGTATTAATTACATCTGTAACAAGCTAGGTACATATGATTTGTATGCACCAGCTTGAGGGGGAGTGTTAGAATAGAAATAAGTATTTCCTACTTAGAATAGGAATAGGAATAGGAATAGGAATAAGAATAGGAATCCTAGTTGGAAAAGGATTCCAATGTAGTGTCTATAAATAGGGTCTCAATGTAACTATTTACACACACAATTCAATATTATTTATTTCTCACAAGTGACAACCATTTTGGTGGGAAAATTCAGGAGTTTAGGTCCCAAACATTTTTTTCTGTTTCTGTAAAACAAAATCAACTGGAAGGTCCTATTCCAAAGTCACTCCTAAACCAGCAGCGCCTAGGATTTCTTCTCCTATCGCAAAATAATTTCAGTGGACATATTTCTTCAACTATCTGCAATCTAAAAACCCTGATGGTCCTAGATTTGGGAAATAATAATTTGAATAGAGCAATTCCACAATGTTTGGGGGAGATGAGTGCTGTTTTGGTTTTGGATTTGAGCAACAACAATCTTAGTGGGACAATTAATACAACTTTTAGCACTGGAAACTCACTGGACATCATTAAATTGGACGGGAATAAGCTACAGGGGAAAGTCCCACGATCTTTGATCAATTGCAAGTATTTGAAACTCCTTGATCTAGGCAACAATGAATTGAATGACACATTTCCAAACTGGTTGGGGACCCTACCTGATTTGTTGATTTTAAGCTTGAGATCAAATAAGTTGCATGGTCCCATTAAAGTTTCAGGAAACAGAAACTTGTTTTCGCAGCTTCAAATTATGGATCTATCATCCAATGGATTTGGTGGGAATTTACCAGCAAGTCTTTTTGGGAATTTGCAATCCATGAAGATAATTGATGAGAATACAAGAACCCCACAGTATGTAGGGGATGAATTTAGGCGTTATTATGATTATGTGACGACAATTACAACAAAGGGACTGGATTTTGATTTTGTTCGAATTGTGACTACAAACATGATTGTTGATCTCTCAAGGAATAGATTTGAAGGTGGCATTCCAAGTATTATTGGAGATCTTGTTGGACTTCGTACGTTGAACTTATCTCATAATGGCTTGGAAGGTCTTATACCAGCATCACTACAACATTTATCTGTACTCGAATCATTGGATCTCTCATCTAACAAAATCGGCGGAGCAATTCCACAACAACTTGTATCCCTCACATTTCTTGCAGTCTTAAATCTCTCTCATAATCATCTTGTTGGATGCATCCCCAAAGGAAAACAATTTGATACGTTTGAGAATAGTTCATACCAAGGGAATGATGAACTACGTGGATTTCCACTCTCAATAGATTGTGGTGATGATGATGGGGTACCAGAAGTGACAACTCCAGTAGAGCTAGAGGAAGAAGAAGGAGGAGATACACCAATGATAAGTTGGCAGCAGTGGCGGAGCCAGGATTTTAAGTAAGGGGGTTCAAAATCTAAAAAAATAGACACACAAAGTAGCCGAAGGGGGTTCGACATCTACTATATATACCTAAAAAATTATTTTAACCATGTATAAATCATATAATTTTCCGCCGAAGGGGTTTTGATGAACCCCCTCATTGTAAGGTGGCTCTGCCACTGGTTGGCAGGCGGTTCTCATAGGTTACGGTTGTGGTTGTGGACTAGTTACTGTACTATTCGCAATATACATAATGCTATTAACGCAATATCCAACATGGTTTTCAAGGATGTTTGATGAATTGGAACACAGAATTATTACGAGAATGCAAAGGCACAAGAAAAGGAATTAGTGTGTAACCTCCAGGTGTTCAACTTAGATCTCTATACAGATTCTTTTGGTTCGACTTATTAGATATTAGCATTTCATTTGATCTGTTTTTTTGTTAACTATGAATTGACATATGCTCTAGTCTTTATAAGGCATTTTCTTAAAATATTTTTGTTGCCTTATTGTTCTATTTAACTATGACAAGGGATCTAGATGTTTTACAATCCATACATTTTATCTTTCAGAAGATTATATTGTTTATACATTTTATGTTTTCTAGCTCCTAAGTTCAATTCTACATTTTTTAAAGTTGCGGGATTCAAGTCTAATAAGTTGCTGGAGATGCAAATAAAAGCTTTTACTTTCATAGTATGTGATGTTTCATAAAGTATTTGTTTCCCTATGGCTATGAATAAAGCCTGGGCTTTTCTTCCTCTGAGACTCAACCAGATTTTGTTTCCATTTGTCTTAGGCAGTAGAAATATCTTCAAGCCTAATTATTAGTTAACTATCTCCCAAGGCCTATTCAACTCATAAACAGAAATCGGACACAAACATGAATCTTTAGATCATTTAGTTGGATGATATGTGCCATCACTAAAAACATTGTATTTCACTCACCTCTTCCACATAACATCATAACACAGACATAGAACAGATGACTTTAAGTTCAAAAAAAAAAAATCTGTGGTTACTGAGTTTGAAAATACTTTTATACAGACTAATGATGGTATTTCATCAAAAGATTAAAGTAACATCAGGAAACCATGGACCAAAGCTGCAGTCTGTTCTCTTAACTATCTTAACTTTTTTCATTGAAGCGACAGAAAAATGCCCAACTGGCGTATCATGAGAAAGAGACTTATTCTCAGAAATGGGAATCTCTTGGTCCATAACTCAGAAAATCTAGTGTCTAACACGGAGTCATGGTTTCAAAAAAAGAATCTTCTGTTAATATAATTAAATGAATTCAGAACTACACGCTATAGGGGCAGCCTCTCGTGATATCACTTTAACATGGAGCAAACAGTGTCAAAAAAAATTAAAGGGAAAGAAAACATGTCACAACTTCATTTAGGAAGAAATCAAGCAGAACCGCTTGCCTATAGGTAATGTTTATCGTGATCAACTATTGTTCAGATTAATTAATTAGCAAGCCGCTCCATAATTTCAAAGTTTCGTGGCAAAGAAAAAGATTCAGAAAAAGAAAAGTAGAAAACAAAAAGAAATACCTCGACAAACAGACTTTGGAACCAGGTTTGCTGTGCATCTTCACAAAAATGTGTCCTCCTTCTTGATCAGTCAAGCTATGACTACTGCTTTCTTTAAGCAGTGCTTCAATCTATGTGCTAAATCCATATGCAGGATCCTTTTAGATGAGTCGAGATTCCATCACCAAGCTGTTGCAGTTATCAGCTTACTTAATAAAACTGTGAGCTGGAACTGTGTGTATTCCAGCATCTAACATTGCTTTTCTCAAGGAAGCAGCATGATCCAGCCTCTCTGTGCCAGCATAAATGCATGAGAGTTGCACATAACTCCAGAATGATTCAGTTGCGACCCCAGCAATAGTTGTGCTGCTTCATTTCCCAACTCGATAGCTCCATGAAGTCTACAAGCACCCATCAGAGCCCCCAAGACAGTAGCATCAGCTTCAAAAGTCATCTTCTTTATGAAGTCGTACGCTTCCTGCAGTAGCCCAACTCTCCCTAATAGATCAACCACACAACCATAATATTCCATTTTAGCTACAAGTCCGAATTCACGTGACATTGCTTCAAACAATTGAAAACTGAAATCGACAAGCTTGACACACACACAAGCTGATAGAACTGCCACGAAGGTAATCTCATTTGGTTGCAGCCCCTTCGATCTCATCTTCTCATACATCGTTAATGCTTGCTTCTCCCTACCATTCAAAGCTAGGGAAGAAATCATACCATTCCAAGCTCAAACCTACTTGCTAACCATCACATCAAATACCTTCCAAGCATATACTAAACAACCTGTAACAAACATAGAGGACAAGTCAGAGGCTCCTAGACGCAGTACCAGGGATAAGAAATGGCCCAAGCACCTAGACCAATATGTGGTCCCAAATCTCAAAAGAATGTCCTCTTTGCCAAGCTATTAGAAGAAAGGCCAAAAAGCACCCTTGCACCAGAAGACATAAATAGACCAAGAACCACTAGACTTCAGTATGGAAGAACTTGCATTTTATTTCTTTAGTACTTTTGCAGATCTGAAACCTCTCTTTTCTACTTTTTCCTTTGTTTTCCTTTGTAGTTTACTGTTTTCCCTAAAAGCTTGAGAGATATTCCATTGTATTTTCTCAACTTGGTTGAATATCAGTGTTGATTCCTTACACAACCCATCTTCCCATAAAACGCGATTAATCTACCTGCCTCATTCCTTACCATGTACTTGCCTCCCTAGATATAACGCTACACCAACATCCAAACACGTGCAGGAACTAAGAACACTAACAAAAGCTGCCTCATTTGACTTCAATAAACCACACTTCATATCCTCATGTACCATCATTTTCTCAAAAAAAAAACTTAACAGCAACCTCAGAGCACCTGTTCTTCATACCCATGAATCATACTAGTCCATGAATTAACATCACTATAAGCATGCAAGAAAACTTCAAGAACCCCAAACCCATATCCCTATTTTTCCCACAAGCATCAACCATCACATTATACGAGGTAACACACGGTTCAGTAATTTCATCAAACACCTTGCATGCACTCCCTTGTCAATAGTTCAATAGCCTGATGCAAAGGCATACTTTCCAATCTATATGTCCCTAATAATTAATTTCTATAAGGAGCCTAATTTCTTATATACTGTTACGATAGCTTCGTATTGATAAAAAGTACCAAGAACGAATTTTTATTGAAAATCAAGAAAGAATTTCAAGAATAAATATGTTTTTTTTTTTATATTTCTGATTTATCAACTAGGTGGTAGTGATACCCACTCGTAAGGTCCGGCCTGCTTTCCACCCAAAAAATTGACTAGCTAGATGAACTAGTTATGTGAACCTAGTAGCTTTGAAGTAAATTTTGTATTTGTAATGTTAAAATTGACACTAGGTCTTCAAGACCATAATTAGATGAAACATGTGTGTGGGTGTATATGAGGTTGATGGGTTTGAAAAATTAAAATGCATTTGATGGAGTTTGAATTCGAAATCGAATTTGAACTTTAAACCACTAAGAAAGTCTCTAGTTTACTATTTGAGTGATTCAAAATTCATATATATGCATAAAATAAAATAAAGTTACCTTGTATATTATGTAATTTTTTATCGAGGGGATTTAGATGAACATTCTGACAACTCTCTAGATCTGTCCATACATGTATTAATTTTGTGTATTACTAATTATCTTGTTTGATATTTTTTTTTTCGACGTATGTATAACATGCATTAGTTTATACACTAGATTTAGTATAAGGTATGTATAATTTACATGAATAGGGGTGTATAAGAATAGTGTTAAATCGCATGTATTAATAATGCTAAAATTAGTAATGTTTTATATTAATTAGGGCAAATTACAGAAATCACATATTTTTAAGGTAAAATTACAATTTATCCCTTAAAAGTTTATAATTACAGAAATTTCTCAAACGGGTACAATAATATAAGCGTTGATATATTAATCTGATGCGCGAGATACATTAATCATTAAGTAAGATACATTACATTTTATACATGGTACACTAATCTGATGCGTGAAAATAAGGGGTTTTAGAGATTTGTAAAACTTATAGGGAATAATGGTAATAAGTAAACTAAAAGGTGGATTTCTGTAATTTTTCCTATTAATTATGATTGTATTAGTTATGCTTGAGGATATCTCAGCAGTGTCACTAGTGAAAATTTTACACAAATCACATAATGTTAAGAGCTAATTATATCATATTTCTTATTCTTTTTCAAATTACAAAAATATCTTAATTTAGGTGGAATTCGAATACATCCCAAAAAATTCTCAATACATCGCATCTCGATTTTGAATACATCACTCAACATCCCGATACATCATTCAATGTCCCGATACATCATGTACGTCCTGATATATAGCATAAAGTGATGTATAAATTAATGCATTGCACAAAGTACTGTATTCAATCGATATATCTCATAAAGTGATACAACCAAGAATAGGAGAGAGTAAGGATTTTTCCAAATTTTATTATTAAATGATATTTTTAGGGCCGTTAGTCCAACATAGCCCAAAATAATATGGGCCCTAAGCCCATTATCATGAGTATCAAAATCAATACAAAAAAGAAATACTTATAAAGGTCTGTTTGGCTAAAATATAAAAAAGAGGTCTTAAATATATACCCAAAAGAAAATACTTCACAGAGTTTGCTATTTGATTCTCTCTTTTCCCTTGGAGAACAAGTTTTTGCCAGATTTCGAAGAGAGAGAGAGAAAGAAAGGAAGAAGCAATAATGGATGTAATCAAATCTCAGCAAATATCTTCGAGGCCGATTGAGAAGGTGATAGTTCATCCGCTTGTGCTTTTGAGCATCGTAGACCACTACAATAGAGTTGCAAGAGACACAAGGAAACGTGTTGTCGGGGTTTTGCTTGGAACTTCTTTTAAAGGCACTGTTGATGTTACTAATAGCTATGCAGGTATCATTGTTGCAAACCCTTTTCAGATCTGTTCAAATTTTTGCTTCATGGGGTTTTTGATTTTTTTGTTATTTTGCTTTTTTGATGGAATTTGAAGTTTGTTAGGGTTTTTATGAGGTGAATTTAAGATTTGAACTGTGAACTGAGAATAGGTATCTAATGTGCTGGGAAATTGTAGATTAGTAGTCAATTTGCCTTTATTTATGGGATTAATTCGGTTGCATTAGGATGGAATTTACAGTAAGTTAAGCTTTTATGAGCTAAATTTGAAATTGGGACAAGGAATAGGTATCTAATGTGCTGGGAAATTGTAAAGTAGCAGTCAATTTGCATTTATTTATGGGATTAATAATTGGGTTGCTTGTGTTCTTGCATTTTGATGGAATTTAAAAGTGAGACTTTTTATGAGCTAAATTTGAGGTTGGAACTAGGAATTGGTATCTAATGTGCTGGAAATTGTAAAAGAACAGTTAATTTGCTTTTATTTGTGGGATTAATACTTGTGTTGCTTTTGTTATTTTGCTTTTTGATGGAATTTGAAGTTTGGTAGGGTTCGTATGAGCTAAATTTGAGATTGCTGAATTTTGAGGGAAGGACTGACATCTAGCCTTTCTGTGGAGATGTATTGCAGTATCAATTAGACTGTCTACATACTTAGTTGAATAAATTATAACTGTGAAACCTGCGCAGTTTCCTGAGATGGGTTCATCTGGCTGCAACACTTTACCATTTTCCATATTTTACTTCTAACTAAATGAAGAGTTGGCTCAGCCCATAGATATGAATCTGTTTTGTGATTTTACCTAACATCTTTTGCTGTTTCATGCAGTGCCCTTTGAGGAGGAGGACAGGGACCCTAGTATTTGGTTTCTTGACCATAACTATCATGAATCAATGTTTTC
The DNA here is from genome assembly GCF_000226075.1 of Solanum tuberosum. Classification (NCBI taxonomy): domain Eukaryota; kingdom Viridiplantae; phylum Streptophyta; class Magnoliopsida; order Solanales; family Solanaceae; genus Solanum; species Solanum tuberosum. The sequence goes on along the minus strand of NW_006239026.1, from coordinate 1,739,187 downwards.
CATGTTCCGTAGGATAAACGGTATAGTTATTATTTACTTGCATGATTTGCAATTCATGATCTTTTTAGATGTATTGTCAACTGTTTAAATGTTCATTCTTCCTTTTGATTTAATTGTATCAGCAAAGGAGCATGTTGTTGGTTGGTATAGCACTGGTCCCAAACTTCGGGAAAATGACCTCAACATTCATGGGCTTTTTAATGAGTAAGGGCATTATTATTTATTCATTCATTCAGAGATCCTATTTTGCATCTTTAGTTTGGCAACATGAGAATCTTTGGTGATTGATTATGCCTGAATGGTTTTCTCAAGCTACAAGCTTTACTTATCAAATGAATCTGTTAGAGAGATCGGGAAACGGCAATACGGGAACTTCGGGAGAGAATTGCTTACAGTAGGGTATAGCTAAAAAGGATACAAATTAATAGACTTTACAGGCATTGTCACAGGAAAATGGACAAACCGTTGAAATGCACAAATCAAACTAGTTTACTTCCCTCTTGATCTTGTACTAGTCCCTTAACATAGCAACTTTCATTGTTGACCTCCCAAGCCCTTCATGCAATTTAAATTGCATTTTCATGGATATACAAAAAATTCCAACTCAAATCAACTTTTTAATAGTTAAAATTCATGGTAGTTAATCACCTTCTGGTGCGAAACTCAAAATGGATTTATGGATGACGATTTTCTAATAAATTTCAATAAGTCTAACTTAGTTTAGATTTTGATAGTAGTATGACATTAACAAGTAAGATATCTGAGAGGAGATAATGGGAATTGTGGCTTGTCCTTTTCCTATTTGCTACTTCAATTTAAGGAAGCAACTTGTATGCAAAAGCTAGGTAGATGTCTCCAATGGGGATTTCTACCTATTGCTGAGAAAAGGTTCTCAAAATTTAAATGTGGGTATGAGTTCCATTGTATATTCAGTTTCTTTAAATGTCCTCTTGCACAATATTGGTGCTGCACATCCTTTTTAATTTAATTTAAGTTTTGCCTTGTCCCAAGTCTTTTAGAAGTCTTTCCATGTTGTGATATTTCAATTTTCAGATCGATTTTAGTCTAAGCTAAAAGAATGAATAGTAAGAAATAGAAAGCTGGGTTATTGAAGAAAGTAGTAACATAGACTTCTCTAATTAAAATAAGGGCAGCCCCGTGTTCAAAGAATTCGTTCACGCAGGGTCCGGGAAGGTAACGTAGACTTTTCTAGTATTATGGTAAAATAAATTTTGTTCATTCTATGAATACTAGCTTTCCACTCTCTAGGAGTTCTATTCGAGTGTCAGTTCTATTAAGGCAATGTATTGCTGCATGAATTTTCACAAACGTTCTCATCCTTGTTTGGTCACTTCTTTTCCTGCTATAAGCCCTATCCTATGCTGATGCGTCTTTATGGGCAGGAGGCCATCATTAGAGGTATAATTTCTCATCAGAACTGTCTTCTCTGTAGAAGCAACCAAGTTTTATGCTGGTCCTTGTAGGAAAAGTTACTTGTCTCCTGGATGATTTTCCTCAAACACGCTAATCTTGAGGGTTAGCAAGGACATTGCAAAATCAACATGCCCAAGCCAAAGAAACCTAAGTTTCTGCTATGCTGGCAGCTACACCTTTGAAAACCAGCTTAAACTGAAGTAATCATGATATACAGTGTAAGACATGGGAGGGAGAGCGGGGTTCATATCAGAACTTAAAAATTGGATATATGATGTAAAGCACACAGCACATATTAGAAACTCGCCTAAAATTGTTCTCTCTTTTTCAAGAGATTGAATTTATTTAACTTGTGGGTACAATGTTTTGAACTTTGTATCTTTTATGCCATAAGGTTTCACACTCAAGTATGCTGCTTATTATTGATGGTGTTATTGCAGCTACGTCCCTACTCCAGTCTTGGTTATAATTGATGTCCAGCCTAAGGAGCTAGGAATACCAACTAAGGCATACTATGCAGTTGAGGAAGTTAAAGAGGTAACAACTTAGATTAGTAGTTCATCATCTAAAAGGGTTTGGTGCTTGTTGATATTCATAAGTTGTTTTTGCAATGTACTTGACGTGCTGTGGATGGGTATATACTTGCAGAATGCAACTCAGAAAAGCCAGAATGTGTTTGTGCATGTACCTTCAGAAATCGCTGCTCATGAAGTTGAAGAAATCGGTACAACTCCAAGATTGATTTTTTACTCTTTAGTTTACCATTGTTTTACTTCTAAAAATTCAACTTATTTCATTTGCCTAAATTGTTAGCAGTTTTCAGTCATTCTTCAAGGCAAGTGACATTTTCACTGTGCATACGCATTAAAATTTTGTATACCATGTATTATAATGGACAGGTGTTGAGCACTTGCTAAGGGATGTGAAAGATACAACTATCAGTACCCTTGCAACTGAGGTTTCTTTCAGAACCTTCTTATGACCTTTCAATTATAGAAAATTGATAATAATAAGTTTGGTTTCTTAACAATTTCTCGGTTATCAAAAAAAAAAAAAAAAAAAAAAAAGTTTGGTTTCTTAACAAGTAGAGAGCAATAAGAACTTTGAACACTTCCAATCCAGGTAACTGGGAAACTGGCAGCTTTGAAGGGATTGGATGCTCGACTTCAAGAGATACGGAGTTATTTGGATGTTGTCATTGATGGGAAGCTCCCCTTGAACCATGAGATTCTATACCATTTGCAGGTTAGCATTACTATCAACTTTCCTTCTCTTTTCTGGCTTCATGATCATTCTTTCAGTTGCCAACTTCATCTATGTTCTAAAGGGTTGTTGACGTTATAGGGAACTTTCAAGTAAAAAGTTTAATGAATTTGTAGATTATTCCTAAAAACTAGCCAGCTTAATTTGTTCAAAAATAAGGTCCTTAAGCAGAAAAAAAGGTTTCTGCAGCTTTCTCTGCTCAAGGACCTTATTTTGTACAAATTAAGCTGCTAGATTTTAGGGATATCTTTTCCTTGGCTATGAGTGGCAACATGTTTCCTGTAAAGAATTTTATGCTTGCTGTTTGGTTGCACATACGGTCATTGCTTGTTGCGATCTTCCCGAATCATTGTGTGATGATTTTGTTTTAGTAAGATATTTGAAGCTTTGGCACCAAGGGTTCTAGGTCAAATCTATTACTCACACGTGAAATTTTAACATAAAACACTGAAATAACTCCTGTTCTGCATCTAAACAAAAGTGTTGCTTTGTTGATCCATCAACTGCCGTCAGTGTTCTCTGCATTTTGTTGTGGTGCCGATAGGCTGATTTTTAACAGATTTCCCATCCAATTCAAAGATGCTAACATGTTGAAATCTGAAATAAAAAATCTGTTGCAGGATGTTTTCAATCTATTACCCAATCTAAATGTTGCTGAATTAGTAAAATCATTTTCAGGTAAATTAGCTGGATTCCATCTCTGTTTCAATTAGAAAATCTCCACCACTGATATATGATCTTTTAATCTTTTGTGTGCCCATTTGATTTCTTGTTGCAGTGAAAACGAATGATATGATGTTGGTCATATATCTATCTTCACTTATCCGAAGTGTAATTGCTCTCCATAACTTGATCAACAACAAGGTACATTTTACTTTTTAACTACGCTTCAAAAGTTTCAAGTTTGTTTGTCATTATCTTTCGAAAAATGTGTTGTGCCAAGGTAACACAGATCTGAATGAGTGTTCAATGCTTGTCAAAAAAAGTCCAATTATGAATATGCCAGCAACCAACTTAGTTCAGTTGGTTAGTGCGAATGCCTTCAATTTTTACTACAATTGCACATGATTAGAACTCTGTTGTCTACCTTTCACTGTAGCGGATACAACTGTCCATCTTTCACCAGATTCCTTGCTTCTGCGTGACTGTCCTGTTTATATCTAGAATTTTGTTGATATGTCCTGGATTTTAACCTTTGTTTTTAGTCTGTTATTAAATGAATGATACCTATATATTTTGAAACAATTCAACTTTTTAAATTTAAATTTTGAACCTTTGATAAGATGATTTGTAGTCAGACGAATGTCCATGGCTTGTTTTAAACCACGAGTTTCAAAAATCTTTTGCTCTTTCTTGAACTCTGCTCCAGTCAAACAATTCGACATAAATTGTGACGGAGGGAGTACATTTTACTGCATATAATATCTGCACACAGCCAGCCCATTTATCTATTATCAGGATCGAGTCTGAGGCTTGTGATATCCATTTCAGATGCTTAACAAGGAACACGAAAAGGCTGAGGATTCGAAGCCTCGTGCAGTGCCAACTACAGCTGGAAGCTAAGCAATCCACCCTCCCAATTCTCTTTGGTGATCCACTACCCAGCACTTGCAGCTAGTTGCAATTGGAACCTGAATCTGCTTTGTGACAATCTCGCCCATGGAGGAACTCTTAATGTTTTCTTATCTGCTCTGTTTTAGGTTTGTTCCTCCAGATTTTAGATGTTTTTGTCCAGTGGGATTTAGATCAAGTGATGGACGACATATCATCTTCTTTGTATTAACAGATCAAACTTGTTCCCTTTTTCTTTTCTCTGAATTCAATTAAAACATAGGCTCAAAATGAGGCACGCGTATGAATTCATCACTGAATACCCAGAATGGAGGAATGCATCTTATCTTAATTGCATTCAGTGGGTGTTTTGGTGTTTCGAGTGGCAGCTGCCTATTTCCCCCTTGACTCTCCCTATTACCTTAAAATCCTCTACTGAAAAAAGGCTTTTATTTTGGGGGGAGATGCATAGGTGCAAGCCTTTTCTTCTCATAAGGTAGGGGTAACACTTGGTTTGCGTACATACCACCCGCCTTTTGTTTACTGAGGGTTTGAATCCCTCTCTTTCCATACCTTTGCGTATTTCACCAATTTTACTAGCAACAAGGGCTCAAATAGTAATAATGGATACACCATTATTCCAAGAGCTAAATCCTTCTTTGATCTAAAAATATAAATTCTCAATTTATGATTGTAATTGTTGTGTTGCGTAAAATAGAATACTAAAACTTCTCTAGAATTTCACTAGGTATGTTGTCGTCATTTTGAACTATTAAGTAGGTTTTTCCATACCAGCTTATTTATCATGTATAGTGGATGGGTAAGATCATAATGTAATTGTATGCCTGATTTGTGTTTTTTTTTCCACTCGACCTTTAGAGGCTCTAACCATGGAGCAAGTAGATCCCAAAAATATATAATTTCTCCTCCAAAAATGATTTTGATTGCCGAATGCATTAGATATTTTACCTAAACCAGTATGTCCTTGAATGGGTCTCTTTGGTCCAAATCCACAATTTTGGTATAACAACACACTTGCATGTTTCCAATGTTTTGGCTTTTGTAGCTCTCATGTAATGAAAAGGTTATAACAAAGATAAACAAGATATCACAAGTATTAGAAACCATGACCTCCTCTTTTAACTTAGTTATGTATATTGGCTTACACACGAAGGACGAAAAACTGCATATTTCTCTACCATATGTTGGCAAATGGGGCTGCGTTATCGGTCAATTCGGTTTGATTTTGAAGTTTATCAGTTGGTCTTTTTAGTTATCAATTTGTAGACATGCTAAACCGTTAAAAAACCATTAAGATATTGATTTACATTTATTAATCGCTATCGATTTAATCGTTAAGATTTGACACAAAAAGAATATCATTGAAAATCTCTTAGAAACAAGGTGACAAACCAAATGAGCAATGCGCATGAGTTCACATATTGCATCTTGCTCAAAAGCGCACACTTTTGCTTGTAGAATTACCAAAAGTTTGAGACAGCCTGAAATTAAAATAGGAAACTAAACACTAAGTCAAGGATTTTATATACAAAACGGTATAAATATAATTATTTAATTTACTATCGGATTTATTGGTTAACCCGTTAAGAAACGATAACCCGATAATAAAACAAATTTAGAACGATTACCAAAACCGCTAAACCAACAACCCATTATTGATAAACCAATATAAAAAAATTCAATACAAATTATACGATTTCGGTTTGATTTTGAAGTTTATCAGTTGGTCTTTTTAGTTATCAATTTGTAGACATGCTAAACCGTTAAAAAACCATTAAGATATTGATTTACATTTATTAATCGCTATCGATTTAATCGTTAAGATTTGACACAAAAAGAATATCATTGAAAATCTCTTAGAAACAAGGTGACAAACCAAATGAGCAATGCGCATGAGTTCACATATTGCATCTTGCTCAAAAGCGCACACTTTTGCTTGTAGAATTACCAAAAGTTTGAGACAGCCTGAATTAAAATAGGAAACAAACACTAAGTCAAGGATTTTATATACAAAACGGTATAAATATAATTATTTAATTTACTATCGGATTATTGGTTAACCCGTTAAGAAACGATAACCCGATAATAAAACAAATTAGAACGATTACCAAAACCGCTAAACCAACAACCCATTATTGATAAACCAATATAAAAAAATTCAATACAAATTTATCGATTTCGGTTTGATTTTGAACGGTCCTAGTTGGCATGAAAGGTTTTTATTGACAGGAAGAGAAAAGCAATATATTGAGCTCAAACACTACATTTTTTTCAAGCATATCATATAACTCAGCATACCTAAAACCGTGCTACATCAAATTGAAGAATTCATGGTGAATTTCTCATAGATATGAAAAGAAGGAAAACAACAAAACCAACAAAATGAGAGGATCTTTCAAACTTTTAAAACAAACACCACCTTAAAACCATCCAAAGAGAGACAAGTTATGAAATTCCAGCACAACAAAATGTAGAAAATTAGCAAGGGAAAAAGTTCAAACAAACTTAGAAGTCACCAAATACTTGTCCAAAATAGAAAATGGGATATCCCAAAACTAACACAAGTTCCCCAAGCTCTACAATGCCGCAAATCTTGGGAATTGAGACACAAGGACATGAAATGTGGAGGACATTGCATTACATCTCAGCAAGAAGTATAATCTGGCATAAGAAGTTCTAATCTTTATGCAGAAACTCATGAATCAAATGTTAGCAAAAGTAAAACAAGTTGAGGAAACTCAGTTATACGCCAAATACATATCAAAATGCTAATGCAGAGCCGATAAACCATCCATTTAGTTCAGATCAAACTGCAATAGAAGGTTGTTGCAGTTTGGAAATAGTCTTTTGCTGATCCATTATGACATTCAAACAAGACAAGATATTGTAGAATAGATTGTTGCAAATCTTGGATGAACAAAACAAACAAAACTTGCAGGAAGCTGCTAGGCATGAAAAAGGTAGCCTTTCCATAGACCTTAGGTATTATCAAGAAAGAATTTCTGGGAGAGGCAAACTACATGTATCAGTTGGTGTGTTTCATGTGCATCGGGCGCACAGATGAAAATCACCCCCTTCTACATTGTAAGATAGTGCCTCAAAGTGGCGGGAAATATTGAGATGGTTTGGTCTTGTGTGGATAGTGTCAAGAACAGTTGTGGAAAGAAAAATAGGAGAGATTTTGATGGAGTAGGAAAGGATTTGTGTATTTGAGACGTCGCCTTTCATCTCTTATTTCTTTTTGGTACCTACGACTCCCAATGTGTATAGAAGACAATAAGGTACAAGAAGGTTTTCTACTTTCTGGTATACTTTTGCCCTTCATTGATAAAATCAATGAATAACCAACTTAAATCCACCAAATAAAACATGATTACCAGAAATTCAACACAAAACATCAACCTCTTAGATATGACTTTGAAACCTGTGGACACTCGCATACACATTGAATTACCAGATTTAAATCCAAACATGAGTGCAAATCAAAACTACATTCAGGTGGAAGTCGGATAACATGACAAACCAATTAAATCAGTATGCCAGCTCTCTGTAACTGCAGATAAAAATTCAGAATGATCTGGGCACAAGAACAAGCACAGGCTTCATGCCTCAATTTTCTGCAAAAGCTCATGCTTGTTCACAATCACCCCTTTCTTTAGCATATGCGAAGGAGTATCATCAGCGTTCTGTGCTATTGTAACTGAAATATCTAACGATCTCCTCTCATCAGCTATTAAAGGAGCAAGATATCTAGACATGTGTGTATACTAAAAAAATGATATCTGGATATGTGTATCTATATTGTCATTCCAGATCCTTCCCAATACATCCCAAGGAAATTCCTGAAACTGGATCCCCAATTGACAGGTTGGTGTGAGCTTATCCATGCAGTTATGTAGTGTATATCTATATGGTTTTCACTGTCGAAATAGAAGATAAGGATATCGTAAAAAATTTCTAAAACAATTACTGGTATTAAAACTTGTAGGGCAAGGCAATATCATTCGCAAGCATCCATTTGCTGCAAAGCAACAAAGAAATGTCTCTTAACATCGAACGTGTGGAAGCCCAAGGTACAAGTCACCCACCCACACCCCCCAAAAAAGCAATGGATGTGCCAAAGAGAGCACAACTGAAGCATCACATACAGAAAGAAACCACATAGCAAATGCACTCATCATATAATGTTAAGGTAACTACAGCAAGGAGGGAAAGAAGAAAAACATCATGATATAGGTAGAACCATTTGGCAACATTCAATCATCTCAAAAACTATCCGTTACAAACTTCGAATAAGATACAGCACTACAAGCTACTCTGTTTGATAATTCGGTGGCCAGGGTGCCTTGATCAGTTTCCACAAAAGGTGATGCACTCTTTGCTAAGACTGGCTCAATTTACATAATGAAGGAAAGAAAACAGTAACATAAGTTTCCCTATCACTTATCTTTGGGAATACCATATTTCTCCTGAAGCTTCGTTATCTCGTCCTCCTTCTTCTTCTGGTCAAATTTCTTGCTCATCTTCGCTTGCTGGTAATACAGAACTATCAAGTATCTGCCAAATAACAAAAACACCAAATATACATCAAGATAAGTATGTGGGTAGAAAATATAGAGAACCTATAATTTATTAAAAAGACCCTATTCTATCTTGAAAAGTAAGTCGAGATATAGCAGAATGACTGCCGACATAGAACATCCATATAACTAATCCTAACTAGTTTAGAATCCACACCAAGTCTATATTAAGATAGGTATATGGGTAGAAAATATAGAGAACCTACAATAATATATTAGAAAGCCCCCATTTTTTTCTTGAATAGTAAGTCAAGACTCGAGATATAGCAGAATGACTGCTGAGTGCTGACATGGAACATTCATGTAACTAATCCTAACTAGTTTAGAATCTACACCAAGTATACATCAAGATAAGTATATGGGTAGAAAATATAGAGAACCTATATTAAAAAAGCCCCCATTTTTTCTTGAAAAGTAAGTCAAGATATAGCAGAATGACTGCCGACTGCTGACATAGAACATCCATATAACTAATCCTAACTAGTTTAGAATCAACACCAAATATACATGAAGATAAGTATGTGGGTAGAAAATATAGAGAACTTATGATATATTAAAAAGCCTCCATTTTCTCTTGAAAAGTAAGACAAGATATAGCAGAATGATTGCCGACATAGAACATCCACATAACTAATCCTAACTAGTTTAGAATCTACACCAAGTATACATCAAGATAAGTATATGGGTAGAAAATATAGAGAACCTACAATAATATATTAGAAAGCCCCCATTTTTTTCTTGAATAGTAAGTCAAGACTCGAGATATAGCAGAATGACTGCTGAGTGCTGACATGGAACATTCATGTAACTAATCCTAACTAGTTTAGAATCCACACCAAGTCTATATTAAGATAGGTATATGGGTAGAAAATATAGAGAACCTATATTAAAAAAGCCCCCATTTTTTCTTGAAAAGTAAGTCAAGATATAGCAGAATGACTGCCGACTGCTGACATAGAACATCCATATAACTAATCCTAACTAGTTTAGAGTTTACACCAGATATACATCAATTTAAGTCGGTTGATACCTCTAGTTTCAAAAAGGACTCCTAATTCATATCAAAAACAAATTTACTATCCCAGCAAAGACCAAAAAAACACCAAGTGATTTCTTCTCATCTGTCCTAGCCTTGGTGGACATAGTTCCCTGGTAAGAGGTGACACGTATCACGTGTAGTTAAGTTGAAGTGAGCACAAGCTCGCCCGAACACCGTAGTTATTTAAAAAAGAAAATCTATTAACTATTGAAGTAAACTAGTCAAAATTGAGCAGAATAAGATCAAAATTTCATAAAACAAACCTCAAGTAGTTCAGAGTTGTAATAACTTTACTCCGACTACGATTAGTTCAAAATTTATAAAATTATAAAACGTAAAATAGTATTTTCCAAATCAAAACCGAAAAAACTGAATAATTAACCATTATAGCATACAATACTAAAATTCAAGCAAACAAACCCTAATGCGATAGAAAAAAGCGAAATAAGCCAAAAAAAATTATTTTTTCTTACCGATTAGCGACATTGAAACCGGAGAGATGATCGACGGCGGTTTTCGCATCATATATATCCTCATAAACGACGAAAGCAGTACCACGTGTATCCTTATTTGTACCAATACGAATCTGTCTAATAGCACCGTATTTGCCGAAGATATCGTACATCTCCTCGCTCGTGATGTTGAACGGAAGGTTCCGAACATATAATACCCTGTTTACCTCCGGCGGTAGCCGGGTATTGCCCTTTCGGAGACTCAACGCCGCCATAGTTTCGCCGGAAGAAGAGAGAAGATTTTTAGCCTTTTTAACTGTTAAAGAGTAGAGAAATTGAGTTAATTGTTGCTCAGTTTTAATTTATAGGGCAACTTTGAGAGGAGTTTTCTTTCTTTTTTTTCAAAAAAAAAAGTTAATGAATATCATAAAAATATTTTATTTCAAAATATTTTTATGTTCCACTTTTCGAAATCCAATTAGTTAAACTAAATGAATTTTGTTTAATATTTTAAAATGTGTTTTACTTCATTTATCATATTAATATAAAAAATGTAATTGTACTATTTTTGGTGTAATTTTTTAATATCTAAAGTTTGATTTAAAATATTGAATTAGTTTAATTTAATTTAATTTAACTCCGAAAACTAGTTAAATTAACTCTAGAAAAATGAAACTTGACAACAATTTTGGTACAAAAAGAGTATTAAACCTAAACCTTTTGAAATTTATGTTTTAATGTTTTTATTAAGTCAATTAAATTAACTTTCGGAAAGTAAATTTTGACAACTATTTTAGTACAAAGGGAATATCATGCCTAAACTTTTTTTTTTATTATAAGAAAAATCAAACAACAATTTCATTCTGCAACTCGATGGACATACATCTCTACAAGAAAAATTAATGGATATACTTGAGGATCACGTTCAAAATATCTCTTTTAAGTTTTTTTTTTTTTTTTTTTTTTAATTCCAGGATTATGACCCTGGAGGTATATATAAATCATGTAGAAGCCCAACAAAAAGGGACTTCGTCTCAACCCCAAATATACATCAGCAGTTGTCAAGCAATCCTTTAGGGAATGTTATTCCCGCATATCTAGAGACTATACAGATTAGCTTTAAAAAAACTAGCTTCGTCGTACCACTAGGCAATTGATCTAGCCTACGGTATAAAATAGGTCTTACTACTCATTGTAGATAACTTAGCAAGATGATCGGCCACTTTATTGACTTCTTTGTAGCAATGAGTGAAGCAAAAATCAGCATTCCCTACTAGATCAGCAGTCTCGTCCACGATTCAGGACAGACACCCTACCATATCGAGCTCAGTACAAATTCAAACATCGAACATGACCTCAACTCTTCTAGAGACGTGATGTGGCAAAAAAGAGTACTGATTCAACGAGACATGACTTGCCTGCATTAAGATTTAAAACTTGTCGTCTACCTTCAGGAAGAAAACCTGGAAGTGAGACTCTGAGACATGTCTGAAGCATCAAGCTTAACATTTTTCCTTCCTGCTATTAAATCCTTCTCGCGATCCCAAGGTTTCCATGGATGATTTCCTTTCCATTCTTCTTTCACTGATTCATGCTTCGATTTTTTCATTGACTTGCTACGAGCTGCAATCTCTTGATGCTTTTCTACCATAGATTTTGATCGTCTCGTTTTGTTACAATGTACCACCAGTTCAGCATCGACACTTGATCTACTCTTTTCTTGCCGTTCTTTATAAGTGTTGAAGCTTCCAAATGATCTTTCTGAGCTCAAACTGATGGGGTGTCTGTCCAGACACTAGTATCACCACGACCTTCTTTCGAGCTCTTGCTAAACCTCGTGTTGAGTGCATTCTCACAACACCAGATTTTCTTTCTGGAGGCAATGTAGTCATCCATTCATCACTTTTTAGTGCAACTTGCAAACGTCTCCATTGGAACGCTTGTAATTCTGCCTTCATTTCCTCTTGTTCTTCCTTACGCTTTATTTTCTCATCCAACACTCTCCGTTTATCTAAATCTTTAAAGGCGTTGTTCAGCTTGATGAACGCGTGGTGAGCTTCAGGATGAGCGCATGCACTATACGAGACAACTTCAAGTACTGTTTCTTTATGTTGTCATTCAATATATTTCTGTTCGCGCCCAAAACATCATATGAGTTATCTGCATCTGATGCTATGATTCTTGTAACCTCTTCAAAACACTCGATCTCGTTTGCTGATTCTACCTCAGTCACCAGAGCAGGCGGTGGAGGTGGAGGTCCTATAAACAAATCAGTATCTTCATTCAGCTCCGCTTGTGCTTCAGTTAACTTAGCTGCAGCAGCAAGTAGTTCCGCGGAAGGCATTGCAGGGCCAATCACCCTCCTTTTTGGGATAGTATCTTCTTCGACAGGCGGGCTTAAATCAGCAATCCAAACTCAAATTGGCATTACAATTGTCCTGTCCAACTCCTGAGTCTGATTCATTAGAATCCCAATACTTCCTCTTCCCCTCTCGTTTTCGATCTCCTACTACTACTGTTGCTGCATCTATGCTTCCGCTCTCTCTTTGTCCTCTCCTCCTCACGACGCCTTTTGGAGCTATCAATTTCGTAGTCAGATGCAGAAGATGACTCAGACAAGGAAGTGACTAATTCTTCTTGTTTTCTTTTCCTGCTCGAATTCTCTCCCATGGAGTTATTATTTGAATTCGTATAGCCTCGCTATATGAAATCGATTGCTAGTAAAAAGACAGAAACAGAGTTAAGAATTGAACAGAAACAGAGTTAGGAATTGCGTTTATATAGAGATTTATTTTTATTTTAACTTCCGAAACCAAGTTGGAATCTGAAAGGAAAAAAGTAAAAAGTTTCCAAAAATTGTAATCCCATTCCCATACGAATTTATAGTTACAAAAAATAATTTGATTTTATAAATTGTAATTTTGATATTTAAATTATTGTAATAGTTCAACGTGAACCAATATTATATTTAGTAATCTGATCAATCCTAATTCTCTGTTTTTATGGATGCTGAATAATTTTCGAGTCTTCTTCATTATCGATTGTTTAAACTCGAGGAGAGAAAGCTATAAACTTCTGAGATTATATATGGTGATCATCGAGTGTGAGCTCGTTGTTGGTAACATACTAGTAACTAGAATTCTCAATTAAATTTAATTGGGAGAGTACTAAACATGTTTGTGTCATTGTTCACCGTGCTCTCATGTTTGGGAGAAGGGGAAAATCTAGTTTGCAAGGTTGAAAACAGAGTTATCGAAGAAGGAGAAAATCTAGTTTGCAACGTGAAAGTAGATTTATCGTGCAAATACTCTCACATGCAAAGAAAAACTCTGTTAAAAAAATAGACAGATTTTTGGAATAGTATTATAAGTGTACCAATTTTTAAAACATGAAGGACTACTAGTTAATTCAGAGATAAAAGGACAATTTTGATCCTTTTTTCTCTGATATTTAACTAGACGCATTTAATATTCGATTGCTTGAATGTTCACTCTCGAATCATTTGCTCTTGCATATTCATAAATTTGTAGAATTATTAATTAAAATTAAACTTATATTGTCATTTTATATTTGAGGATAATATATATTTAAAATATAATTCAAATATAATATATACTTAAATAAGGGGAGCAAAAACAATATTAGGTCACATATCACATGGACCAAAATTAAAAAACCAAAAGTATCACTATTCCAATAAAATTTCAAGTTAAATTATTTTCAAATTTTAGAAGTTCATCATTTTTTGGTGCATACTCCTATCGTTCTTTTTGTGCAACGGATTAAAAACAAAATGTTGCCACATAAACTAAAACAGAAAGGGTACTATATCTATGGTCCCGTCCTTAGATGAACCCCACGCATAGCAAGAACTTAGTATACCAGACTGCCCTTTGAGAGAGGGAAGAGGACACATTGGTGCCTTGCCAACACCGAAGGGTAACTTAAACAAGGCAAAGCACCATCCATAAGCTCTGTTGAGTTTTAGGGCTTAAGAGCACGCCTCAACTGAGTTTTCGACCAACACTGGAAAAATCTCCTTTCTTTTTGTCCAAATTCAATAACAAAACTTACAAACCACAACTCACCAAACTATTCAACCAGAAAATAAAGAGAAATATGCTTTATTTGAATCTCTTCAGGTAAAGTCACAGAGACCACAAGTGCAGCTCAACAGAAATTGCTAAAACTTAGTAAAGATCGTATAGCTTTTCATTCAGTTCTGATGTAGTCAACAAAACATCTTTTTTTTAAACCACTCTCGGTTTTTGAGAGTCGTAGAATCTAACAAAAAGATATGCTAATTCTATGGCAAGATCTGCTTGCGACATAGTAAAAGTTACCTGCTCGAAGGAAAAGTATGTTGCTGATACATGTTGATCAATAGAGATAAGTAAAACCTGTGACCCAGAATTGGAACAATAAGATTCTTTTCTGCTGCAGTCTTTTACATTGGCGAAACAACTTTGAGATGATAGGCTCGACCCTGATAGATAAACAGCATTTTCTTAGGGTACCACATAAGAGTTTGACGGATCTCTTTAGGCAATAACATCGAACACTTATATTGTACCTTCCACATGAGCTAGCTTGTTAGTGTTTTTTCAGGGCATTCATTTTGTCCCTGAGATAGTATAGCTTGGCCCTCCTCACTCTTTTCTTGTCCAACACCTTTATCTCCTTTAGGTTGGGAGAGTACCTGCAAATAATCGAATCACTTAAACATTAGGAATCCATTTTTTGTGAAAGCTCTATAAGCAAATTGTGGAACACCCCTAAAATTATTAATTACAACTGCACTTGACACCCACAAATTTGCAGGAATCCGGTGTCAGTATGTGTGCATAACTAACGAGATTTTAGATGTAAATTGTGCAGGATAAACAATACTTTTCTCAATGAAAAACAAAATAAGAGATGCACTATTGAAGAGGGAGAGAAGGGGAGAATTCACTGTAGCATACAGAGAACTCAGTTCTTCTGCGGTGCAGCAAGCAGGATGGCCCTGGTGGATGATCTGGAGAACAGAAATTCCCTACAAGGTGAATTACTTCAAATGGCTTTTGGCAAAGGAAGCAGTCTTGACACATGAGAACTTGAACAAGAGGAAATCCAATCTATGTTCTAGATGCTATCTATGTAAAGAACATGTGGAGACAGTTAACCATCTCTTTTAACACAGAAAATGGACAGATCAATTGTGGCAAATGTTCATCCACAAGAGGAAGATCAAGTAGACAAAGCCTGGCAGAATTATAGAAGTCCTACACAGCTGGAACAGGGATGGAAATGCAGGAAAAAAGGAGAAGACACGGAGGATTGTCCCAGCTTGCATTTGGTGGACAATTTGGAAGGAAATGAATCAAAGATGTTTTGAAGGAAAACAGAACAACATTCAGATGATAAAGACAAACTGCCTAGGGCTTTACTTTTTTTGGTGTAAGCAAGTAGTGATAGGAGATACTGAAGATATGTTTAATGTTATTGATTGGCTGTAACTAGAAGATCTTAGGAATGATGTAAGTAAAACTATTAGGAGGGGGGAGTGTCACCACTCACCAGTACAAAATATTCTTATGAAGAAGAGTTAAGTTCACCCATGTGACGGACACAAATTAGATGAAAGAAGACAGTTGATGAGATATTGAGATATATCTACGGAGTCGTGTAAGAACAGTACTGTGGCACTCCTTGCATGCTAACCTTCTGGCAAAGACCATACTAGCTCTGATCACCCTTTTAGACTTATGCTACCCACATACTTTTTTTTTTTTGAGAATGAATACTACCCACATACTTTTAAGGTAGTTATGAACTTATGTATACAAAAAGCACCATCCCAGTTTTCCTAGAGAACGATTTTTAGGCACCTAAGTTAACCATTTTAAACACCCTACCTACAAACCTTCCTTCCTCTTGGATGTTATCCTATCATTACAAACCAAATAAAATCTGCAGATTCAACTATCTTTCCTGGCAAACTTGACCTGGTTTTAATACAGCAAAATAACAACCACATACCTAGTGAAATCCCAAAAGTGGGATCTGGGGAGGGTAGGGGTAGGACGTACACAGACTTTACCCCTACCTTTGTGAAGTAGAGAGGTAGTTCCTAGTCTCAAAAGGGAAGTATGTGGCACAAGATTGTAAGAAAAGAGACAGCAAAGTAGCAAGATACAAACAAATGCAGCAACAAAATAGTACTCCCCCCGTTCACTTTTACTTGTCCACTTTGGACTTTGCCACGTCCTTTCAAGAAACAATTGTTGATATGAGTATTTTACTATAATATTAATCAATGTTTAGTATTAGGTCTTGAAAAATGATTTGAAAATAAGTAATCAATGCAAAGGGTAAAACATGAAAAATATTGTCTTTTCTTGATATGTTAAATGTGACACGTAAAAGTGAGTTTATTTTTGAAATAGTGGACAAGTAAAAGTGAATAGAGGGAGTAATACACATCAAAGATTACGAAACTATGCGATAATTGAATAATATTACCAAGAAGACGAAGAAGAGGAAAAGGCTAGCCTACACCCACTCCCACACAGAAAATAACAACCCTCAGCTACCTACTAACCTTCTCTACCCTAATCCTCAACCTCCATATCATGTCCTCAAACAAATGAAACTGTATCATGTCATGTCTAATCACCTCTCCCCAGTTCTTCTTCGGTATACCTCTCATACCTTCTCTTCACATGCCTAAACCATCTCACCCTCGCTTTCCATCGCTCTCAACTTGCTCTGTATAACTTCATTCCTAATCATCTCTTTGAATATGCCCACACATCCATTTGAGTATCTCATCTCTGCTACCTTCATTTTTTGAACATTGCATTCTACACTGGCCAACACTCTCCCGCATATAGCAACATTGGTCTAACTAGCACTTTGTAAATTTTACATTTAAGCCTTGGTAACACAATCTTATTGCACAACACACTGGATGTGAACCTCCATTTTACCTACCCACTCTAATACGAAGTACAACATCATCTTCAATCTCCCCATCTCCTTGGGCTATGGGCTCAAGATACTTGAAACTTCCTCTCTTAGGTATGATTTGTTCCTCGATTTTCACTTCCCCCCTCTGCCTCATGCGTAAGGTCACCGAACTTGCACTCCATGTATTATGATTTTAGTCCTGCTTAACCTAAAACTTTTATAGTGTAGGGTCTCACACCACACTTCATCCTACCATTAACTCCTACATATCTCATTAGCCAATACTATGTCATTGTCATCAATGAATAACATAGACCACAATACCTCTCCTTCAATTTGTCATGTTAATTCGTTTATCACTAAGGCAAAGATGAATGGGCTAAGGGTTGATCTCTGGTGCAACCTTATCATGACCGAAAAGTGTTCTAAGTCACCTCCCACAATCTTAACTCGAGTCTTGGATTCATCGTACATGTCCTTAATAGCCCTAATGTAAGCCATTGTACATCTCTGAAGGACCTTCTTTTTCTAGGTCAACGAACATCATGCTAACCTTCTAGGTCAAAATCAACTTAAACTTATATTACCACCTGAGGATCATTCCTTAATGCCATGCCAATGCCAATCCTTATAAATAAAAAAACATCACTCTCTCTGACTTTCTACCACTACAACTCCTATAGTAATGGCTTCAATCAGGTTAAGCAAATAATCACTATCCAAAATTAGATTTGCTCAATAGTGCAATACGACAACAACAATGTCTCATTGTAATCCTACAAGTGGAGTTTGGGGAGGGTAGAGTATACACCAACCTAATCCCTACCTTGGAGGAAGAGAGGAATTTTTTTTAGATAGACTTTGGGCTCAAGAAAGAAAATGGCAACAAAAAAAATGGCCAAATATGATGGACAAATAAAATTTGGTAATAACTACAAAAAATAGAGCCAATCGAAGTACAAAAACAACAGATAGTAACATAAATCGAAGGACAAGAACTACAGGAGTATTACTACTACTGGAATGAAAGGAGAAGTTAGGCAACACACAACTACTGACTAATCCTCTATCCTAATCCGTGTCATTCATAATCTCCTATCTAAGTTAGTGGCGGAGAGAAAACGAGCAACACCTTGTATAGGTTGGGCGAAGCTTGAAGAAACAATCCCATATCAGAGAGCCATTGCGCGGTCGTGTCCTCAATGAATTGAAGTTGAATCATGTCTTGTCTAATCATCTCTCCCTAATACTTCTCTGGCCTACCTCTCCCTCTCCTACAACCCACCAAAGCTAACCTCTCACACTTTCCAATTATAAAAGGAAGTAGCAACATAACCTAAATCTAGCAAGTGCAAGCATTAACTGACAACCAAAAGAGCATTCAATTAAGAATCTAACAAACACATAAACCTGATGACTTACAGATGAAATAGGTTTTCAACCCCAACTCCAGCCACAAGTCTTCTTAATCTGAATGTAGTATTTAAACCCGCATTGCGCCTTGCTATCACTATGCCTTTGATAGTTGAAACACGTCTCTTGTTCTCTGGCACTTCCTGAAATATAACCATCATCATACCACCAATAAAAGCACAGTTTTCCTTTTGGTTTTTTCATAAGTCATATACTTCTCTTATAAAGATGGAGCTTGCATACATGAAAAATATATGCAGGAATTTCTTTCTATGAAATCAGTCCAACATGTCGGAGGATCATGTGTGCACAAAACACAGATTAAAAATACACCACCAAAACAACAGCATTTGTTCAATGCTGGCTGTTAAGTAGGAATTAAAAAATGAGACATGATCCTTTTGAGAGAAGCTTCTATACCAATTTGAGCTGGATAATATAACCAGGCTTTATATCAGGAATCTCACTCTGTGCCCTTACTTCTTCAACAGCTTCCTTATCAAGAATCTACATCAATAGGACTTCCCTTAGACATTGATGATATCATAATTTCTTAAATTGTAACAAAAGAAAAAGAAAAAAGGGCAACAAAATAAAACATCAAAGGGAGCAATATTTGGGGAAAAAAAATCACATCTTGTATACCTGCATTATATGTTTTGCTGTTTTATCAAGCCTCTTAAATTTGATACGTGGAGTTGCCAAAGCAGAAGCATCTTCAGAAACCATGTCAACTGAAGTAGCACCTGTTGTAATGAATCTTCTAGGGAAACTTGGGACCATGGCATTGTATTGCGATAAACATGATCTATAACCCTTGTAAGGCGATGTTAGTGAAGCATGTCTGTTATTCTCAGAGTGAACAGACACGTTCAATCTAGTTTCGAGTAAGTTCTGAAATAAGTTGCAGTTACAATATCAATCGTCAGAGCTTCAAAAGAAAACAATACTAATTTAATGTAATGCTAAAACACTATTGATCAACGTATTCCACAGGGAACCACCATAACAGCATAACATGTAACGTAGTTCTTCCATTCAAATTATTGGACACTGCAAAAGGCATGTTGATCCATATTCCATTAGCCACAGAATATTTGTACCACCATAACACAACACATATACAGCTTAAAATCACCCCACCAAGAACATACAGAGATTCAAACATGTGTGCATGTGGAGCTGAGAACCATTCTAATATTACTCATTTACAGCTTCCAACCAATCCATATTGTCAATAAATCCTATGTAATGAACAGACTCCAAAAGTTCCAACAAACATTTACTAGTCAATAATATCAAAAAGGAATTATCAAAATGATCTCTTTATTACAGAAATGACTATCAAAATACAACAACTACTATATGCCCAATGTAATAATCCCACAAGTGGGGTCTAGGGAGGATAGAGTGTACGCACACCTTACCCCTACCTCGTAGATATAGAGAGGTTGTTTCCGATAAACCCTCGGCTTAAAATGAGAAGACTATCAAAATGATAAAAAGAAACTCTGACACTGTAAACCAATCATTCAGAATTTTCTTCAACAACACACACCATAAGACCAACACATTGTTCAGTATAATCTACCAGTCAATATAGAAAAGTTGTTTTTTCTTATAACCGTGGAGCCCAGACCCGTCAATATAGATAAGATTTAAGGAGATAAGAGTGATGAGAACTTACTCCATGCTTGACTTCATTCTCCTTAGAAGCATTGCCTGATTTACAAAATTTAAACAAAATATTTTCAACTCATTACCATCAAATATACAATAAGGGGCCATTTGGTATTGTTTAGAGATGAGTTATGTAGGTAAAAATCTTGCATAAGTAATACCACTTTTGGTAGCTATCGTATCATTCAATGAGCATGTCGTATTTCATAAACATTGGGGCCAATATAATCCTTATATATGGCCCTCCTATTCAACTTTCAGGCATTAAGATACGTTTCAAGCGTGGATGATTATCATAAGAGATTCCCAACATATCATATGATTCTAGTTCTTATAAAATTAGTACTATGTTTGGTTTACAATTTAGAAACTTGCATAACTAATATGAGAAAATCTATACATTATTTTATGCAGGATAAAAGATGGAATAGTTAATACATGAATAACTAAAACCTACATTACTTACACCTATACAAAATAATACATAAATTCCCTCGTACTAATTTCTGCATTACTAATAGTTGCATCACTCTAACCGGCTACCAAACCACCTCTAAATACATACAACATCACAAAAGGAAAAATCACAATCCAGATCTTATGTCTCCACACGCACATACATATAATTGTTCAACTCTTATAGTTCAAGCCAATGGCAGTGAGGTAAATAGTAGAAAAAAGATGTAAAATAATAGTAGCGTACCAAATTCAGAGCTAAAATGTCGATTATACAGAGCCACGGATGGACGAAAAATCTCCGACGTCAGAGACGAAGATGAAACAGAACTTGTTACGAAAAGGTTGCATTTCGGAGGAGATAGGGATGGAGTTAGAGCTCGGAGCTGAGAAGAGAGTCTTCTCCACATTTTCTTCTAGAAGAATCTATCTACGATGTCAAGCTTCTAGGGTTTCGGAGGTCAAATACAGAATCGGCGGCGGCGGTGAGTGGCGGAGGATGGTGGCGCTTGCTGAAAGTGAAAAGCGTTTGTGTGTGGGTTCAGAAGCAGCAGCATTTGGGGTTTAACACAAATATTTTCTTAAATAATTTTCTAAAAAATAAAAAGTAAAAAAACATTTTTCTCTCAAATTAATTTATCCAAAGCAATGAAAAGTATAATAATAGAAATCTCGATATATAAAATATCTCGCATTACCTAATGTAAATATTCATGATTATTTTTACGACTTGAATCCTAAAGTTTTCATGATTTGAACTCGTGATAATTATACAAAAACAATTTTATAATTACTTCGAGAAAAACTATAACAATTATTGAATTTAATTATATATATTTAAAATATAAAAAAAATTACTTACCCAATAAATCACTTATATGAGATACTAATCCGATAATTATTTTTATAAATATTTTATTAATCTAGTTAAAAATAAATTTAGAAAACTTGTTATCACAAATTCAAATATTCTAATGTGGTGGTAACAATTTGTTTGTATTAGAAACTAGTTTCTAGGCATGTGTGTTGCACGTGTATCCCATATGAAAATCAATTAAAAAAAATTAAAAGCATATAATAAATTATTGGGAGGACATACGTGTTTGTTACAAGTGTTTCTTGATATTTTCGATCTATCGCTCAGTAGATAAGTCTCGAAATAGGCATGGTGAAATTAAGCTTAGCCGTTCATAAGCAATTTAGTGTACATATTGTCATAGCAATTAACCATTATGTTTAGTTTTTGGAACACTTCTAATGTATGATTATAAAATAGTTTCAGCTGCAATACTTAGAGAGTTAGGTTCAAACACATAATAATTGAGGACTGCTGATTTTTTCATTTTACTCCCCTATTATGTAATTTAAATATTACTATTTAATTAGATATTTAATTTATGTTTAGAATAATTATTTTATTGCATTTTAATTTTGTGTAGGGATAAAATTGTAATTCATCTTTGCACTTTGGAGCTTCGCCCACTTTTAATAATATATATCTATACGTATGATATATGATATGATTGTACTATTTGATTTATGATTTAGTTTGGCTCGATGAAGAAGGCTATATAGGAGAACGAGTCGACAAGAACTTGAAAAATTCAGTACTGATTCTATATTTCTTTTTTATCAATATTTTCATGATTATAGTTCTAAGAAGAATGTGTACGTTGTATTTTTTTTCCTATCTAATTTTTTTTGTTGGTATTTTCTCCTAATAGACTTCATTAATCTATATTTTTATTTGGGCTCAAATTAGTATTTTATTATTCATTACATGTATGTTTTCATAGAATTTTTATGTTCTAATAAATTTATAAAAATTCACATGGAATACACGTATCCAAAAATTAATAACTTATATAGAAATGAATACATGAACAATTTGTTTACTTTACTATCTATCAAACGAGCCCTAAAACCAGGACAAAGTAGACTTTGAGTCTTTGTCCTTTTTAGGGAACCTTAGTTTCCAGCTTTGGGACCAACTTTTTATTTGGTTTAGACATATTCCAGTCAAGTCAACCCTTTAGAAATTAAAGTAAGCATACATAACGACTATGGAGACATTATATTGATTGAATCTTTTTGTTGATTTTTCTAAGTAGCTGTACAGGGGCGAATTTACGTACGAAAGTGGGAGTGATATGACATTTATACACTAGGCTTATTTATCTACATATATTAGATTTTTCCTCTTTTTTTATTCCTTCGGAAAAGCTAGCTAAAAATTTAATTCTATGTGAATTTAATTTTTTTTTAAATTCTTTCTATCCCTCTAGTCTTTACTTGTTTGTTGATATTAATTAAGTGCTTTTGGCTCTTATTTTTTCTTATAGAAATATGAATTAGTGGAAATTAAGTACAATGTGTTTAAATTCAAAAGGGGTAATTGCTTATTAAAAAAAATATTTTTCTCATTTATTCAAGATAAAATTGGGTTAAGAGAATTGCAAAGAATCATGCCAAATTTATTTTGGTCCATTGACGTGTATTTATTTACTAGTTTCTAGATACGTGTGTTGCACGTGTGTCCCATGTTATTTTTTTTTATAGATCCGTTAAAACTATTAGAATTCTATGAAAACATGCATGTAATGAGTAATAAAATATAGCAATTACAAATTAATCTTTAAAAAATATGACAAGAAATAACAAATGAGGGGCATATTTTAATGTTCAATATTAACTATTTTGAAGTAACCAACTACAAATTTTGAACTTTGTGTAGTAGTTAACAAACTTCTATAAAGTCATGAATGTCTAATTTGAGCTCAATAAAAAAAAGAACTCACGACAATAAGAAATTAATAAAAAATATTAAACAAAAAAAGTCTAATAGAGGGAG
Source organism: Solanum tuberosum (assembly GCF_000226075.1). Classification (NCBI taxonomy): domain Eukaryota; kingdom Viridiplantae; phylum Streptophyta; class Magnoliopsida; order Solanales; family Solanaceae; genus Solanum; species Solanum tuberosum. The sequence goes on along the minus strand of NW_006239026.1, from coordinate 1,715,496 downwards.
AACACAAAAAAAAATACAATAAAAAGGAAAAATACATAAGACTTTAATCAAAATAATATAGTCAAAAAATAATATACAAATCAATACATAATTTTTCTTGTTCTTGTCGACACCTTCTTCCATCACCAATATAAATTCAACAGTCGTCTTCATCGAGTCAAACTAAAGTATGACTTAAATTAAATAATACAATAATTCACTATTTTAACTATAGAATAAAAACAATAATCTTAGGTAGCGTTTGAAACAAAAAAGATGAATTTATATATATAAAAATTAAGGAATATCAAAAGATATAGGTTATGAATATAAAATATATGAGCATTATGAATATTAAATATATCAATTGAATGAGTAATTGCATATGAGATATGGAAATTAATATTTAAAGCAAATAAAAGAGAAAAATATTACACTTAAATACTAAATGAATTGACCAGATTTAATTGTTACAGATTGGTTCGTGTGTTCAAGTGTCAGAGAAGAGATTGTAGACTCAATGAAATAATAAAGTGTAAATGGATTGCTATGATTATTTGTATGCTCATATTTCATCAGTCAAATTATTCAATAAAGGAGTAGAAAAGGCTAAAAGTCACCAAAGTGATAGTTAGTGTTTCTTATGCGTTGATTATAATTTCCATTAAATGGCTGAATGATTGAATTTTTTTCTTATCCCAAGCATAATACAATTTTTGTATTGCAAATGATAAATTTTAAATGGTATATATATATACTTGGACTTTCTCTGTGGTATAAAATTTCCCATTCCTTATTTCATAGGAAATTAGAAATTTGTAACTTTAAAAGTGCATCCTTTTTTCTCTAAATATATCAAATTTCAAGTTTAATCAAGTTTATTATTAATACTTAAGTTTCATATCTTTTGTAATTTTAAATCATTTAAGAGTTTTCTATCTTTTGAAAAAAAATTGACATCGCTGAAATTATTCTCCTTATTTTGTAAAGAAAAGAAAGTTTGATTTTTAATAAGTTGAGCTTTTTATGTACATGTGTATCTCTATATAATCCTTTCATATATTCTCAAATATATAAGCTTATATGCTCAAAAAATATAAGTGTATTTATATATAAGTTTTTATGAAAATATAATTTATGGTTTCATCCTATAAAGGTTAAATTACACATAAAATTAATTAATGCTAAAACATGTTAAAACTATGAAAATTATATATTCAATAAATATGGAAATATGAATGATAAATAAACCAATAAAAAGCATTGTCTTATCATTTTTCTGATATACCAGTTTGTTTCATTTGCATTATTATTGAGTTCCCTTTAAATTTTGACGTAAGTTCAAGTGGAGTATTCCTAAATATTTGAATCTATATTTTCGACAGTATACAAGGAGTAAAAGAAAAATAATGAAAAAGGGAACATAGAAATAATAAAAGTACCTATGATTTATTTATTTATTGGTGTTGTACTTTCTGAAACAGTCTCTGCAATACAATTCTCAGATTAGACATACTTCATAATTCTTTTCATTTTTCATAATTATATAGCCAAATAAAGATACCTGCCATTCAAGGTATCATCTCTTCAGTTGTCCGCAAATTTCACTTAGACACCTCATCTTAGACTTGTTCCAATTGAACACCTCGACTAATCAAAAAATTTACCCATCGAACACTTTATAGACGATCAGCTGAAATAAGAGAGTGTGTGTTAAATCCATGTCAGCAAAAAGGATTTAATAGGTACAAATTTCTTGCTGTCTAGGTGTTCAATAGGTACAAGTCTTAGTTGAGGTGTTCAACTAAAAGATGCGGACAACTTTAAGTGGCTATCGATGACTTAAGACAAAATAAAAAGCTAGAAGCTTTATAGTCATTGGAATTGATTGTATCATGTCATGCTATGACTCTTCACTATCTCATTTACTGCAATTCTTAATTTCCTTTCTAATTCTTCGCTGTACCTAATTGGTTGTTGCTATTCATTTTTGCTGTTAGAGGAATCGTTAAATTTTATTGTAATCCCATGTATATATTAATTTTTTAACCAAAAAATGAACCTGAAAAATTCAAAAAAATAATAATATGATAAATGCAATTTAGATTGTTATTGCTACCTTTATATTGTATACACACGGTATGTGTTAAGTAAATTGAAAGAGAGAAATGAAATAAATACAAAAGAAAAGGAAAAGATTTTAAAATATAATTAAATTTAGTTTTTAAAAGGATAAAAATATCTAATTTAGACTTTCTATTGATATTTTCATTTTTCAACTTTTGACTTAACAATTTCCACTTTTAGTATATAATATAATATAATTAGTATTTAATGTTTAATATTTAATTAATTTATTTTTTAAAATAATATTTTGATTTAGTATAAGGGTAAAATGGTAATCCAACTTTGCACTTTGGATCTTCCCACTTATAATAATAAAATAATAATAATAATAATAATAATATATATATATATATATATATATATATATGATTGAAAACAGTAGAAATTGCCTATAATGATGAGTTTAAATTAAAGATAGGCAATGAATCTATACTTGTTACCAACACAATACAAGATTGATAAGATCTCTTAATATATGTTATTTGCTAACCATGTTATACTAATTAAAGAAACCGACAAGAATAATTAACCAAAAGCTTGAATTATGGAGTAATACTATAAAAAATAATCTGTTGTGCACCGTTCGAACTTAGATGAATAATTTTGTTCTTCTATTTAAATATTATGTCTATAACCGAGTACAAACTTAAAAAAAAATATTTATGTTTATATATGTGATATCAGTGAATTACAATATATATTTTAATCACATTATTACATTTGGTTTGGATGCTTGCTTTCTAGGAGCATTCTTAGCCATACCTACTAAGTTTTTTTTTATATACAAAATAGAAAAAAATAGGTAGTACTTATAGGCCATTATAATTTCTTTATTGAATGTTGGCTTTAAGATAACTTAATTGAAGAAACACAAGAATTGAAAATTTATATAACTAATCCCTAACTTATTTAAAATTAATACCTAATAATTATTGAGCAACTTTCACATATAGCAAACATAAAAGTCATATTTGTATGTTATAGCTATAGTTTGCATAATTGCGCTCCATAGCAAACATAAATATGTATATTTCGCTATACATATACAAAAGAAAGCAATTGTATAATCTGTTTCGGTATACATATACAAAAGATCAATTGTATAATCTATGTTTGTATAAAGCGATAAAGAGAGAAAGACAAGAAAACTGGGCAGGGGAAGATCGTATTTGTATAATCATAAGTGTATAGGACGAAAATACATGCATTTGTATTTGTATATATAATTTTCTCTCGCTTTATACAAACACAAACGCAATGTATACATTTGTGTTTGTATAAAGTGAGAGAGGCGAGCAAGAACTGGGAGAGGAGGGAGAAGGGAACGAAAATATATGTATATATACAATTTTCTCTCACTTTATACAAACACAAACACATTTTATACATTTGTATTTGTACAAAAGCGAGAGAGGCGAGGGAGACTGTTCAACAAGAACGAGATTCACCAGGAAAAAAGTGAAATAGCAACAATTTGTTATGGGGTACAATTAAATCAAACTATGGTTATAACATTTAATTTGAATTAATAGTTTGCTATTATATATACAACTTTCCCTTTAATCATCTATTTCTGAAACACATTAAGTCAATCGAAAACAACCTCTCTACCTCTGATCACAAAGGTAGAAGGTGGGAGGCGGTTTGTTCGTATTTTACCAGAGGGGTTTGAATTAGCTCCTCCCCAGATAAAAGAAAAGATTGGCAATGTAACGTCTGCTTACACTCTACCTTCTATGTGTTGTTGAAATCACATAATAAGACAATTTATAAAAAGAGAATAATTTCATTCAGTCTTGCGTATCTTTAAATACAACAAGCTAAAGATAAAGGAGATGAAAGTTGTATCCAAAACTGCATTAACTTCAAGATCCAATGGGAGTAATGTTCTTTCACTATATTCACTGATGAAGCAAGAAAATCAAAGAAGAAAACTAAAACTAAATAGAAGAATAATTAAGCATTGGCATTGATCAGCTCCTTGGTTGCTGCTGGAACAATTTGCTGAGGCTGCAATCACAAAGTTGAAATAAATCAACTTACACTAGTGAATAATGAAATTTGCAGCGCCTTTGCGCGAAAAAAAGTAGCTTTCAAGAACATTTTTTTTCGTTTAGTTACACATGTATGAAGAAGGATAGCAAGAGACAGATTCAAGATTTAAAATTTATGGTTCAAGTTCAAAATTCTACCACTTATCTATTATTTATGCTTGTGTAGTTATAATAAACACATATACAGGGTCTGAGCCAAAGTATGCTACATCCGCCCGTGAACAAAATACTGGAAAACACAAAACTTAAATGGATAGCACATGAATAGTATGCTTCTTTTGAGTCGCGGGTCTATCGGAAACAACCTCTTTACCCCACAAAGGTAGGGTAAGGTCTACGTACATATTACCCTCCACAGACCCCACTTGTGGGATCACTAGGTACGTTGTTGTTCTTGTAATAGAAGTTCTGTCCAGCATCAGAAGGAACATAGAAGTGTTATCTAATTACAAACTGCTTTGATATGCATTACTTAAGCCGAGGATCTTTCGGAAATAGTCTCTCTACCCTCCCCAAACCCTCCCCACACTAGGTATGTTGTTGAAAAGAAAAATCCCTTTTTCAAATTCTTAAATCTCATTTTGATTGAACTACATGACTGCAAAAACAAGAGAAATATTAAGATTAGGATTCATGGTTAGTACAACCATTACCGAGTTTCTAAGTGTTGTATCATCTAATCTTTCGTGTTTCTACATTACAAGTTGCAACCAAGCAATAGCATTCGAAATGGACGATGAAGATGGTCATGTTGTAGGTTAAAAGCTTAAAGATATCAATTCCATTACTTACCGGAGCTAATTCTTCCTCATGCTTTGGAATGAAAGCAGTATCAACGTTCCCATTCTTAAAGTCCTGTTGAACAATGGACACAAAGCAAAATTATGTTCGCTGAAATCTCCCAAGTCGGTATACACGTTAAGAACATGGGAGTCCACCTACCTCGATATCAAGGATGAGTTTATGATATTCTATTGTGGTAGGAACTCCTGTCAAAAGAAAATGTAATTTGAGTGCTGAGTGGATTTTAAACCTCTCATGGCAACTTAAAGAACCAACTCTACTTTGCAGTGCAAATAAGCACTCATATATCCAGGAAACCATTGAAGGTTGGTCTTACCAGTGATAATGGTGTCATTAAGTGCTCTTTTCATGCGCTCAATAGCCCTCTCACGTGTTGGAGCCCATACAATGAGCTGCAACAGTTTCATAAATATTTTTTTGGAAAAAGAAGATATGTTAATAGAAGGAAATAGTAGAACAAGCTGCAACAAAGATCAAATAGCTTTTAATTGCTGTGTTATCAACTTCAAATAACGACCATCGACATGAGAAATGGAAAAACAGTCATGCATACTTCTATGATCATACTCCAATAGAAGTTCCCTCAAGTCCAGTCCACAGAATCCATTTAAATGCTTGTAACATGACTATGGAAAGATGGCAAAGATTTTCAAAATCAGTAAAGATAAACTAATCGTCGAACCACATGTATTGCATAAGGTTTACTATCACACAAATCTCCTTCTGGTTTTAAACGTTCATTGGGTGGTCTAGGAAAACATGAGTACCAACTTCCATGATTTCTGCTGGACTTTGTGGCAATTGTACTTGGATAATTCGAAATGGGAAAAGCATTAAGCAGCGACTTAAGAAGAGAAGAGTGACCACCCAAGTGCCCCCACAGTACATGTCCATAAAAAAATGTAAGAGAGGGTCGGGGTCCATGGAGAATGGGACATGTAAAGAGAAAGAAATCCACCTTTCCTAGCAGGGAATCGTAGCTAGGTGGAACCACATAGTCAGGATAAACATGGCTATCCATACGCGTAAATGGACCTCCAGCTGGTAAATATGAAGTGATTCTCCCTATTCATGAAGAAAACAAGCTTAGATATATCAGGTAAAATACAAAAAAGTGAAAGTAATGTCTATTCTGCTTAACAATCTGGCTTCCATTCAAGTAAAACAGAACCAGCATATCCAACAAAGTGCAATTCAGTCATACAAATCATAAATGTCATTTTCTTCTCACAAGTTTCACTTTAATGCAGACAGTTCTCAATGTAAATTTTAAGAACTCAAGAATTGAATAGCAATTTTTTTTTACATCAATTTCTTCTGAAATGTTAAAATCGGGGTAAAATCCACCATAATAGGAAAGGAACGGTGGTAAGAGAAATAAAGAAGCCATCAACTACCTATCGTCTCTATATTAACTGAAATTTAATAGTAAAGATGTGAATTATGTCTATATTGCTATGGCATTTGCATGTTTATCTCTGGCAAATTCACATGCAGGGATCAATATGAACATATTTTATTTTTTTTATAACCGAGAAATCTGTCAGTGACCCGCCCTTTGGACCAATCAATGCCTTCTAAACTTGGTGGATAATGGGCCCGCCCCTCTCCCCTTCTCCACTTAAATACCGGGCTTCGCTTTGCATGGTGTGGGGCTTGAACCTGCGACCTAAGCCACAAATCCTCCACCTTTTGCCACTTCAGCTAGGCCTTGGGGGCGGGATCAATATGAACATATTTATTTTTTTTATAACCGAGAAATCTGTCAGTGACCCGCCCTTTTGGACCAATCAATGCCTTCTAAACTTGGTGGATAATGGGCCCGCCCCTCTCCCCTTCTCCACTTAAATACCGGGCTTCGCTTTGCATGGTGTGGGGCTTGAACCTGCGACCTAAGCGACAAATCCTCCACCTTTTGCCACTTGAGCTAGGCCTTGGGGGCGGGATCAATATGAACTTATTAAAACATCTAAGGACTTTTTTAACGTCATGTACACCATTCTGAAACATAGAGTGATTTGCTTACCCAGGCCGATTGATATCACAATGAAGTATGATTCAACCTTAATTTGTAAATAAATAATCTGGCAGAGTCTGCCTTGAAGGTAATTAATCATTGCTTTAAAGGAAAACATTATTCTACAGACAGAAAAATCAATAAAACCTGGGCCGGGTCTGAAGTTTTTGAAAGCATCTTCTGCGTTTATACGGCATTCAATTGAGTGTCCTCTAAGCACAATATCCTCCTGTAAGTAAGAACACAAATTAACAAATGAAAATTAGATAATTAGCCGTAATTCTGTTTTTGGCGATCTTAAAGATATCATCACTCAGAGAATTTTTTTTTTATCATTTCTTATCTGATTCTCTATCAACATTATATAATTCAAAGCAACAAAGGACCATTTTTATACACTACAAAATTACTTTTATACACCGAAATTACTAAGAATTCAACCATTAAATGGTGGAATTACTGATCCATGCAACTTACTTTAAGCATTACAGACTTTTGAACTCTCATTTTGATATAGTGCAAGTCAAAACACAATCTTTCACTGAAATTGTTATAATTTTCCTTGTCCGTCTCTTTCCAGAAACAGAAGTCCAAATCAAAAAAAAATTTGACTGTTCTCTGTTACCTGTTTGTATCGGAGCTTTTCTCCCATAGCGACACGGATCTGTTCCTCTATCAGATCAACAGAGGATATCATTTCTGTCACTGGATGCTCTACCTAGATATTCAGCAAATCGACACATTACATTATTTGCTAAACAATATTAAAAGTAAAAGACAGATTACATTGTTATCATTGAGTTTCTAATTATCTAAAAAGCTTAGATCTTGAACAGAGCTTCTTTCACCTGAATACGAGTGTTCATTTCCATGAAGTAAAAGGACCCTCTCTCATCCAATAGGAACTCTATGGTACCAACACCAATGTATCCTATGGATGCTGCTGCTGCAACAGCTGCATCACCCATGGCTTTCCTCAGATCTGATGTCAATGCAGGGGACGGTGCTTCCTCCAGCAACTTCTGGTTTCTTCTCTGCACAAATAAGCCATTTCAATGGTGCACTTTGTTAGTGTGTGCCACTTGACTTAACTAGATTACTGACATAACTTAACATTGTAATGAATTTCTTAAACATAATTAATCATAAAGGAGTGACATTCAACCAACCATGTTACAACAAAATGAAGCATCGCCAATTATTTACAGAATTTATATACAGAAGAGCTTTCCAATAATGCAAATCACAAAAATGCAGAAGATCAAAAAAAGATATTTGTATAACATTGTACCTACCTGAATACTGCAATCACGCTCTCCAAAGTGTACAACATTACCATACTTGTCCGCCAAAACCTGCATATAGCATGAAGCTGTGAATCAGCACATTTGAATCATAAAATAAATTAACTGTATATTACAATGTGAATGGTTAAACCAACAAGGATTACCACCTATAAGGAGATAAACTATCTACAATACATTCAAGCAATAATTAGGATTATTTAATTTTCTGCATGAGATTGATTAAAGATGATACTTAAGAAAAGAAATGCACTTTCTAATGGTCATTTATTTTATGTTGATCACTCGTGATGCTAAGAGTAAAAGATGCAACTGAGCTCCTCACAGATTCAATAAACAGCAAACTGAAATAGGTTGAACTACAGATAAAACAGAACAAAGAAGGATCTCAAACTAGTTGAAATTAAAGGACGAGGAGTTGAACCAGATCAAGAGCCAAAACTAGGTTTTTTTTGGGATAACCATGGTGTTTAGGCTTAATAGGCAGTGTTGTGAAAAGCACACTTAAGCCTTAAAGAGAGCCTCAAAACATGTTGGGCACTTCACCTCGCTTAATGTGTACTTCAGTGTCGTCATCATGACTCTAAGACAAACTCTTCCTTGCAAATGAGTTTTCCGGAAGAGGCGACATGAAACTATTGATATTTCCCTTTATCATGAAAAAAATTCAATTTCTTTGTCCATATATTTGTTATTCATGCTTATAATTATTAGTCTTGGACTAAACAATTACAAATTTGTAATTCTTCTCCATTTGCACCTTTTTTTCATTTAAGTCCACATTTTATTTGCACTTTGTGCTTAAAGGCCCATTGGAGCCTGGAGTTTTTTGCGCTTTTCGCTTTTGATAACACTGCCAATAGGTACCATGTAACTCTCTCCACCAAGGCTAGGACATGACAGATCGGAAGAAATCACCAAGTGTTTTTGTCTCTGCTGGGATTGGGATTTGAACCTGAAACCCCATTTTCATTAACAACTAGACCACACCCTTGGGTGCAACCAAACTAGTTTGTTGCCTCCATCTTTCTCTTCTACAAACCAAATTGATCCGGGAGCTTTTAGTATGAATATAGAAAACCATGATACGTCCCAATATATTGTTAATGACAGTCCTTTTCCTTCTCTTCCCAAGGAACCATGACAAAGCTTAAACCAAGAACCACTTTCATGTGCCACTCTTGTGTATCTTCCTTCATTACCTCAAGTACTAGTAAGATTAATTAATAGTTCCATCAAGCAAAAAAAAAAGACAAATTAATAGTTAACAAGTGTCAAATGTCATCATATGTCTAGCACCAATTACTAAATCAGATAAGAAAAGACAGAGGTACTATCCAGATTCTGCATCTTATTGCACAAAAATTCACCACTGGATGGCAACTTATATATAGTGTGTGAGTGTGTGTATTGTAGAAGTTGTTCATAATTGTTACACTAATAGCAAAGCGTTTTTTTCTTTTCTAAGATTGATTCTTTTGGGTCAAATATATGTGGGAATTTCAAGTCCCAATATAAAGAAATAAATCTGCCAAAACATAAGAAACACAAATCCATAAACTCAGACATTTTATGTTGCACACAAAGCCTGAGACAACAGCTCATTAGCAATTGTAAGATGTAATGTCCAACATCCAAGAGTTGTCAGTCATTTGATACATGTATTCCAATTCTTCCCAAAACAGAGTGGCTTTTTAAAAATAAAAAATATTCCAGTTCTTTCCAAGAGCTCACGTAAAACTTCGATTTCTATGGAGTCAAATTCTTTTTTTCTCAATTAGAAAATCCTCTTGGTTAATAAAGTAAGGTGAAACGATACCTGAAATTCAATGTGCCTAGGATTTACGATGTACTTCTCCAGATAAACGCCATCATTTCCAAATGCAGCTGCTGCTTCACTCTTAGCTTGCTGAAAATGAAAAAAGACCAAGCTTAGCGATAAAGTCACAACTCTGGTGTAAGAGCAATTATGCTTCATGATATGTTTTGTGGGTCTGCTAGATTACGTATGATTCATAGAAAAGGATGATTAGAGACCATCATGGAAGAAAATGCTGTGCAAAGCTTATATAAAAAGAGTTTCCATTCACATGCATGAGCACGGGTGATATGAGATATTATCAAATGCTCAGGGAATAATAACAATAATATCTGAAAATAACAAGTGCCTGAAGAAAGCAAAAGAGGATATGCAACAGTCACAACAGTTTCCTCAATAACAAATTACAGGAAATACTACTTTCATCTATATGAAAATTCCAAAAGATCTCATTGGATGAATCTCCGGAGATTAAAGAAGTCAAAAGCAAGAGACTGATCTTCACCTACTATGTTTGAGACTTAAAGATTGACATACGATACAAAGAAAAGTACCTGCAATAATTTTACGAACTCACTAGGCTCTTTAGCAAGACGCATTCCACGTCCACCACCACCAGCTGTTGCCTTCAAAACATAAAAGCTTCACAAGTTCAGTGACAACCCTTCAGACGCTCAACTTTAATCACTTTATTTCGAGCAAATAACTTCCATAATTGTGCATCAGACATCCTTTTCTCTGTTTCCCTTTATTATTGTTAGAACATGAATAGGTTTATACAATCCTATTAGAATAGGAATAGGTTTATACAATGCTATTTAGAATAGAAATAGGAATAGTAAATAGTATCCTACTTGGTAAAGGATTGTATTCTAGTATCTATAAATAGGGTCTCAATGTAATAATGTAGAAACAACAACAATTCAATAATATTCTTTTCCTATATTTCTCACAATTATATTCTTGATCAAAATTAAGCATTACAACACTATATCAAAACCAGATATAGCAACAGGTTTATTTTCATTGTACCACAGTATGATATTCAAACTATGTAACTTTTCATACTAAAAGAATGCTGGATTCAAATATAACATTTGATAGTGAAGCAGTTCAGTAAAATTTTCAAAATGAGCAAAGTAAATGGAGGCTTCGCTTGTGTCAAGTTATAACAATTGTTCCAGTTGAGAGCGACGCTAATTGACGTCTTTCTTTGCATTTATCCAGAAGAGGGTTTGCAAGAAGCACGGAGTCTGTATCGGTGTAGTAACAATCTTCTCTGGAAATGTAATACCTTTAGTTATGCCAATAAAATTTTGCCCAGTTAGTTATGTTAAAAATGTCTTTCCTAGACCTGACAAGTTGATGACTTGATCCTTTATTCGAAATTACCATTTAAGAAAAATTAACTACATCAAGTCCTATACAGTTCCCATTGTTAGAAGAGAACATTCACTAAAAGTAGAATGCCAGAAAAGAAGTTTCATGTCATAAACAACTTCAGAGGCTAAAAGAAGCAAAACTATGTATGAGACAAGGATGATAACTGTAGAACAAACACGACAATCAGTCTCTTAATGCGGAAAGGTATTCAAGACCGGCAAATGTTTTCACAAAAGTCCATAATACTATAGCCGCCTAGTATTAAAGAGACAACAAGTCTAGCAAGCAGACCCAACAAGCCAATCAGTCTCCAAATGCACAAGTGACAGGTATTTCACATATACTGATATAATCACTATAGTCGAAGGATATATTTTAGATACCACCACAGAGCATTTGATAATTCAAGCTACTTCAGTTTTGAGAAAATTTACCTTAATCATCACTGGGTAACCAATCTCCTCAGCGAGCCTTACACCTTCTTCAGTGCTCTACAATGGGGATTATCCAGTTATTAGTAGGTAGCCAAGAAACAGCAACGCTTATACAAACAAATATAAAATGCATGTGCGTATGACGATGTTCAAATGACGGAAATGAATCAAAATATTATGGCATGACACAGTGATACCTGCAATAGTCCGTCACTTCCTGGTACAGTTGGAACACCAGCATTCTTCATTGTATCTCTAGCAGTGGCTTTGTCACCCATGACTCTTATACTGTCTGGCTGCAATTTTAAGATAAATCTTTTATAATGATGTTTACATTTCCTCGTGTTTTGAGCAACCATATGTCTTTTCATATTTGTAGTGTTGGGACCAGCTAGCGCAATTTGACTGATCCATAGGCAGGCCGTTCGGCCAACAATCACAGATTACCAAGGCAATCCTGCCTAGCAAAGCTGGAGCAGATGGGCCCAACAAGTGTTGCTGCTAGGATTCGAACCAGGGATCTCCGGGTTGTCACTCCAGTGCCTTAACCACTAGATCAACTCCTTGGGGACGAATAACCATATTTATTATGGCTCTCTAGGTTAAGTAGAATGTGTGATATTGTCCTTTACTAACTTTTAGTTTTCTTTGGTGAACAGGGTTGGAAGTGGATATTACAAAAATAAGATTTTACTTAAAGCCAGAGAAAGTTGTTGCTAAAAGACAAAGAATGTAACACTCTGTTTGGATCATTGTTACCCATTGTTTCATAATGTATTGTATTGTACTCTATTGTACTGTATTGTATGGTTGATACAATGTTTGGCTAGACTGTATTGTTTGTTGTTGTTTAATAACTTTTTTTTGTTTGGTTTGACTGTATCGTATTGTATTGTAATTTATAAATTTACTAAAATATCCTTAATTATTCTAGGGTAGGAGGTTTGACTAGAATTAAATAATATAAGGTAAAGGGTAAAATAGT
>NW_006239026.1:1695631-1702060 GCF_000226075.1 Solanum tuberosum | reverse complement strand
ACAATGGGTAACAATGATCCAAACAGAGTGTAAGTAATCCTTTTAATTTATGTGGCTATTAACCAAAACATAGCAGAATACATTCTGAGGGCAAACATATACATGCTTCCATTGAGCAAATGGAAGGAAATGGCATGGTTATGTATGTATATGTTTGCTGTTTTGGAAAAGAAACAAGAAAAGGGACCTCCATCAGTAAGTCACTAATCTCAATAGAGAAGCTAATGCTTCTTTCTTATCATGCTTGAGAGTGTCAGATTGTTGTATTAAAACATTCAGCTTATACTGAAAAAAATATCTTCTGATGGAAGAAGAGGAACTACCAGGTTAGTTATAAAGAGATGTAGATATACCTATTCGAAAGATCTTATTGAGCAGAAGACAACAAGCTCTCTGGGTCATACCACAGAGTTCTATTTGAAACTCACATGGCTGAAGCCTGAAAATATTTCAATTTATCCCAGTAATTTCTTCTCTTTGACCAAATATTTGATTATTTACCCACAAAACACCAGCTAATTATTAGAAGCTTTTTTTAATAAATGTGGTGTTGGGGCCAGCTAAGCACACCTCGAGTAATTATACAGGGTACCTGCTACATCCCACCAACACAGGTACCAGAATAACTCTGTTCACCAAGGTTGGAACAGATGGGCAGAAATCACCTTGTTTTTGCCTTATCTACTTCATTGACCACTATGCCACACCCTTGGGTGCCTTAGAACTCCCATTTTTATATACAAAGACATGAGGATCAGCTGAATTTCTTCAAACCATACACAGATAGATAAAACAGATTAAGATTTCACTGTACTACTATACTCGATATAGCAGTGATCATGAGATCATGAGCATCTGCATAGGAATCACACTAGATAAATACTTTTAAGGTCAATGTCTTGAATTGATGGATTTAATATCTAATATGAATCGATCAAAGTCAAAGGATAGATTAGAATAATACTAAGTTTTACCTTTCGTGTTCCTGTTTTGTTAGTATCTACTGAATACAACACGGATACCATGGAAAATACAGATGCCTACAGGTTTAATATAGGTAATAAGATAATGACGTGTGTAAGAACTCACATTTGGCCCAATAAAGTTGATTCCATGTTCTCTGCACATCTCAACAAAACTTGCATTCTCAGAAAGGAAACCATATCCAGGATGCAACATTGTACATCCGCGACTGATAGCAGCAGACAAGACATTTGGGATCACTAAATACCTGTACACAGTAAATGGAGATGAAAATTATGAAACGAAGATCAGATAAAGATAAGAAAATGTTAAGAATTTTCTTTTGGTGCACCCATTTAGTTCCGGTTTGTATAGAGGATTGGGTATCGTTTGGAGAGAACCATATTTTGTAGGTTTCTCCTTTTTTGGTATACCTCTTGTATACGGACATAATGGCCTTGTCATTATCAATGAAATCTTTGGCTTGATATTTAAAAAATGCAAAGAATTTAAACTTAGTTTTGTCCAATAAGAACAGCAAGTTTCTGATAACTTACGACTGATTACTTGGTGCTTCTCCAATGCAAACAGATTCATCAGCTAGCTTCACATGTAAGGCATCTTTATCAATGGTCGAATAAACCGCAACACAAGGAATTCCCATCTCATGGGCAGTTCGGATCACGCGGACAGCAATCTCTCCTCTATTTGCCACCAGAATTTTCTCGGCGCGACATGTCACAGTAAGAGCACCATGACCCTTGCGAGAATTAGTACGAACTCTGTGTGCTTGAGCTGTCTGCCTTGGAAAGTTTATCCTATTTCCAGCTATAAAGCTACACTGCGAGCTCCTAATACCGCTCGTTCTCCCCAAAAATAAACCCTATTCAGAACATGCACCCAAAGTTTAAGGTTATCTGTAGCATCAAGATCTTCATTTGGCGGGTAGAAAGGTGCAAAAAAGCAGCATATATTTCAACTCATATAGAAAATACCTACTAACAAAATGCACCATAACATACCCTCTGGGACTCTCATCTTGAGATGTGTGCAAGAACGTTTATATATTGAAAGAAAGAGACAAATGTGCTGACATAGAAGACTTCAAACAAGGTGAAAAGCAATTTCTCCCTACCTCTCTTTTACATGATGATGCTTCAAGTAGTTTTAAGAAAAAAGAAACACCTTTAACACAAAAACAACTACGCCTCAGTCACAAACAAGTTGGGGTCGGCTATATGAATCCTCATTTCTTCATTTAAGCTCATATCATAGTAAAATATATATATATATATATATATATATATATATATATATATATATATATATATATATATATATATATATATATATATATATATATATATATATATATATATATATATATATATATATATATATATATATATATATATATATATATATATATATATATATATATATATATATATATATATATATATATATATATATATATATATATATATATATATATATATATATATATATATATATATATATATATATATATATATATATATATATATATATATATATATATATATATATATATATATATATATATATATATATATATATATATATATATATATATATATATATATATATATATATATATATATATATATATATATATATATATATATATATATATATATATATATATATATATATATATATATATATATATATATATATATATATATATATATATATATATATATATATATATATATATATATATATATATATATATATATATATATATATATATATATATATATATATATATATATATATATATATATATATATATATATATATATATATATATATATATATATATATATATATATATATATATATATATATATATATATATATATATATATATATATATATATATATATATATATATATATATATATATATATATATATATATATATATATATATATATATATATATATATATATATATATATATATATATATATATATATATATATATATATATATATATATATATATATATATATATATATATATATATATATATATATATATATATATATATATATATATATATATATATATATATATATATATATATATATATATATATATATATATATATATATATATATATATATATATATATAAAATACTTATAATAAAAATAAACAATAAAAGTTCCATACAAGTCTAAAACCTATCCTCAACTAGTAGCTATCACCTGTATGGATCTTTTTCTTCATGTGTGCCCTATCTTTAGCTAAGTCTGTATTGATACCAAGCATTTGCCGGTCTAAAATACCAAAAGTATTTTAACACATCATATGATTTTTTTGTTAGCAATTATTAAATACCAAAGGTATTATTACTATTTAGTGGTATTCAACCTGTCAGGTCAATTCCCAGAAGAGCATATCATTAATAACAAAGCAGGATTTTAAGATTAACACACATTACATATAGAAGTGGCCTTACGGGAGTAGAGCAAAGAGCAGATTTGCCACAAACACTAGTCATGGCTGCAGAATCCATTTCCTGATCAATGTAATCCAATTCCTGTCTTCCTGCCAAGAACTGGGAAAAACAAATCTTTTGAACATTGATCTAAGACCCACAAAGAATAACACAATGATTAACAAGAAAATGAAGAAAACAAGCAATAAGAAATGTCATTAGCTTAGTGTGTACCTATTACGTTGACAGAGAAAAATAGGGGGGAGCAAGACATGAAAAAAGCAGAGATGGGGATAAAAAACTAGGTGGGTATGGAAAAAGAACACATCTTTAGAAGAATGATTCAAGACCCACAAAGAATAAAACAATGCAAAACAACAAAATGAAGAAAACAAGCGATTTAGAACTGTTATTAGCTTAGTCTGTACCTATTACTTTGACAGAGAGAAAGAGATGTGTAAGCAGAGAAATGGGTATAAAAGACTAGGTGGGTATGGAAAAAAAACGAATCTTTAGAACATTGATTCAAGACCCATAAAGAATAAAACAACAAAAAAATGAAAGTAAACAAACAATTAGAACTGTAATTAGCTTAGTCTGTACCTATTACTTTGACAGAGAGTGTGGAAGCAGATGAAAGATAGGTGGGTATGGAAAAAGAACAAATCTTTAGAACATTGATTCAATACCCACAAAGGAAAAAACTATGCAAAACAACAAAATGAAGAAAACAAACAATCAGAACTGTAATTAGCTTAGTCCGAACCTATTACACTGACAGAGAGAAAGAGACGTGGAAGCAGAGAAATGGGGAGGTAGGTATGGAAAAAAAAACAAATCCTTCGAACATTGAATCAAGACCCACAAGAACAAATCAATGCATAACAACAAAATGAAGAAAACAAGTTAGAACTATAATTAGCTTAGTCTGTACCTATTTCTTCAACAGAGAGAAAGAGATGTGGAAGCAGAGAAAGACTAGGTAGATAGGGAAAAAAAACAAATCTTTAGAACTTTGATTCAAGACCCACAAAGAATAACACAATGCAAAACAAGAAAATGGAGAAAACAATCAATTATAACTGTAATTAGCTTAGTCTGTACCTATTACACTGACAGAGAGATAGAGATCTGTAAGCAGAGAAATGGGGATAACAGACTAGGTGGGTATGGAAATAAAAAACAGATCTTTTTCACATTGATTCAAGACCCGCAAAGAATAAAACAATGCAAAACAAGAAAATGAAGAAAAACAAACAATTTAAACTGTATGGAAGCAGAGAATTACACTGACAGATAGATAAGAGATGTGGAAGCAGAGAATTACACTGACAGATAAATAGATGTGGAAGCAGAGAATTACACTGACAGAGAGATAAAGATGTGGAAGCAGAGAAATGGGGATGAAAGACAAGGTGGGTATGGAATAAAAAACAAATCTTTAGAACATTGAATCAAGACCCACAAAGAACATCTCAATTCATAACAACAACATGAAAGAAAACAAGCAATTAGAACTGTGAATAGCTTACCAATTACTACTTTAACAGAGAAATGGGGATAAAAGACAAGGTGGGTATGTAAAAAAAACAAATCTTTAGAACATTGATTCAAGACCCACAAAGAAAGTGAAGAAAACAAGAAATTAGAAGTGTAATTAGCTTACCAATTGCTACTCTGACAGAGAAATGAGAATGAATGACGAAGTGGGTGTGCGGTAGATTTGAAGAAGGAAAAGGTTGATGTCGATGAAAACAAGAAAGCAGAAACTTGACTGTGTTCCAAACAAGATTGAAAGGTCCGCCAAAAACTGTGTTGCAGGTTTTAGCTGCTAATGGGCTTTGTGATTTGATTTAATTTTTTTCAGCCGGTGTCAGGTACACACATTGGAGTTCGATTAAATTTGAATTCGTATCGAGAAGTCCCACATTAAGGGTAAAGTGTTTCCTAATAAAAATGACTCTGTATTCAAAGGAACTCGAATTTGAGTAGTATTTAATTTAATTTTTCGGGAAAGAGTCAAAATGTCTTAAATTCTGCGAAATTGAATATAAATATGCTTAACTAATAGTTTGATTTGAAAATGTTTTCGTAGTCAATATTTTGATTCAAAAATATTTTTATTATTACTTATGAGCTAAAAATTGTTCTTTTTTAAAATAAATATTTTTCTTTTCTTTTTTTGAACAATTTTTTTTAATGATTTTTTATCAAAAAAATATTTATCCTATATCAATTTGAGAAAAAATCTTAGTAATTCTATTTATTGTTATCTGAATGAAAATTAATCATGAGTTTACTATAATCATATATATATAACATATTATTAAATAAAAAAGTACATGAATTTATTTTATTTTAATTGATAAAATGAGACTAAGAAAAAAAAAATTACTTGCTATTTATTTATTAGTTAAAGTAAAAAAAATTATAAAAAAAAAAATCGAACAGAAAGGTTCTTTAAAGTGATATTTTTATTAGGAATAGAATGAGTTTAAAGAGAAAAAGAAATAATATACTACTCTATTTATTAGCAACATTTTTTACCTATTAAGTAATAGTAATAGATATAGTTTTTGATCCAATTATTAGCGGTAAGAATATTTTGGATCAAATTATTGACGATAGGCCACTTTTAGACCAGACTATTAACAAAGAATATTTTTATTCAATTTCACATAACTTTAGTATATTTTGCCCTTTTTTGTTAATTTTTTATCAAATTATATTGGGATAAGAGTTTGAAAAATACCTCAACTTTGGTCGGATTTGCTGTTGCGATACTAAACTTTCATAAGGACCTATTAACTCCCTAGACTATTTAATACCGTATTTTTTACCCCCTGAACTATTTAATAGTGTATTTTAAAGATATATACGTGCCCACGTGGATACATTACTATTTATAATTTTACATTATTTTTTATGTCCACGTGGGCAAATATATATGTTTAAAATACGGTATTAAATAGTCTAG
>NW_006239026.1:1665407-1695271 GCF_000226075.1 Solanum tuberosum | reverse complement strand
ATGAAAGTTTAGTATCGCAACAGCAAATCCAATCAAAGTTGGGATATTTTTCAGACCCTTATCCCAATTATATTTGATAAAACTAGCTCATACTCCTTCTAGCCACTTTTATTCAACATTACATTAAAATAAAACGCCGGATTGAAAAAATTAAAAAAGATAATTTACTGATTAGCTCCCAATTTATCTTTATTAGTAAATATAGTCATTACCCAAAGCATATTTCATTAATAGAAATATGAAAAATAGATAGTATTTTCTCATGTCATTGCTCTATGAATTTCTGACGAAAAATTATGATGATGGGAAATTAAATTAAATTAATTTCTTAATATAAAAAAATCTAATCCAATTTAAATCACTATTATCACTTATAGATTTTATTTTGCATTCTTTTTTTTTTAATTTTAGAACCGATAGTAATCCAGCTCACAAGTTCATACATAATTACGTCTATCTATGTTTATCCTTTAACAATTACGTCTATCTATGTTTATCCTTTAACGCACTATTTAGAAAATTAGAAGTACTAGAATTCGTTTTTTTTTTAATTTAGTGTTTTGTCTAATATTTTTTTAGCTCTTAAATACAAAAAGGAAAGATATAATTATTTATTCAAATCAGACAAAACCATAGCTACAAAATCAAATAATATCAAGTTTAATTAGGCGAAATTCTTACAAGCATTTTAAAAAATCAACCCGTACCAAACCAAAGTCAAGCAACCTTATTTGGTCCCCAAGAGTGGAATGTTAGATTAGTCGAAAGATAGTTATCAATTCAAGAGCATAAGGTTGTCAAGCCCTTTGTCTTTCTTTTGAATCAAAGTAGATCGCAACTGTTATATTTTAATTGGTCTGGAGAAGTAATAGCTTAGTGTTTCTATAACAATAACTAGACATCGGTTGATATTCCAACTCTGGGTCAAGCCTTTAAGTTGTTTAAGTAAATTTTGTTCCTCAAGATCAATCCATAGATGGAGGGGTTAAGTATAGTATAGATTGTTGTTATTGTATACTTTTTATTTTTAATTTAAACCTAAAATGATGATGACTTCTCATATTTAAAATAATTTTATTTTACTATAGTTATTATACCTTAATGAGATGATTTATTACTTGTCCACTTGTCGATGTTGAGGCCATTTTTCAGTTACTTGAAAAGTGAAAACCCTTGTTGGCATATCACTATTAGAGCATCTATCTATAGCGATAGTAATCCATCACCTCGACTTGAGTCTCCACCACATCAATTTCCTGCCCGCTTGTGGCGGTTGGTTAGGGATCAAGCTACAAGTACGAGGCGATAACGAGAAGAATTGAGGGGTGAAAATGAACTAGGGAAATGTCCAAAGAGGAAAATGACAATGAAATACATAAACTAAGTGGCATATTGTCACTTTCTAACAGCTACATATATTTACATGTTTAATGCCAGAAATTCACATCTAAAAACAAGTATTCACACACCGGCTCAAGTCACATGAGCATGTTCTTTTTCACTGTATACACTGGAGGATCGATCTTATGTTTCTCGACATCCTTTCAAGACGGAGATCAGTCTTACAGGAGATGGTTAAAGATCACAGATGCAGAGAAATACCTTCGTTTACATCAGATTCTGAAACAGTATAAGGTATTTCCTGACCGCGCTTCAGCAATGAGCCCAGCAATCTGAACATTGCACAAGGCAGATATACCTTCAACACACTCCTCGTTTGAGCACTGGTATAAAAAGAACTTGTGCTTTTACTGATTAATGTTGAAGTACCATAACTCCAGAATTGGTGTTTTTCTGCACCTCTAGTCAAAAGAGATAAGCATGATTCACCACTTCAAAGTTCTCCGGGCTTTGTGAGAAAAACTTTTCACAGTTACTTTGTCCGCAAATGTTAATGGGAATTCTTCATCAGCCTCCTCTCTTTGATCATACCAGTTCTCCGTGTCTCTATCATCCTTTGAACTTCCTTCCACAGGTTCACTACACGAGTAGGAATCCTCTGGTATATCCCGATACAAGTGTTTCAGCATAAAAAGAGCTGTATCGTTATCTCTCCAGTAGTTCCTGCAAAATGTTAAATCCTTTAAAAGATTTGAATATACCACAGAACAAATGGAAAATCTTGATCAAAAGCTGCCTTAGAGATGAGATTCATGAAGCAATATAGTACAATGGGTTGGCAAGCATTTTTGACCTGACATGTCTCACCAACAAAACTATCTGCAACGGATTACAAAATGAACCATAGGCAATCCGGATTCGCATCCCAGCAGATACGAAATAACCATAGATGATCTCTTACTATTCTTCAAACCCTAGTCCCTAGGTAGATAGGTTACCCAATACCTATATTGGTAGTACGTAGCAAGTACCCAGTAGATTAGTCGAGATGTGCTTAAATTGGTCAGGACACCACAGTTAACCAAAAAAGTTGGAGTAATAACTACACCATACCGCTTAAAATAAAAGTGCTAATTGTAAGGTCAAGACAGAATTCAGACTTCTTAAAAGCTCTTCACATATATACAGAAGACTGCAACAAATTGACATTTAAATATATGAGACTATAGACAACTCTAAATTCAATAGAGTTGTCTACGGATGTCGAAAGGCTGGCAAAGATGCAAGTATACCAGGCTTATTCAAAAGAAATGTTGGTTATGACTCAAGAAGCTCCAATAATCTCCTAAAGGAATCAAACACCAGAGAATCATAAAAGATGGGCACCAGGACACCACATTCTCTTTGGTTAACGAACAAGGGAGAACAAGAAACAAGCACCACATAGATGTTAGAATATGTCAAGGTTTGCTTTACACAGAAACTCACGTGTATGTTTTCTTATTAGCTAACTGCTCAGTTTGTAGGTGATTGGACATACATTATCATCATTTGTCCAGTATTTCAACTTCAGCTTGAAATAGGGAATTTGAAGTTGAAATGATGATTATTTCAAGTGAAATAGTAGAGTTCACTCACAAAACTTCCAACTTTTTCCCAAGTGAAATGCATGTTCAAACACTATGGCAACTTGCAAATATTCTTTTTAAAAAAATTGAACTTCAAATACTCGTTTTTCAATCTCAACCAAACATTGTCCAAACAAGGAAAACCAATTTGAACTTGCTTTTCTCCAAAAGATTGAAAGTACACGAAGGTTTTTTTTGGTTAGCTGCATCAGGAAAAATAATTCTGGCATAATATTCAGCATAACTAATAAGACATTTGTTTTGCAACACAACTTAAATTACAAATGTTATTTCTGTGTAAATAACACAACATTTTGTATCCCTACATTATTACTAAATCTCTGAACTAGTTCTTGAACTAAAAACAACTCATTCTCTTGACTTTCAATGTAATGCATTATCTAGTTCAAGAATAGTAGGTAACTAGGATGACAAGGAAGAAAGAACTTCTAGGATAAATTGACCAAACTTTTTGCTCCACCGATTTTTTGATTGACAAGAATGGTACTTAAACATGCATTTCTTGCCAACATCAAAATCGTCCTGGACAAATTTTGCTTCCAGAAAGTTCAATTGACACAACCAGAAAGCAGGGGAATTCATATTTTTTAAAGCTTTAATTAATGAGTCTAGTGGGGTTCTCTACTGCATAAAAACTATATTGAGGTACAGAAAAGTCTACTACGACAAGGAAAGATTTGACAGAGTTCCCTAACAAGAGGAGACTTGTAGAGAGAAGTAGTGGAAATTCCAAGAAAGGCACCTTAAGAAGTGGAGTAAGTTGACACGGGTTGAACTACCATAACCACATAACCATTAAGCACTTCTGTCTTTGAATTACTTAATTCAAACTCCTCCACAATTCCTGTCACTTTGCATACCATACAAGTCTTACAACTACAACAACATACACAGCGAAATCTCACAAGTGGGGTATGGGGAGGAGATCTTACCCCTACCGAAGTCTTTGCAGTATGAAAAGACACTATGAACACAGAGAAGATTTTTGTCATTGAAACACTTCAGGTCTCACTATTTTCTTCATTTGCACATGAGAGATTTTTGGGAAAACATACCTGTCAATCATTATTTAGGGGAGACATGCAACTGACATAATGAACCCTCTTAAGTTGATAAGGATACTTACGTATGTGCTCCAAGGGTTGAAATGTATGCATGCCGAAATGTTTTATCCTGCAACAAAAAAAAAATAAGAACAAAAGGCAATTGCGACTGGTGAGTTAAAATATATACACTCATTCATGGACACTGTCAGCTGCCAGGTGTTAAAAAGGAACACATAGTAAGAACCTAATGATATATATACACACACACGAAATCATGTGGATTTCAAAAAGGAAAAAAACCTTTGATTCAGTTTGCTGGAAATTAGAACTTAAGTTCACAACATGGACAGACAGTAAAGCACAAAATCTGATTAGTAGACAGTGGAATGCCTCATGCTCGTAAGCTTTTAAAACTTGATTCCTTACGGTAATCGTAATTTTTTAAAGTTTCTAAAATTATGGAAAAGCTTCTTTTGATGATCTTTGTCTAATGATTAGTATGAGAACAAGAGTCGTACTTCCATTTTTTTGTATAACATAAAAGTTAAGAATTCAGTTTTCCTGACACATGCTGAAAGAAGATGGTGGAATTCTTCTGTCATAAATTCTATGCCTTCAAGCCAACCACGAGTGCTATTAATCTTGACCAAAACCTTCCTCCGCTGGGGAACATGTGAAACTCTGTTTTCGGTGAGAAGTGATTGTAGGGGAAACCCTCCTTACTCTCCAATCTTGCCCATTACCGACGGGGATTAAATCGAAGGAAATGATCAGCATTAATGATAAGAGATTTTACATGCTTTTTTATAGCTGGAAAATTCATGTTTCCACCTTGTTTTTGTCATCAATGGTGAAAATGTATACACCCATTTGAACTGATCTCCTGATTATTTTTTTTGGAAAATGTATAGACCCATGGAAAAGTCTATGGAGAAGAAAGGTGAAATTTTTTGAACAAAAGGAAGAGAAAAAACATAATTTAAGCTTTTCACGTGCTCAAATATTAGTGTAAAACAAACAATATGCCAAGTCAACACCAGGTGTACTCAAGACACACCTCTGTAAAGTGAGGTGTCTAAATGGTCACTAAGAAAGTTGAGGTGCTAACTGGCAGTTCGTGCCAAGTTTAAGGGGGCTATCTATGTATTGAATAACACCAATTTGCATACTGAACAATCACCCACATAAATATGAACATCTACAGCTACAGGAAAACAATGAAAGGGTAGAAAGAGCAAGAAGAATAGCCATGTAACACAGAACATTAAGCCTTCAATTGCAGAAGAAACTGGAAAGATATAACGTAAATAGAACAACTGTTTGAAGGTCTACTGGCGAATGAACGTACTTGTAAAACGTGATCTACTCGACCATCTTCACTTCCAGTTAATCTCTCCATCATAATTGAGCCATATGACCTCTCTTCTATCTCCTGAGACTCTTGGGAACCCTCTGCAAGAAAGTGACAAAATTACCTAGACAGATAGAAAGGTAAATGGTGTTTGTTGGGTGAGGGGAAAGGCTCCAGCTTGATTTAGAGCTGATAGCTTCTGTCACAGAGAAAGGGGAAGAGAAACTTTTATAATCTAAACTGGAAGAAAGCACTCGAAAAAAGAAATGGTTTCTTTTATTACCATCTTCGCCATCCTTGTCTCTTGATTGACAAAGAGTAATCACCTTTACCTAATCACAAAGCGTCATTAATATCCATAACTCATTGGCATCACGAGACCTAATTTAAAACCATAAAATAATCACACAAATAAAGGCTAAGCACTAAAACAAGCAAGTCTACCCATCTTCTGTAAATTAATCCAGGATTGAAGTTTTGAACTAGTAGAAAAAATGCATGTCATAAAAAATAGTTAGATGAAGATGACACGTTTCCAGCATGAGAAGTAAAGGAGAATATCAGGTTATAGAAGCATAACCCAAGTCACTCAATTCATGGTTTCAACAATAAGCTGATATAAACTGAAACAAATAATTATTTTCCATATTAAGTGATCTGTTCAGCAGGGATCTCTACTTCTACGAGCTGTGCTTTATAATGTTAAAAGATCATGCACAGATCTATACGTTAAACAGCTGTTCTCTTATTTTGTTAAGGTCAATTAAAATCCAGTAAGCAAGTTTCATTTGTAATAAGCTGAATATTTAATTCTTCATTTGTCAACCTTAGCAAGATTACAGCATATCGAACTTCCTAATGAGTGATATCGAATCTTATCATCTCAATTACAAACATACCACACTTTTGTGCATGTAATGTCACATCAACAAATGGGGAGAAAACACACCTTTACAGTATTTATATTGTTCACAAAAGCATGTGAGCGCAAAGACACTTCTTCTTTAAATTCCTGCACCAAGTAGTATCAGGATGCACATTAATACAGATGGTGGAAGGAACCTAGCACATTAATTACCTAACTATGGAGACCTTACCTGAAAGCCAACATGCAGCCGTTTCCCACCTCTGTGGTAGGGTATAATGACGGGGCGTTTATTGAGATATTCTTTACAGACGAGTGGTTCTATTCTGAAATAGGAAACGAGCATGCATGAGCTTGTATAACACAAAAAATGACAAAAATTAGCAACAATAACGACAATGAAACCTGTATGCCACTGGATCAAAAGGATGGAATATGTTGAACATTTTTCGACAAGCTGGCATCTCTTCAACTATATTATCCTCTTCCCAGTAGTCTTTCCCCTTGCCTGCCATACCAGGATAAAACAGAAATAAGAAATGATAACTAAGTGAAACAGGTGCACCACCATCTTTTAATATATAGAAGAAAAAGAACTGCCATATTTCAAACACCCATGAGTTGCCTAGAACCAACAAAAAAAACGAACTAACCCCTTATAAACATCAAAAGGCACCAGTCACCGCTAACATACAGTGTTTATAGCATCCACAGGATTCTTGGAACTTGCAGAACTAAAGGCAACATAAGGCACCAGGAGGATTTGACAAACATTTTTAAAAAAATTAATTTGACAAACATTTAAAAAAAAATTAATTTGACAAACATTTATTTACTGCACTGAAGTAAACAAGAAAATCTTTCGGCTGAGTGATATATAAAGATTAGGTTTATACGGCAGATTTGGTAGTAGTAAAGTAATCAGCTTACAGAAACTCACAGAGGACACACACTCAACCAAGCTACTGGCAATGGAAAATGATCTGGAAAGTTAAGGTGTCCTTCAAGGTGGCCTGTTTTACTTGGCTAAATAGCAAACAGGCTGGTCTCACTCAGGATACCCGTATGAAGAGGGGCCTTCAGCTGTGCTCCAGATGCTTTTTTGTGAATGTGAAGCAGAGATAATAAATCATCTCTTTTTACACTGTAAGGAGACGGTGAAACTTTGGCAGATTTTCATCAATATAAGGGGCATCAATTGGTCTATGCCAGGAAACATGAAGGAAGCTTTGGCATGTTGGAATAGGGACGGAAATCAGTCAGGGCACAGGGAGAGATAGAAGATAGCCCCAGCTTGCATTTGGTGGACTATTTGGCTGAGAAGGAATCAGAGATGTTTTGAGAACAAGAGCTGCTCTATGGATAAGACGAAGCTGAATTGTTTGGCTCTTTTCTATTTCTGGTGTAAACATGAATACCCTTGTGAAGATGAGGATATCCCTAGTATTTTAGACTACTTATGAGTTCATAGGAGTACAGCAATACTTTTGTATTTCTGATTGTAGGTATTACTGGAATACTTCCTGAGTATTCCTTTGTTTTTCATACAATTTACCTTTTTTCAAAAAGTTTACTAATTAGATCTATGGAAACAAACACTAAATGTCTATTCAAGCAAACAGACAACAGTTTTACAGGCTTATGGTAAAATATTCAAGAGATTTGTCACGAAAGGACAAAGTATACCCCCTGCCTCCACAAGATTCAGAGGATAAATAAGCAATGAAATCAGCATGTGTTTAAATATAGACAGTAGAAGAATTACCGATCCCAATACGAACATTGCGGAGGGAAAGAAAAACACCAAGAGGGGATCCAACAGCAAAAAATGTATCAACCTTTTTAATGAAAGAACCAAAGAATGAAACAGCCAAAGTTAGAAGATGTCTTGGAGTACCCAACAAATGGAGAATAATCACAAGAACGAAAGGTCAAATTATCAAAAGCCAGTTAATGCATTCCAAGAAAATTGGTAATCATACCATACTTAAAAGGATATTGAGTATTGCTAGTCTTGTACTAAAGAAATGATGAAAGCATAATACAAGCATTTAGAGAGATGAAGATTTCGATAAGCTCAATAACTTTCTTCTAGGAGTTTCTAAAGAACATTGAAAATCCTGCTCCAACATCAAACCAAGACTTGCCCAAACACACCCAGAAAATAGTTGCATCTTACAAAGGAGAAGTATCACCTTAAATTTCAACTTTGTGTATCTTAATTGCGGGGTAAAACTCTTTGCTGAATCACTTTCCTCAGGAATAGATTGATTTCTTGTAGCTGTGTTTGTTCCTCCATTTTCTGCCTCCGTTACACATCCTATCCCAAAGGAAACTTATAAGGACCATTTACTTTGATACACAATAGAAATGCTAAGTTAGGGAAATTAAAAACTAATCTCCATAAATGGTCATTTGTCTAGCTGTACCTTTCTTTACACACTCGGTGTCTAATTCTTGGATTTTTGCTCTCAGCATGTCAATCTGGACCAGTCTCATTGATGGAGAAAATTCAGTAGACAGAAAGTATTTTTAATAATGAAAAATGCATGCAAAATATGACATGTCACTACCTCTTTCCTCAGGGAATTGATTGTTTTGTCTTTTTCACATTCAGATACTCCCTCATCAATCTTTTGATTAAACTCAACAATTCCATCATCCACATTCTCGGCATCATTTATAGTGTCCCTCTCATCAATAGGAGTTTCACGAGAATTTTCATTTGCTGAGGAATCATTAGGTTGCCTGATATCATCGGTTGCAACTGGTTCGTCTGAGTCTGATGAAGCAGGAGGGCCCACAGGATGGCAAAAATCTTCAGTATGATCTTCCACAGACTCTGACAAACTTGGTTCTACATTCATTTTGTCTTTATCTGACAGATTACTCTTATTTCCCTCCCTAATAGAAGTTTCAACATCTGAACTTAAGGCAGAGTTTTGGTCTAAAGATAGGTTGCTCTGATCCTGCTGAGACAATTCATTCTCATTTTGTTCTTTGTACATCCACTCCATGGGAAAAGGGGAGGACAGTGTTGTTTGGTGGCATAGGATATCATATGACAAAACGCTCCCAAGGGAATGACCATACAAAGAAACCTGAGAATTTTACAAAATTTTAGTATGTATCTTTACTCTGAACTGTATACATCAAGTTCTTATAGAAATAAGAAGGAAACTTTGCATATTCAGTTAAATCTTTATACCTTCCCACTATAACCGGGATTCCTCTTAAGAAACTTTAAGTATAACATATTCAACTGGTTGGAAACCTGAATATGGAATAAACAATTAGCTCTAAACAGTAATAATTTAAAGGTAGGCAATTGATAGACCATAATGAAGTGCCAATGCATATCATATGAAGTAAAGACAAATTAATGGGTGAATTTGCTAAAATGAATAAACAGAATGACCTTGAAGAAGTGTGACAACAACTATTATGCCTCAACCCATAGGAAGTTGTGGTCAAGCTACATGAACTCTCAACTCCATTTCCAATATTCAATAGTTTGGATTTCATTAATACTGTAGGTTTTCTATAATTTCTACTGACATACAAATCTCTGAACTAAATAGATATCCTAGCAAATGTTGAACCTAAGTTTACCATATTATCATGACTAAGTTTTAATTCCAGCACAAATTTTGGTGTAAAGAGGAAGGGATAGAAGAAGCTGCACAAATTTTGGATTTTATAGGCACTTTGTAATCTATTAGCCTTTTTGTTTTTTCTCTTGTTGGAAACCAATTTTTGGAGGTCTCCAGCATATCCTTAATGCCGAGGAATACAACATTATTTTTATCAAAAAAAAAAAAGTTTTAATTCCAGCTAGTAGGCATTGCCTATATGGATATTTAGCTTCCATTGTGTTCTATTTTCAGCTGAATGTTTATGGATTGCAAGAGATTGTAGGTCTTCTTAGACTGATGACTTCAATGTAAGTTTAGGTCTACCTCGTCCCTATGTTACACCTTCAATCATCATGGTTGGAAACTCATAGATCGGTGCGATTGGAGGTATTCATACATATTAAAACCAATTATTAATGACACGCCTAAATGAGGGGTAAATGAATAGAAAACTAAATAATTCAGAAAACATAATAAAATGCCCTTCAAATCAAGTGGAGCAAATCTTTTGCAGAAAGTCATGCAGTTCACCTGAACATACCCTAAGTCACACAGGAAGGTTAATAGAGTCATTTCTAATTGTGTCAGTATCCTCACCCTTTGGTCATTGTTATTTGGTAAAATTGGTTGAATCATTTGTAATGCCTTTAGTTTTGCTCCACTAGATGTCATTGTTGCTTTGATAAGCAGAATCTTCGACCACTGAAGTTATAGTAGAGTACCATGATTTGTTTCACACATAAATTTCTATTCCAGCATTACATTCTATCCTGCATGCCTAGACCCCATTCAGTTCACATAGAAGCAACATTATTTCTGTAACTCTTACAGAAGAAGGGGAGAATAGTAGTGACAAGATGTTTTTTGTGCAATGAGACTGGGGAGACGAACAACTATCTTTTTTTACATTGCAAGTTTACTTCACAATTGTGAAACCTGTTCCTCAGTCTCACAAAGACTTGAGTGGATAATGCCTGAGCATACTGCTGACTTGATGAGCTGCTGGATGAAAAGAGGGGGTAGCAAGAGTCCGGAAAAATGGTAGAGGATAATTCCTTCAAGTATATGGTGGACAGTATGGAAAGAAAGAAATGGGAGATGTTTTGAAGACAAGATCAAGTCCATACATGATGTGACATGGAACTGTTTAGTGTTTTTATTCTCTTGGTGCAAAGGAAATTTTATAGAGGAAGTAGATGAGCTGGTAGATTTCTTAGGTGCTCTGTAAAGCTTAGAGTCTAACCTTACTACCTTGTAATTTTTTTGGAGGCGGCCAGCATTCCTTAATGGCTAATGCTGAAGAATACAACAGTACTAATTATCAAAAGAAAAAACATTATTTGTGTAACTCAAAATTTCTCAAACTAGGTAACTCTTATGATTTGTAGTTATTCATTAAATACTTTAGAATAGGATCAGTTATACTTTTTTTTAAGTGATTACATGTGTATGATTTCATTCTAAGAAGGAACTATTTCTTTGCAATATTATAATAGAGTCGGCACTAGTTATGTGGTATATGAGGATTTCATCATGAAAAGAAATACAAATGCTATTTTTTTTAGTTGCCAGTTTCATAAATAAAACAAAAAACAAAAAATATGCTACTGAGCATATCTTTTCCATCTCAGGATTTAGGAAAATTAGACATACATAACACATTCAAAGACAACAGGGATCCCTAGAATCGCAATTCGTCACAGTTACAAGCTGATAAGATTACACAGTTATATTTCTAAAATTAGGTTATGCAAACCAGGAGACAATGCCATGACTTGGAAGTGGAAGAAATGCTAGAGCTTTTGGACAAAATTAAAAATATTCAGATACATCAGCTGGAGAGAAAGACAGGTTGATATGGGAAAATAGAGGTAAAGAAAGCTGCAGTCAATGAGTGGCATAAAGAAATGGTTAATAGAAGCAATATCATTGAAGATAGACCTTTTGAAATTGATATTGAGAACAAAATCTCCAACCAAGGTATGTTGTAGCTGGCTGGCAGCTCAAGGAGCAGCTTAACACAAGAAGTTCTAAGGAGGAGAGGTATAGTTTTTGCAGCAGGTGCTTCATGTTTAAAGAAGACGGTGAAGATATAGACCATTTATTTGTGCATTGTATAGTAGCAAGGAGCTTGTTGAATTTGCTGAACAGTACCTTTGGTACAAGCTGGGTAATGCCTAGGAGCTCGAAGGAAGTTTTTGTTATTTGGAATGGATTAAGAGTAAGGAAATATACTAGGGACAATTGGAAGATGATATATTCGTGTATTTTATGGAGCATATGGAAGGAGCGAAACCAGAGATACTTTGAAGGTATTTCAACTCCCATATAAATACTTAAATCTAGATGTTTACTAAACCTTTTTGCTTGGAGTAATTTTTCTGATCTTTTGGATTTTGTTAGTTCCAGGAGCATTTATAAGGAGATCTGCTCTGTAGGAGTTACATTATGTTTTTTCAATTACATCCCCTGGATAGTTGATTAATGAAATCCTACTTTACTTGATCCCCCCCCACCCCCCACCCCCAAAACAAACAAACAAAAAATACCGGTTTTGACATATGGGAATCTTTTTTTTATATATAAAAAAAAAATCAACAACCAAAAATCTAATGAGAAAGGTAACCGCATAGGTGCTTGGCCAGATAGCCATACACCTTTTACAGAGAATACAAATTTTCACTTAGATACCAATTTGTGCTCCATATAGCTATAAAAACAATTATGTGAATTACGACCCCTCATTCTCCAGAGTCAAAAGAGTTTGGGCAACGGAAGTAAAAGGTTTGTAAGTTGAACATTCTTTTATCAGTAGAAATAAATTTTATTAAATAACAGATAGTACCAAGCTGGTACTGCAGCAATGCAGAAATTAACTGGACATGGATTCCTCAAAGCTGAAGGGAATCCAAGAAATCCAGCAAAACATCAGTTCCAAAATTAAAAGTGCAACTTGAACATTTGAATAGAAGAAACCAGGCAGCAAATCAAACACAACAGCTGAGCAACATCAGGAAGAAGAAAGGATAGTGAGGAAAACTTGAACTGGAGAAAGCATATTAGAAGTACCGAGTCAATAATAGTCTGGCAGTAGATGGGGCTCATGTAATACAGTACATCATGCACTGTTGCACTCAACAGTACGCGCAATCCCCGTACACCATCTAAAGTACATCGTTCAACTGCAGCCTCACCACTAAGCTTTAAGCCCTTCCTCCACTGGTGGTACCCACAGTTGAAACATAAGAAAAAATAGCGTTAATTTACAAGAACAAATCAACAGGAATCAGATCAAGGGACAGACCTATGAAGAAGAAAACCCCAGAATATCACATGACAGGAATGCAAAAGATAAAACACTTGAACATGCTGAGGGACAAAGGGGGAAAAGACGTGACTTTTAAGTAACAAGATAATGCTTTAATCGAAAGGCTATAACAGCAAATATTAGAGTTGCAGTAACACGATAACTGGAAATAGTTCCATCGAGCACCACTAAGCACAAACAATGTAAATTCAAATACAGACAG
Organism: Solanum tuberosum; assembly: GCF_000226075.1. NCBI lineage: Eukaryota > Viridiplantae > Streptophyta > Magnoliopsida > Solanales > Solanaceae > Solanum > Solanum tuberosum. The sequence continues at coordinate 1,681,854 of NW_006239026.1, read as the reverse complement.
CAGTGATTATACCTACTTGGTGCTCTCACTTTGGCCTATTCTATCTTTTGCATCTTACGATCTCGAGGAGGACCCCTAAGCAGAGGGTGGATCACCTGTGGTCTCGGATTGCTAGACCTAAATCACATGTCCAACAGATGATTTTACTTACTAATTTTAGATGCTTCTAGTGTTCATCATTATTATCAACATTTTCTACAAACCCATCTGTTGCAATTACAGTTATAAATGACACTCTGATCAAGTAAGCATACACTTGCTACAGAAGGACAGGATTCTCTGTTTCAGTGTAAAGATTTTGGTAAAACTTGATAATCTCTCCTTTGATCTCTGATGGTTCATCTAAGGTAGTCCCATTAACAACAAACTTATCAACGGTATTACACCTTTGTAACAGTTTGTGGTTCTATGAAAAAATTTGGTTCTCTCCCATTCTTTAAGTCACAAAGCCCTTGATCTTTGTCTCCAGGCCACTTCCTCCTTTTTTCGCATTTTCCTCAAACACCACTGTCAGGGCAGCCCTTAAGTAAGCCTCATCGTCTGTCAGTAATCTATGGTCTTGAATCTCTTCTAACTTAGTCAATTGACTAAGTATACTTTGTTTCTGCATTTCCATATTGCCCTGTATAGTTTTGCTCCAATCCTTAAGTTTCCCCTTCAGAGCCTTCAACTTGAAAGCTAAAAATGAAATCTGGCCTGCCTTCACATATGCTAGAGTCCCACCACACTTTCGACTCTATCTTTTGAAGGTTTCTGTCTGGAGCCACCAATTTTCAAATTTGAACTAATAATCTGACCTCTCCCAATTGTCACATTCAAGAACTAAAGGACAGTGGTCAGAAGTATCTCTCTGTAGAACTGACTGCTTGATATTCCTAATGGAAACTTCCCACTCTTTCTGAAATCAAAAATCTATCAAGTTTTGTGGCAATATAATGGCCTTTATCCATGTATACTTGCAACCTGCCAATGGAATATCCTCCAGGCTCCGGCACCATCTCCTCTATGAATTCAGAAAAATCAACCATGGCTTTGTTGAATTTAGTACAGTTCTTCACAAATGGAAATCTAACTGTGTTGAAGTTCCCGGCAATCACCCAAGGCTCATTAAAAATGCTTCCGACTGCCCCCAGTTCCAGCCACACCTCTTCCCTCTCCATCCTGACATCTGGATAAAAGCCAACAAAAATCCAGAGTTTTGCCTAAGAATTTGCAGGTGATACAGTAAGAACCTGCCTCACATATCCCTCCCTCCCATATTCTGCTATCCCATAGCAATATAATTCCCCCTCTGGTACCACTGGCCTCCAATTATGCATACTTCACCCACCTATTTGCCCATAATTCTTTGATAATATCCCTAATGTCACCTTTCAACTTTGATTCTTGAAAGCAATAGACATCCGCTTTCCAATTGTTCACCATACTTCTTGGATTAGTAAGGCCCCTCACATTCCATGTTACAATACTAACCTTCATTGACTTGATTAATCCATGTATCATTAATATTTGCTTTCTTATTCAATCTTTTATCCCACATAACTTATACAAGTATTATTAATGAGGAAACAAAAAGGATCACCAAATGTTGCATTAATTAATGCTGATTGTTATGTGAAAAATAAATCTCTTCAAATCCTAAAGAAATATTGTATAAACCAATGTTGAGATTTCTTTAATTTTTTTTTGGAGGATTACCAATGTTGAGTTTTATGTGGAGATTATATCTCCTAAAACCTCAACCAAAAGACCCCTAATGCATTCATAACAATGTATACCACATTAAGAAATGTAAAAGATCAACTATGAAAGCAATACCTGGCATGGGATGAAGAGGACTCTCTGAGTGCCACGTTGGTATGAGGTTAAGTGTCGTTCAGCGAGGATTGACGTGATATGGCGGAAGTCACTAACATCATCCACAAGATTTGATTTTTCCAACCTTTGACCAATCCCGTGAACCATGAACACCAGATGTCGAACAGGGACCTATACACAGCAGTATCAAGTTACACAGGCTGCACTACAAAGTTATCATAGAAGTTAAAAAGAGACCATTCTACAAATGAATGTAAAAAGTGGAAAAGTTGAGTCTTGTATACAAAACAAGTTTATGCATTTTTTTAAGGAAACATTAGTAATCTCAACTAACATTTTTTTTGATGACTAGGCAAACCCGTAGCCGCTACCCTTTGGGTGCGCATAGGGTACAAACCCCCACTCCAATGCAATAGCTTGCAAACCACATAGGAGAGGTAAGCCGCACTAGGCAAGCCCGGTGCGACGAGCTCGACCCAGAAGGCAAACCCCTTGCTTTCGCTGGCAAGGGGTTTCGAACTTGAGACCTCCAACATGGAAGTCCCAAGCCCAAACCACTGGGACACCCCGATGGGTTAATCTCAACTAACTTGATCAGCAAAGGAAAACAAAGATACGGAAAAATTGATTAAACAGGTAATTATTGAACTCTAAAGAACATGGATAGAGACATATCATGCGGATAGAACCACCTCAATGAGTTGGACGAGAGTAGTTCGTCAAGTAAGGATTATTAATCCTTTCTAGAAATTGATTTTATGCGGTCTTATACATATGCGAGGAAGGTAATCAAAAAGGAAGGAAAATGGACTGTTCTCTCATTTATCACTCAGGAGTTGTGTGAGATGACAGTTTTAAATGAGAGAAAGAAGTGTGAAATCCTCTTCTCAAATCTGACTTTTCCTCCCATCGTTGCTTTTCATTATGTTACTTCAAAAGTAGCTGCTTTAGCTTCAACCACTCCAATTTTCGATCAACCTTTTTACTTTCTGTGCATATATACTACCATCAGTGTCGAAAGATAATTTGAATATGTGCACATAGATGGAGAGATAGGAAAAGGACAAAGCATGAGGTCGTATAAAGAGGTTGAACTAGCTAAATAAATCAGAAACCTTTACGGCTAAAATAGAAAGGAGTATTTCAATCCACTGAGTGAAACGAGAAGTTAAAATAAGATATTAACTTGATCTTGCAAAGAAAGTGACGGGTCATATTTTAGTTTTGAGGGAATAAAACTTCCCAACTAAAAGAATCTTATGAATTTCCAATATACCAAGTACCAGTAACATAGTACTTCTGATGCCTTCCATATCTGCTTTTTTTTTTTTTTTTTGGAACAGGCAACTTAATGATGATTTCATTTTTTAAGGTCCAGACAAAATAAGTATCCCCATACTCATATACCATTTGATTGATGAGTGATAGAAGTAGAACACATACACTCACGTAGTAAACAAGAAGCACTTGGCCTACCTGTGAGCAGTAATCATCCATTTCTTCCTCCTTCTGTTGACGTACTTCGTCCTAAAAGAAACAGATACAGGAGTTCAATTTCAGCAAGGAGGAACAAGAGAAAACAGATTAAATCCCCAATATCAAGCCCCTTAATGGACCAAAAGCCAATCTTCACTCTTAATCATCTTTAGAGCAGAAGGCATATAAACAACTTCCTTATAGCGAAGAAATGGACCTTGGGCTAACTCAACCCCAAAAGCTATCCCATGAGGGGAGAATTGCCAATCCAAGACTATATAAGGAGACCATATGAGGTCTCCCCCTCTATGTCCACTCAAAGAAAGAAGACGCTATGAAGATGAGAACAAACCAGTAAAAAGGAAACCAACACTAGTAACTTCATATCAGAACGAAGAGAACAGACAGAAGTATTAAATTTGATAGTAAGAAAATGAGTGCCTGTGTTGGTTTCGGGGACTGAGGAAGAGCATATCCACGCCTTAGCTTAACACCATTCCCCCCAAATCCTATAGCACCTGAGAAACCAGAGGCATCAGCATTAAGCCAGGCTTCCCAAGTATCATCTTCTCCAGTGAAAATAGCATGCAGTCCCTGCATTGTTGCAAGCAAGTACATCGCTAGCAGTACAACTCAAAAAGCATATAAACAAAAGCTCCATAAATTCAGCAATCTAATACCGGGATGAAGCCCTGCATATCAACTCGAGCTGCATAGAGCCCTGACGGCTGAAAGGTTCTTCTATGCCAAACCTGTGGCAGCCATCCAAGACTTATCACTATTACTGAGGGAAAATTTTGAATTATCCACAAAAAGATGAGGAGCATAAAACATTAAATGAAAAAAGAAATGTTCAATTGGATCAGTGAACAAACGGCTAACAAGGTAAAATTTTCAAATGCATTTTATTTTTTGACAGTAAGTAGTGGGAGTCCAGCAACTGCCACATGCTGTCACACATTCCTTGGCAGAACATGTAGAAAAAAGATGATAACACCAATTACATAAAAATCTTTGCAGTCAACATCAGATGATATAAATCAAAAGTGCCACTCTTAGTGATGCCAAATACCTTACTGCGATATGCAAACTCCAACTGCTCAGCAACATCTTCACGTAGTGGAAGCCAATCCAGACCCCCTTTACGAGCAAACCAGTGACCTCTTAAGACACGACGATTTTCTCCATTCCAGTAAACAGGAAAACAGTGTCTCTTCACCAAATCTACCTGCAGAGTGATGACAGTCATTATTCAGGAATTTATTTTCTGACGGTGTGATTACCCCCTTCCAATTAATCTCGTATGCAGAGGTTGAAACCAGATTCGCAAACCAGATAAGATTCCTAGGCAAGAACCACATAGTCCATGCTACATCATGCATAATTTACAGATACCACACGTTCTACCCTAAGATCTTTGCCATCGGCGAACATCTTAATTAATTTTGTCTTAACCCTCTCCTCTTAGTAGGTCTATATTCTGTGTAATAGGTTCTTTTTTGGTTTCACGAGTCATTATGACAGTACAAAAGGCAAGTAGTCTTCCTTGATGGACTAACAGGCAGTAAAAAATATTCATCCAAAAAGAGAGTGAAATGGACAGAGGATACCTCATAGAGGCCACCCTTAACAGGGACCCCAACTCTTTCTTCTTCAACTAAATCTTCATGTGCTTGAGAGCTCTCCGGAGAAGAAATTTCAGATGCAGAATTGAACCTATTTGGTGCCCCCTTTGGACCCTCACTGCACTCCCCATACTCTTCCCACCAAGAAGAAAGCAACTCATCCTCTCTCTGCATAGGGCAAACCAATTAATACCGCAGATATCGACAAACAATATTGCAGATTGTAATATCCAAACAAGTTATACCATGATATTCTTTTTGTTTCCATTCTTTCGGACAGTACATGATGACCATTTTTATACAAAAGCTTGAACTTTGCATAATCAAGCAGAAATGAAGCAAATATGGGGCAATAGCTCTTTATCACGTACCAGCAAATGTTATACTGACTGGGCCATAGATTAATTATTTACAGATGAGAAGTAATCCAAATAAACAGAACTCTGGTCAGAAAACATTACCTGCAAGAAAGAAGCCTCAATTGCAAGAGAATCTCTCAAGCCAAATCTAAAGTAATCACCCTTTCCCACTACTTCTGTTTTGGGGACTGCTGCAGCAGGCTCTGTGCAAAAGTGAAATCCACAAAGGACAACCTAGATTTATACACGAATATGACAGCTCATGCTCACAGCAATTGACAAATCTATAATATTTGGACTCACGAGTTTAAAGAAGATCAGCAACTTATCGGAGAATTCTGACTCATGAATACACTTTAAACCAGAAAGTACAACCTGACTCATCAAGAGTAAAGTTTCTGATGGTATGATGAACTCCTTTGAAGATCACTAAATCTAGGCAAATTGAACTTACTGTTATAGCTGGCTTTTAGAATCTACAATGTTGTTACTCAGAAAACTTATGTATAATTTTTAGTCCAGACATTTTATGTTTTTAAGCTGCAGTAATCGGGTTCAAAAGGAATGCAACATTTTGGAGGACAACAATCTCTCAGAACCATATAATGAACAGCGAAAGGATAAACAGCAGAATAAACTAGCAAGTTTCTTTTCCAATTGATTGTTCCCAAGGTAGAATCTCAAAGAGGAAAGATATCCATGAGTCAAATACGTGGCTGTACTCCTTTGAGCCAATACATTAACGACTTTCTATTTCAATTCAATTTTTCCTACTGAACTATGTTTCAATCCAAAACTTGGGGGTGGCAATATGAATCTTCAACATCCATTCAGCTTTATTCGAGCTTAATTTGTTTTAATAATCCGTCTTTTAGGTAATTTAGGGTCTGTTGGTTCTCTAAAACTAGGGATTTTTAAAATCTCACAGGATACACTGACATACAAGTCTCTCACCAATCTAAAAAGTCTCCTAACAACATCAGAAAGAATGTAAGTGCAACAACACAAGTACACAACTAAACCATAAACAAGACTAGTTGGTATTCCATTGTATTTTTCCCACTTCTTCTTCTTTTTTTGTGACAAGGTTTTTATCAATAAAGTACCAAGAAGTTACTGAAGAAGTCCATCATAAGATTACAAGCTATAGCCAAAAGTGACAACCCCAGAAACTCAAAAAACTCAAAATTTTGAGATATAACCACATCCTAATCCTACACTAAAAGTTAAGTTCTGTAAGCATCAACGTCTAACAAGATAAATATGAAGCCTTTGGTATTCAAAGGATCTCTTATTCCTCTCTAACCAAAAAGTCCACATGATGCATAAAGGAATGGTTTTCAAAGTTGTTTCAAGCTTCTGCTCACTCTCTGATTCTGCCTTAACTTCCCCCGGGAAAAAAACAGTCCACATGATGTATAAAGGAATGGTTTTCAAATTTGTTTCAAGCTTCTGGTCACTCTCTGATTCTGCCTTAACTTCCCCCGAAAAAAAAAAAACATGTCCACATCGTACATCTGCTACAAGCACTTCAACATATAGAGAAACAAAAAGCAACATGTCACAACACATGACATGTGGAGCTCACATTTCAAACTCAATCAAAACAAAGAACTCAAACAACTTTTAGAGAAGTTTGCAAATATGAATGCCAACATGGGACCTAAAACATTTACAGCTATGAGTAGAACATACGGTTTACTGCCAAAGGCATCTTGCAGAAATACCAACGAACATCACCACCATCTGACGGACTTCTAGTCTGAGCAAGGTACTTTTGCCTCCCCTCTAAGTGTTCAATCTCATCTGCTAACCTCCTAATATTTGATGGTGTGTTCTTCAACATGTCCGGAGAGGTTTCATCAATCTCACCTTTCGACCCAGAAACAGATGCCATTTCCTCCTCCTCCTGAACCTCAACCTCACAAAAGTCCAAACACCTCTCTACCAGTCAACTATACCTTCACAAGAAAAACAGGCATGCAGCATCAGCATCCACAAATACAACCTCAGAAATCTCAGTCAAGTGAGTATCAACTTGAAAAAATTATAAGTTTTGTCCAGCTGAAAATCTTGAATATGCAACAAAATCTAACTTTTTTCTATATGAATTCATCAAAGACATGCTCGACTAATTCGAGGCCATGAATTAAATCATGCCTTTCAACAGATGCCATTACCTCCTCTTCCTCAACCTCACAAAAGTGGAAAGTCCAAACACAGTCAACTAATACCTACAAAATAAAAGCAGGTATGCAGCATCAGCATCAACAAAATACAATCTCAGAAATCTCAGTCAAGTGGGTATCAACTCAAAAAAAATAAGTATAAACTTTTCCCAGCTGAAAATCATGAGTTTTTCTTAGTTTCTTTGAAATTTTCTATAAGAATTCATCCAAGAAATGCTCAACTAATTTGAATCATGCCCATCAACAGATGCCATTACCTTCTCCTCCTCAACCTCAACCTCACAAAGTCCAAAGTCCAAAGTCCAAACACAATCAACTAATACCTACAAAATAAAAACAGCATAACCATAAGCAAAATACAATCTTAGAAATCTCAGTCAAGTGGGTATAAACTCAAAAAAATATAAACGTTTCCCAGCTGAAAATCATGAGTTTTTCTTTGTTTCTTTGAAATTTTCCATACGAACTCATCAAACAAATGCTCAACTTATTCAAGGGCATGAATTAAATCATGCCCATCAACATATCCCATTACCTCCTCCTCCTCCTCAACCTCAACCTCACAAAAGTGAAAAGTCCAAACACAGTCAACTATACCTACAAAATAAAAACAGCATAAACATAAGCAAAATACAATCTTAGAAATGTGGGTATCAACTCAAAAATATATATAAACTTTTCCCAGCTGAAAATCATGAGTTTTTCTTAGTTTCTTGAAATTTTCTATACAAATTCATCAAAACAAATGCTCAACTGAATTTAGGGCATGAATTAAACCATACCCATCAACAAAAAATATGTTTTTTAGATATTAAAAACTTGGAAATTGGAAATGGGTATTGTTTAATTGAAGATTAACATCTAGTTTTGGTAACAAAATTCACCTGAAATCAAGAATTAAAGGGTTTTCTGGATTCTCAGGGAGGATTTTGTACTATTTTTCCGTGTTAATTTTAGATTTGGAATCTAACTACGAAATTGAATCGTGTTGAAGGAGGATATTGAATTGTATAGAAATTATAAATTAAAAAAAAACGGTGGAAAGGAAATGAAGAAACCAGAAGAATGTATTAAGTTTATAGAAGGAATATTCTGTTAAAATTGAAAATGGGAAATTAATGGTTTAACCTTGTGCAATTTTCATCTTAATCATTTTCGGGCTTATTTGATCGGGAACAAGTTATCGTGATAATAGGTTTTCGAATAAGCTATTTTGTAATTTTATTTTTGTCAAATATGAAATATATTTATTTTGAAATTAATTTCAAAATTTATAATTTATAATCCTTCATATTGATCAAACTCTTTAAAAAATATCAAGTACATATTAAATTCTTGAAAAATGCATTTATATATTTTTGTAGTATTCAAGTAACATAGATTAATGGAGTTAATTGTTCTTGAATAACCGCCAACTAGAAAAAATAAAAACAATGAATTGGTTTGGCCATTTGAGTTTTGAAATTTTAAATCTTCTTAAGTTATTTGGTAAATTGTATTTATTAGTTAGAACTTACTTAAGCTTAATACAAATATAAATTGACGATGACGACATCTAAGATGGAGTGTTCATTCAGATCAATAATACACAAGAAGAGATGATATTTGATCTTTAGGAAAAGAATAGGCATAATTATTAGAATATGTTGTAACAAAAAAAAAAATCTTAAAATGTAAGTGAGTTCAAACGTAAAGGTTAAAAACGAAAAAAAAAATTATTTCAAAGTATGTATTTCGTTTTGTGAGACAAAAAAAATTAAGAGAATTAGCACTAACGAGAAGTAACATAATAAGTACTTATATTTAAAAAATTGAGAACTTTTTTAAATCGTTTTTCTAACTTCATGAAATATAAATAAAATTTATGTACACTCTTTCTTCTTTGATCTCTACATATAAGATTAAATAAAATATATTTTTATTACAGAGCAAAGATTAAGCGAACGATATATCAAATGATTTGAAATATCTAGAGGGTTTCATATTTAAAATTTGGGATTGTTTAGAGGTGATTTTGAGATAATCGAGATTGAATAGTCAATGTATACTTTGTATATCATAATGTATAGTCAGTGTATAGCTTATGTATAGGTACACCATATTGTATAGTCAGTGTATATTTCTCTGACTTTTGGCAAGCTATAGTGTATAATCAGCGTATAGCACATATATAGGTACGATATATTGCATAGTTAGTGTATACTTTTTATAACTTTTGACAATCTATAGTGTATAGTTAGTGTATAACTCATACTCCCTCCGTCCCATTTTATGTGATGTACTTTGATTTGGCACAAACTTTAAGAAAAATGGAAAAGACTTTTAAAAACTTGTGGTCCAAAATGAATGATAGAAATTTGTGTGGTTGTAAATCATTTCATTAAGGGTAAAAAAGACATTTCATAGGCAAATTGTTACTTAAAATAGAAATGTGTCATTCTTTTTGGGACTGACTAAAAAGGAAAGTGAGTCATATAAATTGGGACAGAGGGAGTATATATTTACGCTATATTGCATACTCAATGTATACTTTCTATGACTTTTGGCAAGCTATAATTATAGTCAGTGTGTAGCTCATACATAGGTACGCTATATTGTATAGTCAGTGTATATTTTTTTCCTATGCCTTTTGATTATTAGTTATGTAAATAAAACATGTCTATATTTATTAGTATAACTTACATAAATATCACAGTGTAAAATCTAATTACCTTCTATCCCTATTATTTATGTAATTACATAAATCCCATATTTTTTAGGCATTTCGGATACATAATTAAGGATCCGGATACATTATTGTTGATACATTATGTAACAATCTGTGCACTTATTAAGGGGAAAAAAAAAGTTGAAAAATCAAATTAAGATCTCATAGTATCCATCTGTTGCACTAATCAAGGGGGAAAAAGACTGAAAATCAAATTAAGATCACATAAATTACGCTATTTCATTCCAAATTATTGTCAAGAATTCAAAATCCTATAGTGTAACAAACCAAAAAATTCAAAAATTTAATTTTTTCTTCTTGTTAATCGTTCTCTCTGTTTCATAAAAACTTTTGTCAGAATTTTGGATAAGTGAGGCGAGTTATATATGAAGGATACAAAAGTGATGGAATTGTTGTTGGACAAACGATTTCTTTTGTGAATCTTCAAGTTCATCAAATATCCTTTCGATTTTGATTCAAGATTGTTGAAAATTTTGAGATTCAAAATTTTTCTCCAGTTCATTGAAAATCCTTTCAGTTTTGATTCAAAATTGTTGAAATTTTGAGTTTCAAAATTATTCTCCTAGTTCATTGAAGATTCTTTCAATTTTGATTCAAAATTATCGAAAATTTTGAGAAGATACATCATGAAGATCCTTTCAATTTAAATTGATAAGCGTTGTATTTTATTAGATACATTAAATAAGAAAGTGTTGCCCATAAGATTTTAGGTTTGAGATCGATACATTATTATTTGGTAATTGTTATGTATCATATACATTTAGTGTAAATTCGAATTTACGTATCATAACTAAAAATTAGTGCATGATACATTATTATTTATGTATCTTATTTTATTTGAGATCATGAATATCCTTTCAATTTAAATTGATAAGTGTGGTATTTTTACTAGATACATTAAATAAGAAAGTGTTGCTCATAAGATTTTAAGTTTGAGATCGATACATTATTGTTTGGTAATTGTTATGTATCAGATACATTTAGCATAAATTTGAATTTACGTATCATAACTAAAAAATTAGTGTATGATACATTATTATTTATGTATCTTATTTTGTTTGAGAAAGATTATATTTTAAAATTAAAAAAATACATTGTACATGTAATTGTTTCAAAATAGCTTCTTTTTTGTGTGTGATAAATAACACAAAGTTTACGTATCAAGTACATTTATATTGAACATGATAAACACTAATCAAAGATTCAACAACATTAGAGTTATGTATCAATACCTTAAATATGAACACGATACATAGCACAAAACAAAGGTTATTGTAAGGGGCGGAGGTAATTTTATTTTTATTTAAAAAATAATAATAAAAGAAATCGAAAATTGAAGTGATGGAAAGAAATCTACCTCTTGAATAATTTGAAATCATTAATTGGAAATAGAAAAGATTTGAAATTCAAAAATAAATTAATTGATAAACTTGAGAGAGACACCTTCTAAAAATCAAAATGAATTTGAAATTTGTAATTGCTAAAGAAGTGGAGAGAATTTAGGGATAAAATGGAGGAGTGAAATGGGGAGTGGGAAACGTGGGTGTAGGCTAAAAATAGGAGTGAAATATTTATGTATCTGGAAGATTTTATGAATTGGGGGGATTAAGGGATTTTTGATTTTTTTAAAAAAGATAGGGATAAATGGATATTAAGGTAAGTAAATGTGTGTGTATAAGTAATTTTCCCTATTTATTATAAATTAAACACTTTATTGTATATATTTGAAACTAGCCCTAATTATTTTACTATGAAAAATGTTAACAAAGAGAAAAATAATTAATTTTCATTTATATGTCTAATTTTGGATGATTTATTTTTATTTTTTGATAATGGTTTTTAGCCCGAAATTAAGTTTGATAAGTAGGGCGCATCATACCCGGTTAGAACTATCAGACACATGGGCTCAATAAAAGTATGTATTAGTTTCTTGACAGGCCCTTTGCTTGGGTAAAATAAATTGAATTAATAATTTTACCTGATTCATCTTTGTAAGATCTTTCAAGAACGTTGATGAATAAAGGTAAATAAGTGGTTATAAACCATGGCACAAAGAACATAATATGATTATGTAGAGCACATGTTTCATAAAATTTTTGAGAAATATTATTTAAATCTTCTTTACTATAAGTGTCAAAAAACCATGTTTTAAATCGGTTCCATTTTTCATTTGAAAATTCATTCTGAATATATTTTCTTGCCAGTGATCCTGGACTAAAATCAATTTGATGTTCACTCATCATTAAGTACCATTTAGATTAAAATCCATCTTGGATGCAGAAGGAATATCCTTATCAGAAATGTCAGAAGATTTGTCATTAGTTTGAACAATGTTTAACCAAGGATCAATTTTTATTTTTTGTTTTTCTGCATATATAACTGTCGATAAAGTATGCAAAGAGGCAGCGCGATTTCTAGCTGGACCATAAAGAGGTTCTATCGGAGAAATATGTTGAATAGCCAATCTTCTATCAGAAGCAAAAGAATGTCTATTATAAGGAATACTTTTATCATCAAACTGCATACAAATTTTTCCATCAGAATTTTGAATAATATGAGAATACTCAGAATTAGTGACAACATCGGTCATTTGTTCAGGGGGTATAACAGAATCTAGAATCCAAGTAGTAGGAAAATTAATTTCTTCCCATTTTATAGGTCTTCTACTAGTGGCCTTAGATCTGGCGAAATTAGTTTCTACCAAAATAGTTTGATTAGATGTATTTTAACTCTTAAAGGGTTACCAGAGACTTTCTTAGCTGCTCTACGAGATGCGAGGAATTTAAATTTTCGTCAATCCTTGATGGGTTCGATAGAATCTACAGTGACCGATTTACAGTGACCATGGGACCCATTGATAAGGGTCCCATGGTCACTGTAAATCACTGTAGATCGGTCACTGTAGATCACTGTAGATTCTATCGAACCCATCAAGGATTGACGAAAATTTAAATTCCTCGCATCTCGTAGAGCAGCTAAGAAAGTCTCTGGTAACCCTTTAAGAGTTAAAGGTTTAAAAGCAATTTGAACCATGCCAATATGCAAGAATTTATACTGAGATTTATATAATTCAATATCACGCTTATTTAATAAGCGAATAGTTTGTTCGGACGAGTTTAAAGCCAAGGATTGTTCAGTTGTTTTAATCAACTGTTTATTAGAAATCTTATCAAACCAACCATAATCATAAATGGTTTTTATATTAACTTTCGGAATAGTCCATTTGTTTAACAAATCAAGGTTTCAGATCAATATTAAAAGTGTTAGCTGGAGTATTTTCCTCAGCAATAGATTCATCAACTTTATTTTTTCCTTTGCTATTTAGCAGACTCAATTTGAGTAAGACGGTGATCACAAATAATATGGTTTTGTTTAAGAAATTTTAATTCTTCCTTCAAATGTTCAATTTCGCCCTTTAAATCATCAAAAGAGGTATCACGAATAACCATAGTTTGTTTAGAAGAGAGTCTATTATGAACTTCAGAAAAAGAATAAGGAGCAGAATAATTAAACTCATCTTTAACCTTTTTATCATTAGGAATACTAGATGAAGAACTAGTTTTACCAGCAGCCAATTGAATGATCTTTTCACGAAGAGTATTATCAGTAACTTCCTTTATAAGTTCTATCACATTGTCTGCAGTGATGGTGAACATATTCATGTCTTCGAATTGAGATTGCATCTTGTGGAATTCATCATGTTCACAGTGACAACTATCACCATGACATTTGCAAGCATCATCTGAATCTTGTTGCACCTTATTAGAAGATTCAGGTTGCTCATCCTCTGTGGCATAACTTGCTTCAGAATCATCATAATCTGATTCGGAACCAGAAGTATAAAGAAAACTATAAATACCTCTAGAATATCTTCCAAGGTTCTTCTTTTCTCTATATGTCAGAGTTTTCTAAGAGAAATATCATTTCTCTTTTCTCTACCTTTTCATATGTTTTGATATCATCAACTTCTTCTTTGGCGATTGAAGCAAAAGAATCACCTTGTTTTTGAGTTAGGAACTCCTGTAGTTAAGCATATAATGGATCACTTTCTGGAATATCTTCCAGATGTATTGATGATGAAGCTCTTTCTTGTGCTCTAGAGTATAAGTTATATAAACTCATTCCTCCTATTTGTATAATTGGAGTACTAGATGATGAAGATCCGTATGATGATCTTGATGAACTTGGGGATGATCTTCCCCTTCCGCGAGTATAACTGCCTTTTCCTCTAGCCTTGGTTATCCAAGGAGGATACATCCTGCAAACATAGCATTTAGTTTTAATCATTCAAGAGATTTAATCATTCAAGAGGTTATAAACATCATTACAATAAAATCTTTCATAAAGCTCTTGTTCAATCATGTAATCATTGACGATATCTATCACCATTCCGTCTATAATTCTCCATAATATAAGTTCCTTTAAATCTCTATTAAGAGGAACTGCCTTCAAAATTGTAACCAAATCTTTATTAGGAAAGAAGTCAAGAAAACCTATCAGCAGAAATTTATAAATCTCAGTATAAATTCTTGCATATTGGCATGGTTCAAATTGCTTTTAAACCTTTAACTCTTAAAGGGTTACCAGAGATTTTCTTAGCTGCTCTACGAGATGCGAGGAATTTAAATTTTCGTCAATCCTTGATGGGTTCGATAGAATCTACGGTGGCCTATGGTCCAGTTTATTTTAATGCTCAGCCCAATTTGCAGTTATCTTTGACTGATTCTAATATATTAGATGCTTTAACTTTGAATGTTAAAACGCATGGTTATAACTATGCACCTGGATCTGAATTAATTTGCTTGTCATATAGAATCTATTATAAATTACTTGCTACTTTGAATCCTAGCTGTAAGTTGTATGATACATCTGATCAAACTATTTTGGTAGAAACTAATTTCGCCAGATCTAAGGTCACTACTAGAAGACCTATAAAATGAGAAGAAATTAATTTTCCTACTACTTGAATTTTAGATTCTGTTATACCCCCTGAGCAAATGACCGATGTTGTCACTAATTCTGAGTATTCTCATATTATTCAAAATTCCGATGGAAAAATTTGTATGCAGTTGATGATAAAAGTATTCCTTATAATAGACATTCTTTTACTTCTGATAGAAGATTGGCTATTCAACAGTAATTATTTTACTATGAAAAATGTTAACAAAGAGAAAAATAATTAATTTTCATTTATATGTCTATGAAAAATGTTAACGCACTACTGTAGCAACACTGCTCACCAACAGTAAATACACTGTTACCAGGACCCAGATAGGGGCCCAGTATCCTGTACAAAGATGCTTTCTTTTTTCTATAAATAAGTTTGTTTTTCTTTAATTGAGAGCAGGTTTTAGAAACCCTCTCTTCCCTTTTGTACTCTCTCTCTCTTGTAAACTTTTCTTACTAAGTATTGTAAGCTTGCCGGATTTTGGCCGGAATAGTAAAGTGTGCGGTTTGGTAACAACAAGGTATTTTCTTTGCTCTTTATTCCTGTCTTTTAATTTTATAAATTCTCGATCTAAGCCGTGACTATGTCCGGCTAAAAAATTTATATCTATGCCGGATAACTAACTTCTCTTTTATATAGACCATGAACAGATCTAAGCTTTATTTAAATATAGAAGAATTTTAGTATGACTTCTCGACTTGGTTCTGAGATTGAGGTACAGTCGGATCTAGTACTACTTTTATTGGTTTTGTCTTTGTGACTCCGTCTGATGAGCCGTGATTTTTAGCCCGAAATTAAGTTTGATAAGTAGGGCGCCTCATACCTGGTTAGAACTATCAGACACATGAGCTCAATAAAAGTATGTATTAGTTTCTTGATAGGCCCTTTGCTTGGGTAAAATAAATTAAGCATGCAGTCTGAGAAACTATGTTAAAATTCTTGTGTATTTCGATTCTTATGTAGTTGGACTACCTCTAAGGATATTGACTTGCTTGATCTATGACTTGGTGGATTACCGCCAAATCAGTGATCATGTATCGTTGGTATCAGAGCCTTGGAACATTCATGGTATATATATAATTGATGTGAAGAATTTCGGCATAGATATATTCTCTCTTTTATGGATCAAGAAGATATTAAAACTACTCGGTTAGAAGAGGTAGATATACCTCA
Source organism: Solanum tuberosum (assembly GCF_000226075.1). Lineage (NCBI taxonomy): Eukaryota > Viridiplantae > Streptophyta > Magnoliopsida > Solanales > Solanaceae > Solanum > Solanum tuberosum. Next base: position 1,665,538 of record NW_006239026.1, on the reverse strand, counting down.
AAACCTTGACTTGCTAAGCAAATGGACTATTTCGAAAGTTAATATAAAAACCAGTTATGATTATGGTTGGTTTGATAAGATTTCTAATAAACAGTTGATTAAAACAACTGAACAATCCTTGGCGTTAAACT
>NW_006239026.1:1649764-1665126 GCF_000226075.1 Solanum tuberosum | reverse complement strand
AAATTACTTGCTACTTTGAATCCTAGATGTAAGTTATATAATACATCTAATCAAACTATTTTGGTAGAAACTAATTTCGCCAGATCTAAGGTCACTAGTAGAAGACCTATAAAATGGGAAAAAATTAATTTTCCTACTACTTGGATTTTAGATTCTGTTATACCCCCTGAACAAATGACCGATGCTGTCACTAATTCTGAGTATTCTCATATTATTCAAAATTCTGATGGAAAAATTTGTATGCAGTTTGATGATAAAAGTATTCCTTATAATAGACATTCTTTTGCTTCTGATAGAAGATTGGCTATTCAACCCTAATTATTTTACTATGAAAAATGTTAACAAAGAGAAAAATAATTAATTTTCATTTATATGTCTAGTTTTGGATGATTTATTTTTATTTTTTGATATTTCAACCATTGAAAGGTAGCATGTATTTATTATATACAAAAAAATATATCAAAAATTTTCTTAAACTATGTGATGGAATGTTATCAATTTATAGTTTGGTCTAAACATGTCCTTGACATTAATACTTTTGGTCCAAAAATATATTTACGATTAATAGTTTGATCCAAAAATGTCTTTATTGTTACTAAATGGGTCAAAAATGTCCTGTTTTGAATAAGTATTTTTTTTTCTTTTTAACTTATTCCCAATAAAACATTACTCTTTCTTTTAAAATCATTTTAACTAATAAAAATGTAGAAAATAATCTCTTATTCTTAATCTCATTTTTTCAATTAAAATAGAATAATTCCATGTACCCTCTTGACGAATAGTTTATGCCATATATATAATCATTTTAAATTTATCATCAAATTTCATTTAGATATCAATAACTTTTAAATAATAAAATAAGAAATATTTTTTTTTCCGAATTAAAGTAGAATAAACATTTGTTAGTAAAAAAATATTCCTGCTAGGAAAAATATGTGTTTAAAAAAAAAATATATATTTATTTTTAGAAAGGTATTTTTGATCCACTAAGTAATAATAAAGACATTTTCGGATCAAGCTATTAACCGAAGATATTTTTGTTCAATTTCACATTGTTTAAATGCATTTTGATCATTTTTTTCGCTTATTATTATATAATTGAGTTGTATGCAAATTGACATTTTTGACTGGTCTAAATAAAATCTGTTGAAGTGACGATCACATTAATTAACATCTTTACATAAATTTTATTATTTTTACTCTTAGAAATGGCACTTTTGGAGTACGAACATGGCAATGAATTATTGTACCAAAAGTAGTGCAAATTGTACTTGAAACTAACTGAATTTTGTAAATGCATTTATTTACTCTTTATTGAATAAGACAGGTGTATTGTGTAGTTCAATTGCAAACTCATATTTTCATTTTTGGGAAGACACATGTCCACCTTTTAACTTTGGTTGAACATCTAGCTTCCATTACACCATTTGTACATTCTTACGCCTTTCCGTTTTCCCTCTTCATTCTCGATATTCTTTCTTGCTTCTTTTCTATGTTCCGTCTTTTCATAGAGAATCTTGAGGGATTTCTAATTTTGTTACTAATTTTAATAATCAAATTTCTGTAGAGTTTTCCTTCATGCTTCTATTCTTATTATGTTCAGTTAAATAAATGGAAGAACAACTAATTAATAAAGTTGTTATTGTACTAAGAGATAAAAATGAGCTTTCGCATCCAGGAAGAAATTTCTTTGTTGCAATTACTTGAACTTTTCATATCAATGGATACATATCTTATTAATTGTGGTTTAATGTTTGTAATTTTAAAATTTTTATTTTTCTTAAGGTTGTCTATTAGGACCAGTTGATTGGGTGAAAATGGAAAAGGGAAGATAGTAGCACCAGATGCAACTTCGTTGAGATTAATGAACAAATTTAAGATAGTAATAAAATCCACACCTAGAACAGAGAATGAAGATTTTTCCACAAATTTGAGGACCTATTGAATAAGTCTTTACTTCAAGTGAGGTACAATAATATTAGATGACCCTTCTTTGGTTCTCCTTAAAATGTTATTAGAAAAAAAATACTACCTCTGTCCACTTTTAATTGTCATAATTTCTTTTTTTAGAATCAAATGATAATAACTTTGACTAATATTTTATGACGTGTTTTTGCATTCGTAAAAAAAATGAAATTTATAGTACTCTTCGTATAGTTTTTGAATATTATTTAAATTTTTTGTTCAAAATATCGAAATAAGTAAATCTAATTTGACTTTAAAAATTAGTCAAACTGACTTTCGAAAATTTCAGTATAACAATTATAAGTGGAGAGGGAGTATTAATTATGTTGGGATTAGTGTGAATTGTCGTAAAAATATGTACATGTATATTAATTTTGAGCCCATAATTTCAGAGGTACAATCAATTCAATCTAATAACCTTTAAATTTGAACTTATCAATTTTAAACATATGTTCCGCCTCTACCTGCTTTGTTAATTTTAGCTACGGGAGCCTAAGAAAGTTGGAATGTTGGAGCGCATTGAAAGTTTCATCTATGATAATGCCTCTTAGTATACTAATTTCCATAGCAAATCCTTCTGGGATAATGTCTCTATTAATGGAAATTGATCTTCATAGCTTCATCTGTGATTAGGAAATTGAATGTAAATGGTTTTTGTCAATTTTAAGTGGTGAAGACAATATCAGAAGAAAAGCATATGGTGTTTACAAGGCACATATCACGATTACCAAATGACAATTAGGGGAATAAACAAGATGATATGTACACCTGAAAAGATGAATAACATGATGCTTTAGCAGAAAAATATTTCACCTTCTTTTTTCATTTGAAATGGTTGATTGCATAGCATTTTTTACATGTTAATACATTTAAGTATGAGCCCCCAAGGCCTAGCTCAAGTGGCAAAAGGTGGAGGATTTGTGGCTTAGGTCGCAGGTTCAAGCCCCACACCATGCAAAGCGAAGCCCAGTATTTAAGTGGAGAAGGGTAGAGGGGCGGGCCCATTATCCACCGAGTTTAGAAGGTTGTGATTGGTCCAAAGGGCGGGTCACAGACAGATTTCTCGGTTATAAAAAAAAAAAAAAATACATTTAAGTATGTACTCTGTCTGGAAGTCACTGATTTGTATGCTCTGATTTTGCTTTCTTGGAGACTTGGGCTGTTTTTTCATGCCTGAAGAACAAGAAGTTACCTTTGGAGAATATGGTTCCCTCAAATTTCTTCATAAAAGTTATTTTACTTGAGAGATTTATATCAATTTATTATAATATTTCACTTTATTTGTATTTACATATAACACTGAATGAACTTCTAGATCTTGGTGTTACTAGAATGAAAATATCGAATAACCTTATGAGATATGAGCACTCCGAGTCTCTTCACCTGCTAAGTTTATCATTTTGATTTTAAAGTTAGTTGATGTTCATATCTCTAGGTTGTAGTTAAAGATTCTCAAAATAATTCTTGAGATTCTGCAGTTCCTTTCATTTTCAAGTTTATTGCGGTAACTTTATGAACCAGATCTACTAATTTTTGATTGGTGGTACTTCTTAATGTGTGTTCATGTCTAAATAGTTCATTTTCAACTTCTTATTTATATTCACTTCTTGAAATAGATTGAGAGGTTTTACAAATGCTCATCTTCTCGGATGGATGACAGAACTTGGAGAGCCCAGGATAAGCTTCAATGCTTTTGGACTGTGTTGTGACTACTACTTCGTCCGAATTTTAATTGTGATTGGTGGTATGTTGTAGTCCTGTGGTTATTGATTGATATTTGATGTTTTAATATTCTTTGAAAAGGTTGGAACTAAAACACCAAATTCAATGTGAAATTATTGCAGCATACCATATATATGGAAAAACTATTTAACTTGCATTTCTTTATGATTGAGTTGTATAAAAATATTCAAGATATTGGCCCCGTGCTCAGCACGGGCCATGCCCTCTAGTTATATTTGATATGAGACTCAATTCATAATTTAAATGCCCATTTTATGCCCGATTTAACAATTTTATGATTACTTTCAACATTTCATTAATACAGACTTTGTCTTCCAAAAAATTTAGATGGATAAATAGAAAACAAATCAACATTTCATGTTTCTTATCCTACTTTATTTGGATAAAATAAAAATAAATTAATAACAATTAGGTCACATTTATATGTTCATTTTTATTATTTAATTTAATAATTAGAGGACAATTTTAGATTATAAAAACTAAAAGGAAAAAGGGTGAGAAATGCCCTTAAACTATGTGAAAGGAACAAAAATGTCCTCCGTTTATAGTTTGGCTCAAAAATACTCTTACCGTCAATACTTTGGTTCAACAATGCCCTTGCAGTCAATACTTTGGTCCAGAAATGTCCCTATAGTTACAAATGGGTGAAAAATTGCCTTTTTCGAATAAATATTTTTTTTCTTTTTAAACACATCTTGTTCCTAATTAAAATATTATTAAAGAACACTATTCTTGTTTTCTTTCTTCTAAAATCACTTTAACAAATAAAAATGTAGGAAATATTCTTAATCTCCTTTTATCAATTAAAATAAAATAATGTACCCTTTCGACAGATAGTATATGTCATATATATAAGAATATCATATTATATCCATAATTAATTTATATTTATATAACAATAAAAAAAAGAAATATTTTCATTTTTATTTTTTTTGAATTGAAGTAAGATAAACATTTCCTTTAAAAAAAATTATTAGAAAAAGAATGTGTTAAAAAAATAATAATATATTTATTTGAAAAATGAGCATTTTTTACCTATTTTTGGAACAAAGTATTGACGGTAAGGGCATTTTTTGACCAAACTACAAATGTAGAGCATTTTTGTTTCTTTCGCATAGTTTAATAGTATTTTTGAACCAAAATATTAACGATAAGAACATTTTTGAGCTAAACTATAAATGGAAGACATTTTTAATCCTTTCACATAGTTTAGACACTTTTCCCAAACTAAAATGTAGGGTAGTTTTATTCACTTTCTACGAGTTTAGGGACTTTTCTGCACTTTCCAGTAATATTGGTTATGTAAAAGGAGATTGAGTTGCTCGTCTTCTTCACCTACTGTGCCGGAACCCTTGCCGCCTGCCATTTTTTGGCTCACTGGTTGCATCTGATCACTGGCCGCCGCCGCCACTTTTTTCAGAATCAGGTGTCACCATGCCAACTGTTAGCGTGGGAAGAGACCGTCTGTTTGAAGCCCTTGGCTGCACTTACAGTGAGTTTCTCTCTTTATATATATATATATCTCCTGCTCCGTATGAAAGTACTTTACGCTGTTAGATTGAATTTTTTTTTATATGAATTTTCAGCTGATGAAGAATTTGATGAATTGTGCTTTCAGTTTGGTATTGAGCTCGACGATATAGTAAGCACTACTGAACTTCGCATTACTCACACATGAGGAAATGTTATTCTCTTTGTTTTGTATGCTTTGTGTAATTGAAACACAATATTGTATGAAACTTGTTATTTGTGGTTTTCCAAGTATGTAAACTTTATATCCAAAAATTGTGAATTGAGCAAATTTGATGCTGCTGTTATAATTTGGACCAGTAATATTCGGGATGTAAGGAGTAATTTGTATAGTCGTATGTGTTTTCATCTCTTCAGATAGTTTATTTGATCCATGTATTTGGTTGTTGGTTACCTATTGAGCTTATTGATGTGCAAAAAATGTAGACTACAGAAAAAGCAATACAGAGAAAAGAGAAGCATTTGGAGGAAGAGGGAGTGGAAGACGATGAAGAGACTATATACAAAATTGAAGTTCCAGCAAACAGGTGGTCTTGCCTGCTTTTCATAATTACATTGCAGAATCAATTTTCCTGAATTTGTAGAAAGATATTGAGATTTTGATTATGCTTTGAATGTTTGAATTGCACTTAGTTTAGTTTAATTTAGTGGAGTGGAGTGGGGTTGTTTAGAAATGTTTAAATGTTTTCATTCAAACTGGTTTTGCAGATATGATTTGCTTTGTCTTGAAGGACTAGCGCAAGCTCTTCGAATATTTAATGGGCTTGACCCGATCCCAACATATAAGGTGGCGAATATTGGTAAAGAATCTATGCTTGAAATGCGTGTGAAAACAGAGGTACTACTTGCTAAAGTTATGTCTGTGTTAAGTATTATACAACCATTAAATGTGATAAAGAAACTATATTGCATTGACATTTGTCTTTCCCTGTTTAGACATCCAAGATTCGTCCATATGTTGTATGTGCTGTTTTAAGAGGTGTAACATTTGATGAGGCTAAGTACAATAGCTTCATTGAACTACAAGATAGGCTGCATCAAAACATTTGCAGGTATTACTAGAATATGAGGGCAATTTGAAATTCCTATTCACCTTTTCTTTTTCAACTGAATTTTTTATTGTTGAGACATAATATAATTCTCTGGGTATGTTGTGGAGACATAATATAATTCAATGGGTATGTTGTTGTTGAGACATAGTATAATTCACTGGGTATCTTGTTGTTGTTGAGACATAATATAATTAAATAATTGCCCGAAGCTTTCAATCTAATGGTAAGAGCGCAATGTGGATTAGGTGCACATGGTTCAGACCATGCTTTAAACAAAATCTTGGCATTTAAGTGGAGAAAGATATAGGGACGGGCTTACTCTTCCGAGTTCCGAATGCGTCGTTAGCCCTTAAGATTTCTCAATTATATAAGAAAATTAAGTAATTAAAATTGTGCTCTTTCTATTATAATGAGATGATCTCCCACTTCAATATGATCTGTCAAAAATGTTGGGCTCAAACATCATTACCATAGAAAAAGATCTCCTATGCTTGGCCCAAGAACAAGAATCAACCCACATGTGACATGGCGTGCTGAGACATTATATAATTAAGTGATTAAAATGTGTTCACCTTAAAAACTTAAGCTTAGATGAGATGGTTGCACAATTCAACACCTTTCAAACTCTTCTAATTTCTTTGGTTTTGTTAAATTTTGCTTAATGACATCTTGAAGCATGTCGGATCACTAGAAGGATGGAATTCTTATATTCTCTTTTGGATCTTTTTTGTTTCGGCTGTAAAAATACTGTAAATCTTTGTACTTATGCGGTCTATTTTTAGTAGGCTCTTGGACATGCGATTTCATCTCGTGTTTTGAAAAAATCATGGGATGAAATCAATGTTTGGACATGCAATTTCATCTTGTGATTTCAAATCATGCGATGAAATCCCGAATTCTCCAAAAGTTTGATTTGAGAATTTCATATTCCGATTTCACATTTTTCCAATACAAAAATTGATCCACAAGTTTATATTTAGTAAAAAATAAATCCACCATTTTGTATCTACCAACTATTTATTTATTTATATGTAAACAAAATATATAGTTGATATTATTACTCTTATCAATCTTTAAACCATTTATATCAGATATAACTATTACTCCCACCAACATAAATATTATTTGTTTACACAAAGCTATCTCATTTGCGTCACATGTCTATTTAGTAATTCTTTACAAAGAAGTTATTTTTGTTGGTAGGTAAATGTCTCATGTTCAATTTTACTTTATTGTTGAACTAAATTTCGATCAATAAATGTTGTATTTTTTTTAGAATAGCTTTGTGATAGTGTATTACACTTTTGGTATGAACATCTACTTATTCAGTAATATTGTATAAAGAATTAGGGCATTTTTGATAATTTTTCGTAACTTGCTGGTTTTTTTATGTTATGAGCAAAAAATACTACTCCCTCTGTTTAAAAAAGAATGACCTCCTTTCCTTTTTAGTCTGTTTCAAAAAGAATGACCTCTTTCTTTTTTGGTAACATTTTAATTTCAACTTTCCACGTGGCATGTTTAAGGCCACAAAGATTAAAAGACAATTTTGTACATTTGACATAACTTTAATTTAGGACCACAAGATTCAAAAATCTTCTTTATTTTCTTAAAGTCCGTGCCAAGTCAAACTAGGTCATTCTTTGTGAAACGGAGGGAGTTCTTAAAAATCCAAATTGCGTGTCCAACAGGATTTCAATTTCATCTCATTATGATTTCATATCATGGTTTCATCTCGCATATCCAAATGGGCCCTTAGCTCTCATGAGGAATCAATGAGTAGATATTAGATAAATTTTCCTGGTTTCTCTGAACTTATGTGAGCATATGATGCTTCTGTACATGGCTGGATACCATTCAGTTATTCTTTTTACTTTTTATGGGAATTGACTTGTAAAGAAATTATTTAGAAACCTTAGCTTGTTCAATAAATGGGACTAGATGAATGGATTACTTTAATCATGCGTGTTAACTTATTTGTTGCAAAAAAAAAAGTCCAGCACGTATTTTGTGGACAATATGGAAAGAGAGGAACTTAAGACATTTTGAAAATACTAGCAATTCCATTCGAAAGATTAGGATGAATTTTCTTAGTTTGTTCTTTTTTTGGTGTAAACATAATTTATTGAGGGGGGGGGGGGGCATGTTATTTTGTATGCAGCAACACCTGTGTGCATAAGGTCAATCAGTTATCATGACATCTCCCCATTGCAATTAGTTTTTGATCAAGAGCCAAACATTTCTCATCTTAGAATCTTTGATTGTGCGGTTTATGTTCTAATTGCTCCACCACAACACACAAAGATGGGTTCCCAAAGAAGGTTGAGGATATATGTTGGGTATGAATCTCGTTCTATTATAAAATATTTGGAATCTAGAACTGGAGATTTATTTACGATAAAATTTGATGATTAAGATTACAAATCTGGTAGGAGTTACCTTTCTAAAGAAAATGGAGTTATTTTTTCAAGGTCTTTTAGAGCTTATGGGCTAAGAAATGCAATTTATTTCACCTTGTTGAGAGTATAATTTAATAATAAAAGTGTGCTCTCTCTAACAGCTTAAGCTACAACACTTCAACACACCTCAATGAGTGGCTCACGTCATTATTTAGGATAGGCATACAACATATCTCATATCTTGTACTAACAATGCACCATTTATATTTTGAGTAGTTATTTTTTCAAGTTTTTTTTAGAGTTTATGGGGGATAAGAAATGCAATTTATTTCACCTCAATGAGAACACAAGTCATTATTTGGCATAGGCATAAAGCATGTCTCTATCTTGCGCTAACAATGCACCATTTATTTTCTACTCCATCCATTTTAATTTATTTGACCTATTTTCCCTTTTAGTCCATAAAAAATGACCTTTTCCTTTTAGCAACTTTTTAGTTTCAACTTTCCACATGGCATGTTTAATCCCACAAGATTAAAGAGCATTTTGGTACATTTGACAGATCTTTAATTTCAGACCACAAGATTTAAAAGTCTTCTTTACTTTCTTAAATTATGTGCCAAGCTAAAACATGTCACTCAATTTGAAACGGTGGGAGTAATGTTTTTAAGATGGGAGAATATATAAGTTGCACACTAAACTTAATTGAAAAATTCATTTACACACTTTTTTTTTCTTGAGAAAGTTAACCTATAGCAATACAACAATGGTGTATTTCAGTAGTAATTACATCAGGAGTATACAATAAGCAAAACCAAAAGATCTATCATCTATCCCTCCTAAACTATCTAAATAGTGAGTAATAGCCTCTACCTCTTTGGGAGGACATGGTTACACCAATCTAAAAAGTGAGTAATAGCCTCTACCACTTTGGGGAGGACATGATTACACCAAAAATACAGGGTTATAAGGCAGTTCAACTTCATACCTTGGAAAGGGATGCTTTTGTTTTCGAAGCATCTCTGGTTCCTTTCCTTCCAATTTTCCACCAGATGCAAGTAGGGACAATCTTCCATCTCTCCCTGTGACCTGATATATTCCCTTCTCTATTCCAGCATGCTAGAAAATCTGAGGTGTGTCTTGGCATGGACCTGCTGATGCCCCTCAAATTCAAGAAGACCTGCCACAATTTCTTAGTCACTCTGCAATGGAGGAAGAGATGGTTTGTTGTCTCTGTTTCTATTTCACAAAAAAAGCACCTGGAGCATAATTGTCTTCCCCTTTTCATTAGATTGTCCTGAGTTAGTACTGCTTCCCTAGCTACCAACCAGGTGAAACAAGCCACCTTGTGAGGTACATTAATTTTCCATGTCATCTTCCAAGGCCACAAGTTAACGTGCACCATAAACAACCTACTAAATTCATTTCGGTTCTCCATTTTATACAAGAAAATAAAGAAGACACAACTAAGACCTGACAAGAAAATTGATTATCGGAAAGCATTAATGGAACAAGACTCTAGTCATTTAGCAATGTCTGATTTTTTATGTTTTTAAAAATTAAAGATTCAAATTTGTTGACTAATGATTGGCGTAGATATAGATTCAAGTGGGTTTAATGGAAAGGAAAAAAGAGAAGGAAAACAAGTGGAAAAAAACAAACTTGAAAATAGTGATGGAAATAGAAGTGGCAAGTGTTAAAGAATGACAAAAGTCCCACATCGGTGGTTAATGAGATGGGTGGACTCCTTATAAGGCTTGGGCAATCCTCCTCCCTTTGAGCTAGCTTTTGGGGTGTGAGTTAGGCCTAAGACCTAATTTAACAGCAAGAATGGAGGAGAATGAAGAGGTCATTGACGGGAGAGGTGTAGTAATGGTGGCAATGGTGATTTGATGGCCTTAGTAATGATAAAGAGGAGAAAAAAGAAAAAGAAACAAAAAGAAAAAAATGTAAAAAACCAAGTAATAAAGGGAAAATTTTAAGTTGAGTGTTAAGAAGTCCCACATCGGTAGAGGGATGGGTAATTGACCCAGTTTGTTGTTCACCGATGTTGGGCCCCCATTTAGAAGTGTTCACACTCCAGTTGAGGTCTGGGCATGCGGGGGAGTGTTAAGAAGTCCCATATCGGTAGAGGGATGGGAAATTGGTCTCCTTATATGGACTTGGACAAACCTCCCCTCATTAGCTAGCTTTTGGGGTTGAGTTAGGCCCAAGTGTCATATCTTTACCGTAAGTAAATTATTATAACAACTGATTGTAAGCTGCCACCTGTACAGATTAATCTGTTTTTAGCATTTTTTTTATGCCTTTCATGTGCTGAAGAAAGGGGTTCACACTTCCACTGCCGCATCATCACTCAAGGGGGTATTACTTCCACTTCAAAAAAGAATAAGGGGTAAGGGGTCGCTGGTAAAGTGGAAGTGTGTAAATGACTTTTCCGGATAAATTTAGGGGGCAACTTATGTAATTTCCCTTTTAGAGATCAATTTTACAAGCCTTCTTTTAAAATTTCTATTGATGAGAACTTCTAGGTGGTAAATAGGGTCACTTTTTGATACTGCCCTCTCTATGCAAAACAATTAGCAGCTTTTATTGTTGGTTAAAGTAAGGAAGAACTCAAAGTTATACTAGCATAACAACAATTATAATAGCACAAGACATAAAAAAGATAACCCTGTCGAGGCAAAAGTCTGGTATTTATTGTAGTTATCTTATCACAAAGTTCTAAGCATTTGTTAAAGGTGGAAGGGTTGATTAAGTGGTTATATAACAATTATCCAACTTGAAGGTGACATGTGAAATCATTGCAAGTTTTTGGTAAACCTAGTCTTTAGATCTCTCTAGAATATGTAAAGATAGAAAGCAGGGTGTATTTTTTACATGTGGAGGAGAAAGTATAAAGGTGTTAATACTGTTAAAAGTAGCTGGGTTGAATAAAATTGCTTAAATTCTTCTGTATTTATTTCTTTTACATCTATATCTATTTTTGTGGAGGGGGATTCAATTATTTGAGCCAAGGATCTTTGGAAACAATTTCTCTATCTTTATGAGGTAGGGGTAAGGTTTGCGTACACTCTACCTTTCCTAGACCCCACTTGTGCGATTACACTGGGTATGTTGTTGCATAAGTTAGATGTTATCATCCTTTCTTGTTCTTTTCCCCCCTGTAGAGGATCATTGATTTTGACAATCTCTTCATTTGTGTATCTTAACTAGTATATTATATATCTTTCCTATAACCTCCAACTTCTCATCTTGGCATTTTCTTCGGCAGAAGTGCCATTCTTAGCCACTGAATTTGTTATCATCACTTTGCTTTTCATTCCTTCTCTATCTGGATTTGAATAATGAGTGGAATTTAGAAAAGTCCTCTATCACATAATGAAATCCTCACAAGGTTTTTCTTCCTCATTGTTACTTTTTTTGGTTTATTTAATAACAATCTTCTTGAGTCAGTTTGCACACACTTTGATTATTACACTAGGTGCTTGCCACCTCCCACCAGGACACACTCCATTACAACAAAATGGGAAGAAATCACATCATAGTTTTGCCACTTTTGGTATTTAAACCCTGATCTCCCATAGTTTTTATCCACTTACGAACCACTACTCCACAAACTTGGATGGTGGTGGACTGGTGGTGGTGACAGTACTGCTGCTGCTGCTTCTTCTTCTTCCTCTTATTGCTGTCGTTGTTGAATTGTTTTCCATGAGAAGTATCCATACAAACTACTTCGAGTATTTTGGGGAATCACATCTTTATTATCTGAAAGAGTCCTGTGTATGTTTTCTCTTGCTTACGCTTAGGTATGCTGTTTTTTCTCCTTTTCGGTTTTTATAGGCGAAGAACCTTGGTGGCAATTGGTACCCATGACCTAGATACAATTGAAGGACCTTTCACATATGAGGTATATGCAAGTTGTTATACCTACTTCATTTTAAAGTTATTCCCATTTTTTTTAACCTTCAAAGTTATTCCTGTATTTGGTTGGCTCCATATTGGAAGGACAGACTGATTTTTTCTTAAAAATCTGATTCTTGTGTACTGCATTCTTTTCCCTATGTAGTTTAAGATGGTGGATGTTTAAACTTTTTCCCCTTTAATTTCAGGCATTGCCTCCTGCAGAAATAAATTTTGTGCCATTGAAGCAGGTAATTGTTTTATTTTAGCAGTTGGCTTATGGTGTTGCTTAAGCTGATATTTTGTGGTTGTTTTTTCAGACCAAAAACTTCAGAGCTGATGAGCTGATGGAATTTTACAAAGTGAGTTACAACTTATCCTTTTATTCTTCATCTGTATTGTTGTTCTTATTATTATCTTGAAGATCCACTATTTGTACTTTAAGGACATCTCTAACTCATCACTGCACTGATTTACAGTCGGATTTGAAGCTGAAGAAGTTTTTACACATAATCGAGAATTCACCCGTGTACCCTGTTATATATGATTGTAAAAGGTATCCAGTCTACAAATGGGCCTTTCCATTTGGAGCTATCTTACTGCATTACTTTACTTCATTGCATGCCTAATGACCTATGTACTTTTTTAGATAAAGTAATACTTTTATTTATAATAATGTTTGGAAACAAAAAGCTAGTTGAAAGACATGAGCGAGGGTGTTGTGGTTGGAAGAAGGGGATTCAAAAACGATTCTCTTGTAGAGTAGCAAGCTGAAAACAGAGTCATTCAATAGATTCCTTTGAAGTGGGAAGGGAAATGCACGAGGGGGTGGAGGGGACAGAAGAGGCGGCTTAGGTTTCTAGATCGTTACGAAGCATGGTGGAGTCCAAAATTGGGGGCATTAGAGGAAAAGGCGGGGTGGTTGGAGAGGGAGATCGGGGAAGAGGAGGTGAGGGAGGCGATTGTTTATTGTGTGGTGGATAAAGCATTGGGGCGAAATGGGTTCACGTTGGCATTCTTTCGGCAGGGTTCGGATACATTTAAAGGTGAGGTGATGCACCTATTAGGGAGTTTCAGGAGGGGATAGAGTTTGAAAAGAGTCTTGATGCATCTTTTATTATCATCATTCCTAAAAGGGAAGGAACAATGAGCATCAAGAATTAGACTTATTATTCTAGTGGGTAACATCTATGAGATAATCTATAAGGTGCTTTCTATTAGACTAAAGAAGGTTCCGGATGAGATTATATCTACTCCCCAAAATGATTTTGTTGAGTGGCAGATTCTTGATGAAGTTTGGCCACTATCTTTCTACAACTCATTAGTCACTCTTTGTTCTGCAGGACTGTTTTGTCTTTACCCCCCATCATTAATGGTGCACATTCAGCCATTTCACTGAAAACAAAGAACGTGTTTATAGAATGTACAGCCACAGATTTGACGAAGGCCAACATTGTTCTGAACACGATGGTTGGAACTAGAAGTTCATTTTCTTTTCCTCCTTTGGTTTGCTGGGACTCTAACTAGTTAATATATTGTATCTAGGTAACTATGTTTTCAGTGTACTGTGAGCGGAAGTTTGAAGTTGAACCAGTTAAAGTTACATATCCTGACGGAAAATCGTATGTTTGTCCCGATCTTTCAATCTACAACATGAATGTGCCTTTGTCCTACATTACTGGCATCATTGGAGTTCAATTACCAGAGGATAAGGTATTATAGAGTTTTGTCATTCATTCTCTAATTCTTATCTCTTTTCATGTATACAGTAGTTTCTCTCATTTTATCATCTTATCTTCATGACAAATTGACAATTACTCCTATGATATTAATAACTAATCCTAATCAAGAAAGTTTTTTAAGTTTTTAGTTTCTTTGAATTGCTTTTCCATGTCTTGGATGTGCTTTAGAAAGTAGCATCAAACGTGAGGCTACAGTATGATTTTGATCCACTGGCTTAGTGTTTGGTCATCCCATGCACTAATGGTACTTTTATTGTCTTTAATAACATCGCCACTTCAGAATTTTCAGTACATTGTTTAAATGCTCCTTCAAAATTTGTGGCAGTAGTTGCTCGTCTCTTTGTTCTTTTATGTGATGGACCTGTGTCTGTATTATTCTGTGAGTAGAAAAGAAGATGGAAATTTTTCTTTAGACGCTAAACAACTTTCAGGTGGCTAGTTTGTTGCATAAAATGCAATTGCGTGCAGAGAAATCTGTATCAGAAAATAAAGAAGTCAAGTTTGTTGTATCTGTTCCTCCCACAAGAAGTGACGTTCTTCATCCATGTGATGTAGCGGAGGTATTTGTTTTGATGCATCACTGCTTATAGTTACTATCCCACCATAGCTTTTCTGGCTTTGTTCTTATATGGATTCAACTTCTCTGTCCTTTTCTGAAGGATGTTGCAATTGCTTATGGCTACAATGAGATCCCAAAGAGAAAACCTGCATCTTTGAATCCTTTACCTCTCAGTCAATTCAGTGATCTTATTCGTACAGAGGTAATGTGCTTATACACTTCTGTGTTCATATTACTAACACGGACATCTGGCTGTCATGGACATTTATGTCTTTGACGAAGGCAGCATCACTTTCTATTGTGTTTCTGTGTAGTCTCTGCTACATGTGATTTTTAATAAAATTATTTCTTCTCTTGATGTTGACTCATACTCGGGAATGGTACTATAGTTTGGGACCTTTGGAGTTGGTTAAATAATCTTTTGCCTTTCATTCAGCTCTAGGCTTCTAGCCAGGAAGAGGGTGGGGTT
>NW_006239026.1:1634128-1649303 GCF_000226075.1 Solanum tuberosum | reverse complement strand
GGAGTTTCAATATGTCAATTTTAGTTCCAAGTTTTTTTTTTCTAGTTGAATTATTACCCCTTCCCGTGCTAGACATCCCTTCTTCATTTTTTTTTTTGATCAGGTACTTCCCTTCTTTGCCTATTCTTTTTGAATTTTGGACTTCAATATTGAAGTCCTTTTATTAAGATTTCTTCATAGAATGATGAGGTAGATAATTGATGCCTATTGGTGTTGTCTTATTGGACTATATGAAATTCAGTTTTTCAACTGCAGCTTAGGTACTGAAGTATTCGGTGGTAGTCAAAGAATTTTTCGAAAAAGAACTAACTTGTGATTTTCTTCCTAATGAAGTTGTCCTGACTCCTATGTGTGTATACTTGATTGCATTCTTGATTCTCAAATTATTTTTGATACTTATGCTTCCCATCTAACTTAATGTTTTTTCCGATTTAGATTGCAATGACTGGTTATACTGAGGTGTTAACATGGATCTTGTGTTCCAAGAAAGAAATTTTCTCCATGTTGAACCGTGAAGAGGATAACTCTGCTGTGACCATTGCTGATTCTCGTACGTCTGAATTTGAGGTGACTCTGCTCTGTTCCCCAAAAAATAAGTTGTCAATCGACTCTATGGTCCCCCTGCCAGAAATCCATTATTGCATTGTTTAGATCGTTAATTAGGACGAAGAAAATTTAGCATTTCACTTTGAATATTGTTCTTGATTTAAAAGATGACATTTAATTTAAAATCTGGTGCATATGCAACGAGATAAATAGAAGGCTGATTAAAACACAAAGTAATTTGGTACTTGGTACTGGACCTGTTAGGCTTTAACAATATAATGCAAATAAGAATGTTCTTGAGGTTGACCCAATCTGGAGTGTACTAGAGAAGCCATTTTTTGGGGCAAATGGTTGATAGCGGCTGCTTTGCTTTCTGCCCACTCGATGGTCTGATGGCTTCCCCTCCTAAGATAAGGGTGGCTCAACTAAAGGCCGTGTGCACATCACACATTATGAGGTTTTGTTTCAAAAGAATTGACTTTGCTTATGCAAATGATGCCAGATATCAAAGCAATAACACACAAAAAGGCAAAAACAAGCACACTTGGACAATTACCAGTAACCAGCTAAACCTAGGCAATCAAGCGAACAACACGTCTCTTCCCTAGAAAATGGAGAAAGTACTCCGCAGAGGTAGTTATGGTAGACTAAGTTGCTCAGACTCGGGTGCGGATCTAAAGGTCGGGTCCTTCATGATCTAAGTTTTAAGATCCGGTGATATGGATCCATGTATGGATACAGGTGCGGGGATTTGCCTAAAAATAATTAGAATATCTAAAAATATAGCTATAAAACCTAAATTATGAGATATTATGTGGAGAACTTGAGGAGAATCCTGGAAGGAGATCAAAGGAAAAGGAGTGACATAGAAATTTCTATATAAAAGGTATTCCATTTCCTTCAATTTCACCTTAGCTTTTGTATTGATTACAATAATTATTAAAATTGTCCAGACTTTCCCCATCGATTTTGGTCAAAGTATCCAAAATCGGTTGACTAAATTGGACACGGATCCCACACCCACACCCACACCCACACCGACACCCACGTCGTGTCAACACGGGTGCGGCACTTTTTTAGATGGTAGATGATGATAAAGTCCTTTTTGTTGTGACCCCTTTGTCCAGTCTAGTAATTTTTTTGATTACCTACTTAAAAAGAGATACTGCTTTGTGTAACCGTTCTGTTGTCCTTGATTTTGATTTAATTAAATGCAAACTCCAAACCTCTTTAAATTATATTGTTGCAGCTTTCTTCTATTTGCATATTTGTTCTTGTTATGTATCAAATGCTGGTAATTGAAACAGCTTACTTTACAGGTTGTTCGGCCTTCTCTCATGCCTGGACTATTGAGAACTGTGGGGCATAATAAGGACCATCCAAAGCCTATAAAGGTAAATGAGGACAACTAACTTCTGCATGGTTTCACCTGCCATTTACTTTACCACTGACTTTATTGCTTCAACGTGTGAAGTAAGCTCAAGATTGCAATTAGTGACAGTTGTAAGTAAATAGCATTTCTCACCAAGTCGTCTAATAGACTATATTTTCTGGCTGACCTTGTGAGCTATTTAAATTTTTTCGGAGGGAAATAGGCTAGAATAAGCTTAATTATGTGGGAGATGTATGTTTTTTTTTTGAAAAGGTAACTTGTATTATAAACACAGGAATACTCGGGACGTATTCCAGTAATACTTACAATCAGAAATACAAAAGTGATGTTGTTTTCCTATGAAATCCTTAAGGACTCTAACATACTAGGGATATCCTCATCTTCATGAGGATATTCATGTTTACACCAAAAATAGAAAAGAGCTAAACATTTCAGCTTCATCTTCTCCATAGAGCAGCTCTTGTTCTCAAAACATCTTTGATTCCTTTCCAGCCAAATAGTCCACCAAATGCAGGCTGGACAATCTTCCATCTCTCCCTGTGCCCCGACTGATTTCCATCCCGATTCCAGCATGCCAAAGCTTCCTTTATGTTTCCTGGCATAGACCAACTGATGCCCCTTTTATTGATGAAAATTTGCCAAAGTTTCACTGTCTCCTTACAGTGTAAAAAGAGATGATTTATTGTCTCTGTCTCACATTCACAAAAAAAACATCTGGAGCACAAATCAAGGCCCTTCTTCATACGGTTATCCTGCGTGAGAACAACCTGTTTTTGCTAAGAGCCAAGTAAAACAGGCCACCTTGAAGGGCACCTTAACTTTCCAGATCATTTTCCATGGCCAGTAGCTTGATTGAGTGTGTGTCCTCTGTGAGTTTCTGTAAGCTGTTCCAACTGAGAATCTCCCCTGTGTATCTGGAGCCCATAACAGTTTGTCTTCACTGTTACTGAGTTCCTTGTATCGTTCCAGGATATTTAGTAATTCAACCATTCTATTCACCTCCCAATCATTTAAAGGTCTTCTGAACTTTAAATTCCAACCTTGAGCATCTCTCATTTCTTTGACAGTGGCCACTTTCTGTAAACTCAAGCTGAATAGGTCAAGGAAACTAGCTTTAAATGAAGCCTGTCCCGCCCAAACTTCCTCCCAAAATAGAGTTTTTCCACCATCTCCTATCTTAATTGTGCACTTGTTTATAAGTTTTGGCCATAGATTCCTGATTGTCCTCCACACTCCGGTGCCATATGGTTGTGTTGCTATGTTGCTGATCCATCTTGTCTCCATTCCATATCTAGCCTTAATGGTATCTTTCCACAGATGTATGTTTAACAACCAGTGAAGGGAGTTTCTGCTTAATTATAAGTGACATTTGTTAGTTAGTACTCCCTCTGTCCCTAATTACTTGTCCACTTTTGAATTGACACACCTATTAAGAAATCAATTAATGACATAGTGAGTTTACCATTTTATCCCTATTAATTATGAAGTGGATGAAAAGTTCTGCATTTTTCAAAGTAATTAGTCATTTAATTGAGGGTATAATAGGTAAAATTTTTTTGTCCTTTCTTGATTTGTCAAAATGGACAAGTAATTAGGGACAACTATAAAAGGAAAAGTGGACAAGTAATTAGGGACAGAGGGAGTACTACTTTGCTATCTCCAAGTATTAAGCTGTGTGATCATCTTGTTACCATCATATGCATATCTCTATCATTGCTACTGTTTTGGTGTAGTTACTGCCTTGAATTTTAATTTCTTTTGCCAATCCTTTTGTGAGTGACTTCTGCATGTTAAATTTTATGTCTTAATTCCATTTTTGGTTTGCAGATTTTTGAAGTTGGTGATATAGTCCTCTTAGATGACACAAATGATGTTGGTGCAGTAAACCGTCGCCACCTTGCTGCTCTGTATTGTGGAGCAAACTCAGGATTTGAGGTACATATTTACCACGTTTGTAGCTCGTGCAGTGGTAGTTTAGTAGTTCTACACTGAAATCTCCTTGGATGTGAACTATTTGAAATACATATGGACACTCTCTGTAGCATCAGCTGCACATTACAAGTTCCAGTTGGAATATGTATTGTAATTTGGACAGATATTTACTTGTAAAGGAAGCTCTGTTCTAGGTCTCTACTTTTTTCTTCAGGGAGAGTTGATTGCAGGTGAAAGTTTAAAATGGAAAGGCTGTTGGGTATATGAAAATAGTCTATTGCCTCGATCATGAAAGTCATTTCATATGAGAGCTGGACCTAATTATGAAGTGACCTCTGCCATCCAGTCCCTGCATATCCCTTTTGGTCTTCCTCTCAGAGTGACCCATTTCCTGTTGTGCCCTCTGTTGCAATAAGATTTCCCTACTTCCCTTTATGATCTGCCTTAAATAGCTTGACCTCTCTTTAACAGGATTCTTTTTTCCTCCCTCCATGTCCTTTCAAATTTTAGTGACAATTTTTAGTTGAGTTCTCCACTTGTACAAATGATTGTTAAAACACTTATTTACCAAATTCAATATAATAATCGATTCAAGCATTTTGTTCTCAAGTCTTGTGCTATTATTTTTTTTTGATATATTAAGTGGTATTAGTAACAACATCAAGAAGATGCAAGAATTACAAGATATGGCATTTGAGCTTACAATAATTCTCTGGCTAACTAAACAAACTATCTTAGCCAGAACTAGTGAGTTAATAAAATCCTGAAGTTGTTCTGCATTTACAGCTGGATACAACTTGGACCAACTAAACAAATATGCAATACACCTAGCCTTCAAAATGACTAAAGCAGTTGACTCCCACCTCAAGTCTTGTGCTATTATTTTTTTTGATATATTAAGTGGTATTAGTAACAACATCAAGAAGATGCAAGAATTACAAGATATGGCATTTGAGCTTACAATAATTCTCTGGCTAACTAAACAAACTATCTTAGCCAGAACTAGTGAGTTAATAAAATCCTGAAGTTGTTCTGCATTTACAGCTGGATACAACTTGGACCAACTAAACAAATATGCAATACACCTAGCCTTCAAAATGACTAAAGCAGTTGACTCCCACCTCAAGTCTTGTGCTATTAGAACTTAGAATAGGTTGCAAGTACTGCTCTCCTTTAGCAAGAACTCTTTGTATGCACAGAGAGAGTTCTGGAGAAGTCCATCATTGGCTTAGGTGGCAGAATGATTTCTTATCCTGCTTCAACATCAGTTGTGCTGTGATGATTTCTGCAAACTCTGAGCTTCTGCATCGACAACTACTATGCACCTCTGGTGAACAAGGACCAAACTTAAGAAGGTTCTTGAATAAAATATATACTGCTATTTTTCTTATAGTGAAGTTCTACTATAAGAATATCTGGAGTTGAACTTCATTCCTTTAATATGAATCTTCTGACTTCCAAGCAATGATTTGATTACTTCATTCTGTTATCAGACTCATACGTATAATTATAATAGTTCTATAGGTTGTGCACTAGCTTCTAGGCACTCAAATGTTTGACTCTTCACATTTTTTCCAGCTAATACATGGTCTAGTTGACAAAATCATGGAAGCAACTGGTACTAATTTTGTATCACCTGGAAACAGTACAGGCTACTACATAGAAAAATCAGAGGTAATTGTTTGCATTTTGCCAATTTGCTTGATTTCATTTCATTATGAGTATTGCTCTGTGTGCTTATTTCTGTCTTAATGTGTCATAGGAGCCTGCATTTCTTCAGGGAAGACAAGCTAACGTTATTTACGGAGGAAAGCGAATTGGAACATTCGGCATTGTGCACCCTAAGGTATTCACTTATTATTCATTGATATTGTCTACACAACTTGTCAATTAATTAGGAACATATTCTAATTACTTCCATTTTCTTTTTTAAAGCGTCTTGAGTTTGGTCAAGTTCTATATAAATCTTTTATCCATCTTGTTGGGGGCAATTTGTATCTGCATATTTTCATTTGGATGCAGGATTAAAATGTACCCTTGCATAGGTATTACAGATCATTACAGTGACCACCTCAAATATTTGTCTTTGGAGGGTACAGCTGACACCAATTTCCAAAAGAAAAATTATTAGCATGCCATAACAGCCTGAATTCACCTAATAGTTTCCTCTTTAGACAGTTTAACTTTCTACTGTTAATTAACTCGCGTTTGAGGCCACCCGTGATAACCTGAAAAGCAGAACCTTAGTGCTGTTTGCAACTGCAAATTTGCTCCGATCCTGGAGTTATATGTTTTGCCTTTTGGTTTCAGGTCCTCAAGGAGTATGACATTCCAGATGTCTGCTCCTTTCTGGAGCTTGACATGCAGAGTTTCCTATAGTCAGGTTTCATGATTCAGTATTTTTTTACGCTCCCTTCTCGCTTTTTCCTCCCTTTTTACCTGGAATAAACACTCCTCTAATTTATGTTTTGCCAGAGCATCATCTACCATGCACTTTTCTTCCTGGGAGTCCTTTGTCGCGTTGGTTCCATGAAGTATTTATAAATTCGTTTATCAAACTGTGCTGCTTTTGATATCCCGGAGCCCTGAGCTGTTCGATAATGGTGACAATTTTGACAGATGTGTCTTATGTATTGATCTATATTTTGTAATTGAGGAAGAAAGATGATCCAACATTCATTTGGTTCACTTACTGTTTGACAGGAAACCCTCCCCTCTCAGGCAATGTGTTTGATGTCAACATTGAGATTATCATTAGCTGTTAGCTTAGTTAACTCTCTTCTTTGAGCAAACATAAGATCTTTTTTATTTATTTTTTAATGAAGCTGTGCACTTGTTTATCCTCTCTTAAATCTGAATGAATTATTTGGTTTAGCATGAAAAAAGACTAGCCACATTTCTATTATCCAATGTTTAGGTAAGCTAAACCCAAAACCAAAATTAATGTTGATTAAACATAAGAAAGCTAGAGAATTAATAGAGGTGGTTTGATTCATCATCATCAGTGTTAGGGCCTGTTTGGATTGGCGTTTGGCTTATGACTTATAAGCCATAAGTTAGGATTTCTAACTTATGGCTTATTTTTGTTATTTTGGCTTTAAAATAAGTGCTTATAAGTACTTTTTAATTTTACCCAAACATTTTAAAACTGCTTATAAGTTATTTTGGCTTAAAAGCACTTAAAACAAGTCAATCCAAACTAGCTTGTACTTAAGTATAACCTTTATAAAGCTATTTAGATGTAATTAGCTATATGATTTAAGTTATAATTATATTCTTTTCGTTTTAAAAAGAATTGACCTAGTTTGACTCGATATGAAGTTATATAAAATATAGAAAACTTTTCTATTTTGTGGTTGAATATTAAAGTTATATCAAATGCCCTTTAATCTTGTGACCTTACATGTCACATGGAAAGGTGAAACTAAAATGTTGTCAATAAAGGAAATGGGTCATTCTTTCCGAAACATACCAAGAGCCTGTTTGGATTGGCTAAAAAAAATAAAATAGCTTTTAAGCAAAAAAATAAAAAGAAGGGAGAGTCTTACTTTTTTTTCCTTTTTTTAAATAGTTGATCTAAACTTACTTTAAGTTATTTTTAACTTTGTCATACATTCCTAGAAGCTAAAATGACTTAAAAGTATGTTTGATCAACTTTTAAGTCAATCCAAGCAGGCGGTAAAAGAGAAAGTAGGTTATTCTTTTTTA
The DNA here is from genome assembly GCF_000226075.1 of Solanum tuberosum. Classification (NCBI taxonomy): domain Eukaryota; kingdom Viridiplantae; phylum Streptophyta; class Magnoliopsida; order Solanales; family Solanaceae; genus Solanum; species Solanum tuberosum. Next base: position 1,641,724 of record NW_006239026.1, on the reverse strand, counting down.
AATGGAGATTCTAGCCAACTGAAAGGATCTTCTGATCAATCCAGAGATCATTTGGGAGATAAATATCAATTAGAAAGTCTAAGACGATCCAAAAAGCACTTGATCATATCATGATCTGATTTGTAAGCCTACTTGGGTCTTGAGGTTTGTGCACCAATATTCGCCATAAAAGGACTGAGCCATAACAAATGAGAAGTTATCCGACTCAACTCCAACATATGACTTTGGTATAGCTAGCCCTTTTAGGTATTTGAATATTGCCTAATTGTCTAGCTTTTTATAGTCGAGTATTGTATCCTTTGCTTTGTTATTATATTATTTGGTACTGTTATTGTTCCCTTCTCTATTATTTTTAACATGATTTTTTCGTTGTATTTCCTTTTCAAACATGTTTTGAATTGCTTTATTTGAGTCGAGAATCTTTCTTTTATTCAAATGATAAATATTCATCGAAAATCGTTATTTCTCCGTATATAAAAAAAGAGATATTGTATGTCTAGGTAGAAACAAAAATACATTATTTTAAAAATGCTGGCATCACAGCTTCTATTAGAACTTTAGCAAGTTTTTTATTAACATGTTGTTTCACCTACTTTTGTCGATTTAGAAATTATAGCCATCTACGATTAAATTATATAATTTTAAATTATATAAACTAACGGATAATATAATAAATTCTTTCATCGCAAGTGTAGTTTTAACCTATTATAACGAATTACATCATTTTACTTTAGGTTACCATTATCAATGCTATTAAAAAAGAATTACCCACAGTGACATTTTATCGTGAAGTAATAATAAACCTAGCATTTAAATTTTTTTATATTATCATGTCACGTTTTTCTGCAGTAGCAGGTAACTTAAATCTGTCTTCTCTTTAAAAATTACAAGTCTCACTTTATACACAGAGTGACCTAACTATATAGTACGTATATCTTTTAGGTGATCTACTAGTGTATAATCTTTTTTCACATTGTTGGTGTATAAGTCAAAAACTCTACCTCAACTACACATTCAAGTTTTTCTATTCCGTTATTATCTCCATTTTAATCCTGTGAAGTCAAGATTTTCATTAAGAGAGTTCGAATAATAAAAATGCAGTTCCTTTTAACCCTTAAATCATTGGGCCAATCTGTACTCTTGTATTTAGGAGATACTAAAAATAAAAAATCTTAAATATACAGTGTAATCTTTTGGCGAGGGTTTCCCCTCAGCCACTCCTAGATCCGCCCTTGCCTACTTTGATTACTTCCTTTGAGCTGAGATCCAAAATATACCAGTAAGTCTGCATACATCCTACCCTTCACAGGCTCCACTATTACACAGAGCTTCTTCTTGTTGTTTTATATAAAGCATTGCCAACTTTTTAGACAAATAGATCTCATCTCTCTAGCCATGGAGAAAAAAGTAGAGATAATATCACAAAATTTGATAAAACCTAAAGTTAGTCATATTGAATCCTTCAATTTTTCAGCTCTAGATCAACTTTCCCCCCTTCCTCACTATCCAATTTTTCTATACTATCCACATGATGATCAAGAATCAACCAACATATCAACAAAATCCCAACAACTAAAAAATTCATTATCCAAAATTCTATCTGGTTTTTATCCCTTTGCTGGTAGATTAATCAATGACAACACTTCAATAAGTTGCAATAATCATAATAATGATGATTTTGGTGTATTATTTATTGAAGCTTTTGCACATAACTACAACCTTCAAGAAGACATTCTTCTCTCAGGCATTAAAACAAACACTTGTGGACACTTTGTCCCAACACTTGATTCGCTATTGCAAACTCATTTGTTGATTGTTCAAGTCACATTCTTTGAATGTGGAGGCATGATTCTAGGTTGTTGGGTTTCTCATAAGTTATCCGACGCTACGTCTATTTCCACTTTCATCAATAACTGGGCATCTACTGCTCGAGGAGGAGCAGTGGATGCCCAGTTATTACAGACCCCTGATTTTAAAACAGGGGTCAAAGTCTTCCCACCAACCCAAAAACCCCCTCCATCACCATTTACTAATCTTGTTGTTAATGAACAACAACTCGTTTCGAAGATCTTCTTGTTTGATGGACCTAGCATCGCGAATCTCAAGACTAAAGCTTTATCTAAGGATGTACCTAGCCCTACGCGTGTTGAAGTTGTGTCAGCTCTGATATGGAAATGTGTGACTGTCTCATCTAAAAGTAGTTATAGTACATCTTACTTGTCACATGTAGTCAATGTTAGGAAAAGACTTGTACCTCCCTTGCCTAATGGGACTATAGGAAATTTTCTTGGCTTTTCATTGTGTACTAAAAGTGAGAGAGACATTAATGAGTTACCAAATCTAGTGACTATAGTTAGAAAAAGTTTATTAGAGTTTCCTTATAGTAAAAATGGCACAAAGAGTTTAAATTGGGATGTGGCTTTAGATCCCATAATTGAAAATTGGAAAATGATTGGAGATATTTTATCAAGAAGTAGTGATATTGAGTTGTATCATTTTACTAGTTGGTGTGGTGTGCCATTTTATGAAGCAAATTTTGGATGGGGGAAGCCAAAATGGATGAGTATTATGGAACTTTACTCAAAGAATATGATTTTGCTCATGGATTCTATAGATGGTGGGATAGAAGCTTGGATTTGTTTGGAGGCAAAACATATGTTAGAATTTGAACAAAATAAAGATGTACTAGCTTTTGCCACCATTAAATAAACAATTATGTGTTGGTAGGGAGCGCTTCCCCCTTTATGGCAAATCCTTTCAAAACTGGTTAAGAATGAGAGCTGATATTCCAGTTTGAATCCAAGTATTATGTTGTTAGTTTAAATATGATGCTTGTTTTGATTGTTACTTATTGTTAAATCGATTAGAATGTAACGATGAACAGTCTCGTTTTATGTAATGTTTGATTTGGTGTGATCACATTGTTGCCTTTTTTTGTTTGATCATTTTATCTTTACTCATAATCTATTATCTTATTTTGCCCTTTACTCTACATTTTATAATAGCTCTACTCTGTATCCTTTAATCCTTCAAATTGTTGATGTGTGATATTATGTAACGACTATAAATGATATAAGCAATATATTTGAATGTTGTATTCGTCAAATCGATACAATGCAAATCACATCATTATCCCTATTTTTCGCGCTCTTGTTCCATCTCAATACTTGCACCTTAGCCATAGTTGATATATGTGAATCAAAAATCAACCTAATTTTCTTTTATATTGTAACAAATCGTGTGTTTGCATTTGAAGATAAATTCTGCACTATCAATGTACGTAAGTTAAATCCGTTCGAGCAAATTTTTAATTTTTTACTATACATAACTGATTGTCAAACAATGATCCGTTAACCAAATTAATATCAACATGTATTAATACACACGAAAAATGACCATACTTGAAACAATTTTTCCAACGGTTTGCTTGATATTTCTCAGTTTGGAAGGAGTGAACCACCTAAATCAGCAGACTGATGAAGGTAGTTAGTATGTACGCAAATTTTATCATCCCTACCTTCACGAGGTAGGGAAGTTGTTTCTAATAGACCCTCGGCTCAAGAAAAGAAAGCTTAAAGAGAAACTATGAGCAAGAATTCACCATTACCGTTCACTTTGTATTTTGTGGATTCAACTCCATATCAAAGATAAATATCAACCAAAGATCCAAAATTTTGTTACTATGTTACATTAAAAAAAAATGAGTCACTTGCCACAAGTAAAACATCTAAATTTTTGGAAGGCATCACAAATTATGCAAATTATATGAGGCAAAATGGGAAGGGACCAAAATTTTCATTTTATTAAGACTGCGGCAAAAATGTTGTCAGCCCCTCGAGTTCAAATGACTGGTTGACTACAGCGAAAACTATCTGCAGTCTGCTCCAACAGCTTCATGGACTGACTTGTAACCATCCTTTTCTAAGCAATGCGCGAGTTCAGCCTATAGAAAGAGACAGTGTTGCAATACGTGAGCAGAATGTTCGTTAATCTACAAGTGAGAGTAGAAATAAAGAAAGTGATATCATCGCAAGAAGAGAGCAGAATATGTTTTCGTTTGCAGATGAGAGCAGGAAAAAATGTAACTAGGTTAGTGGAAGATTAAGCGGCTCGTATTTATAGCAGCAGTGTATCTCAAAAAGGATTAAAATTGGAGTTGAATGTGCACTTTCCTCAACAATCCTGAACTTCACAAAGTAAAATCAAAGACAATCCTGTGCAAAAGTTACAGCCATATCCGGTGAATCCATCAAGTATTTAAGTTTAGTAGGGATAAAAGAGATTGTTCTATGCCAATTTCCAGGTTAAAGACACAACACTATGCGTGCGATGTAACAGGGTGGAGTGTCTGCAAAAGATACTACAGCACACGCACAAAAGCACCTAAAAAGAAGGGGGTAGGAACCACTTAAAACTTGAGTTTCTTGAGCTAATGGGACCTCAAAGCGGAAATTCAGACTTTCGATTGATTTACCTAATGCTTGATGTCATTCTAGTCTTACGAAATAGGAGATGGATTATCAGTCAGCCGTGTGGTTATATTTCAGTTCTCCATGGAGTAGCACACATATACCTATTACCTCGTGCATGATATATGGAGAGCACACATATACCTATTACCTCGTGCATGATATCAACATGGTATATACCTATTCCCTTATCCCTCTTCTTCTGCTGGCACCATCGGCCCTCACAGCCAAAAGAGTAATAGAAAGGATCTCTCCTTCTTTACACCTTGTAGCTAATCATGATTCTATGAATAAACTTTTTATGTCTATACTACCTAAAAGAAAAACTTAAAGCAAAAAAAAAAAAAAAAAAGTCCCAACTTGAAAATCTGCCTCGATCCCATGAATGAGAGGCAAGAGGACTTTTGAAATGCATGTTGGGATATCTGTTAGAATCAGGCTGTCAGCTTGTACCATATTTCTTCAGTACTTCGTATTATTTATAGAAACTCTAATGAAAGAATATATGACAGATATTCAGAACTTATTGAGCATGACAAACCAATACCTTTATATTGGGGATAAGTGCAGGTCCTCCATATCCAAATGCTGTATAAAGCTGAACAAGAGTCGCACCAGCTCGAATTTTTTTGTAAGCATCCTCGCCGCTGCAAGAAATGCATATTTCAAGTATTCAAAAATTTACCAGAATATCTAATGAAAGATGTAATACTTGTTATAATCATGGACGAGGGAGTGGAGTACCTGCTAATACCTCCACAACCAATCAAAGGAATCCTTCCCTGTTAGAACAAACACATTGAGGTTATCTGTTTCATCAAATGAAGAAGAACAGAAGATATTCTTTTTGTCCTTACAAAATGAAAATGTTTGGCAACAGTGAGTCACAATCATATGCTGAGGATACGAATATAGCGAGGGACAGAAGTGAACAGAGCAATATGCAGATAGTTTACACCTCAAACAATCAGCAAAAGCATGAGCAGCGGAAAAGTTAACAAAAAATATAAGAATACAATATATCATACTCAATAGAACAATAAATACTTGAAGTTGTACTCCATAGATACCAATTTTATGTAGTTAAAGTAAAAGGAATCTGTGTTATTTCTATAACAGGGAAAATTACAAAAGAAAATTGAAGAAAAACTTTTTTTTAGGAGAACATTGACATGGATCAATTTAAATACAGTAACAAGACACAGGGAGGACCAAAAGGAACCAATCCACCTGTTCCACTCCAATTTGATAACTAGCACTGTGCACATATTCCTGATACAATGGGACAGTACACATACCTTAGTCAGAAGGTACATCTCCTTCAGTATATTTGTTGACATATTAAAGAGTGGCTTCCCACTCAAGCCACCAGTCTCTTGAGCCACAGGGTTTGGACTTACTGAATCTGGTCTTTGGATTGTAGTATTTGATATAATCTACAAGCAAAGCATAGCATACAATGTCGGTATTTAATGTTAAAAAATGAAATGTTTCGTGGAATGTAGAGGTCAAACATGAAAATAAGGAAAGCATAAAGCACGCCATCCATATTCGCGCTCTCTGCATTTTATTTCTGCTATCTTTTCTTTTGAGGAGTAAGGGATGAGAGGGGAGGGAATGCTCCTACCAAAAGTTATTTCTTCATGGATAGACACTTAGCATTTGAAACAATGAGAATGGCACAAGAAATTAATAAGAAATGATTCACACAAAAACATTGATTCCCACTAACTTAATGTTTAGCTCGATGCCTGAAGCAATCATGATGGCAAATGCAACTTGTTGGAGGAAATTACAATATCTAGATAACAAAGCTTTGTTTCTTTCTTTTTTTGTGGCTAATACATCATTATTTCTCATTGGTGGGGATTGGCAACATCTTGGTGTCAATTTCATGAAAATCCTGATCCATTATCTATAGAAAAGCCAAGATCATAAAAGTATAAATGTGAATATTATAGTACAAGTGATCAGTTGCTCAGCTTTTAATAATTATTTGAGGATATATTAAACAGTGAACCACAGAACCCCAAGTCCCAACATGGAATAAACTGTTGGTCATATAAGCTCAATGTCACAAACCAAATAGCTTTTCCTTTCTGGATAGGTATAAGTCAAAAACTAATTAGATATTGTCATCATGAATCTCCCAACACCAAAGTGCTGCTTGAAATCCAACACTAAAGGGACTTACTTTAACTTATTAAAAAATGCAAAACAGAATACGAAAGTTTTCTATCAAACTGTACCAGTCCGTCCACACGAAGAGCAAGAGCCACCTACAATAGTACAAAGAGAACAAGCCATAAGAACAAATCAACAACTACTAAACCCGATGTTGCTCGGACTCTTCAAAAATGTCAAAAGGTGTGTTGAATTCTCCAAAAGTAGTGTAATTTTGGAGGATCGGACACAGATGCGGCATCGAAAGTGAAGAGTCCGCGCAACTCACATTACACCTCAATCTCAAGCTAGTTTACATATGAGTAGAAATGCTTCCATACCGCTGCAATATCTTCAAGATCTTGTTTGGACAAATCTGGAGCAATTTTCACAAGTAAAGGCGGAGGTCCTTCCTCACCCCACTGCATTTCATCACGAGCTGCCTGAATCTAAATAAAGATACTGAAAGGACTTAATCCAATACTTGGTGATATCGTATTAAATATTACCATAGGTAAACTAGAACAATGAAACAGAAAGGCATCAGGCAAAAACCTTCTTCACAAGATCCTTTAGTTGCTTTCTTCCCTGAAGTTGGCGTAGTCCTGGAGTATTTGGGGATGAGATATTAATTACCTAAAGCAGTAAAGGAGACTATGAATCAGTCTTATAAACAATACTAGGGACGCGTCTCCGGAAGCTGGAAGAGAATGTCTCTTTTCATCAAGAGAATTAACTTTAGAGAAAATTTACCGAATTGTTCTCAGACATACAATTACTATGTTTTGTTTTCTCCTCTATCAAATGATGAAATGGAATATGAAATTTCTAGAAACACCACATGTAAAATATCAGAAGATAAAACAAACACAGAAGAGCTTATGAAATTTTGTCTGTAATTCTTTCTTTGGAGTGTGTGTGTGTGGGGGGGGGGGGGGGGGGGGTTTCCTGTCCCTTCGGGCTG
>NW_006239026.1:1615941-1633576 GCF_000226075.1 Solanum tuberosum | reverse complement strand
ACAGGTGTCCTGGTCCTTCAGGCTGCAAAATGGCAGTCTAATACATAATCTTTTTCATTCTAGAAGATGATTAAATAAAAAAACAAATTTATACACTTCTGTAGAAACTAGATCACAAAAGCATTAAGTTCACATACACACAACAAAAAGGAATACCAAACAGGAGTAACCCAAGAGCATGCAAATAAACAAGCAAAAGAAACATATAGTTTCAGACATCTACCAAGTAGTCAGCATACTGAGATAATGTATGAACTCCTTGTACATAATCTGCTGCAGCATCTTCACTTGTCTTGTTCTTTCCAAGGTTAACACCAAGAATACCAGGACCAGCTTTCCCTCCATGCTTGACTTCATCTCCTGCTGGAGATGAAGTACTAGATGTTTCCAACTTTCTCTTACCATGCTGAGCACCCAACCTTTTGGCGACGGCAACGATTCCTTCACTATTGAAGCCACACCTATTGATTAAAGCACTGCCACCAAAAAAAGGATTCTTACTTTTACAACTTCCACAATCAAGCACTTTGATCTTCTTTTTTTATTTTTGATAAGCATCAAGCTTTTTAATTATTAAAGATATAGAAATGAACTTCACTGGGAAAACCACAAGAAAAGTAAGAACAGTTCACGATCAGAAAACATAATAGATGTTAATCGTGAGTTGGTGACATAATCTGATTAGATATACATCTTACCCTTCATTTGGCAACCTAAATATACGTGGTTTTGGGTTGCCTTCCTGTGGAATGGGAGTTACTGAGCCAACCTCAACAAAACCAAAACCTAATCCAAGCAAGCCTTCAACGGCCTCAGCATTCTTGTCAAAACCTGCAGCAAGACCAACAGGATTTGAGAACCTTCTTCCCCATACATCAAGGCCCAATATAGGAAGATCAGGCCTCTTCTCCCTTGGAACCCATCCTCGGGCTGCAGCAGAGACTGCAAGTCTGTGAGCAACCTCCGGATCCAGAAATGCAAAGAATGGATTTACAAGCTTTGTTGCTGAGAATAGCCAGCCACTGCACGTATTTTGGAACATAAATGTTATTTTCACCCAAAACTTGTAATAGACAACAATAGATGCAGTTCAGCCAAGGGAAAGAAGGAAAACAGGAATTAGTTTGATCTACTTAAATAAGCCAACAAGCCAAAGGACATAATCTCACAAATCAAACTGCAAATACAAATATGCAGAAATCTTTTTGTACCTATAACATCCAAGTAACTCAAACCAACAAGCTCGTTGAAGGCACACCCAAATCCTTGTACTATTCTACCGTTGGCAAAAAAATCGATCTGATTGAAGAGCCAACAGAAAGCATAGGCAATCAACCAATTCCCTCTAATTTAAGGAAAACCCCAAAGAAATAAATATTCACTGATGATTATTTGGAAATGTATTGCATTGCTAAGCCTTCATAAGGAGAACGAAGAGCAGACAATGGAACACACCTCCTTTGGCACTTATGTGGGTGCTTTGAAGAAAGAACAACGAAACAGCTTTTGAACGAGCAGAAAGTAAATTTATACAGTTGAGGTCACTCTTTTCAGTAAATTTATTGGTCAATTTTCAAGGGTGACGCACAACCATAGTAGAGAACCATATAATGCAGGTTCTCTATCTTTTGTGTACGACTTGTATACAAAAGATTCACCCACATCAATAAATTCATTACATATCAGTAAATAAAATAAATACTCACAACTGAGCAATTTTATCACAGTGAAACCACTTCTAGGGTAGCACCCCCATGAAACAACAACCACACATATATTCTCATAAATTCAGTTTTAAGCCAACACACGTATGAAGCACCAACTAGCATCATTTTCTCTTTCCATCTCACGAGCAACTAAGGGAAGCATTTTTATGAATTTTATAGGTCGTTTCAACTTACTTGGGAGTTGGGACTGAGGTATGGCTTCTTTGTATGGGGATTGGAGAACAAGATATAGACCAGATCCCTCAACATTTGCTGAACCATCCACATCTAATGTCTACTAAGAGTGTTTCGTCCAGTAAAATAATGTAAAAATCATCTCCAACCCCAGCCACACCCCTCTAGAAAAGCAAGAAGTTAAGAAGTCTTAACCCAAAAAAAATAAATGCTGGCAGCTTTATTATCTCTCTCCTCCTTTCCTGAGGACACATTATTGAGTTGATAAGCCAAAAATTATCTCTGAACTGGAATCCTACTACTGTTGGCCTTGGTTGAGTCTCATAACTAGATATGCTGAAGTCCAAAGAAGAACAGTAAGCTTCATGCATCCTCACAAATATCATAATCCAAATCAGAAGAATGCCTTCAGATGATAAGTTGCAGGTACCTCTTTCTTTCTCTTCTTGTGTGTGCCTGTGTGTGTATATTCAATAAATGTGCCCAAAAAAATTACACCACATTACCATTTAATTTTCTTTGTTTGGTTCACAACAGGATTCATGAAAAGAAATCTATACAGAACACGTGCATTTATTTGTCTCTCAACTCTTCTACAGCCAATGCTGTAAAAGTAAATATCTCAAAGATATAAATTCAGTACCAGAAGGTGGCCTCATCAACTGTACTTGCATAAGCTCCCCCAGCTATTAGTAGACCAATTGTGGCTCCTGTAAGCAACCTTCCCTACAGTTTTAACCAAGATACTGAAGTGAAATACAAGAAGAATGCAGAAGAAATTACTAACCCTAGTAAAAGCATAAGTAAATTTAAATACAGCTCCTGCACTCATAGGCGATTATCATATGCCACATTCTAAACCTCAGGCCATCAAAATTAAAATTGGGGAAATTTCTGGATGGAACTTCCAATATCCTCGAGAAAAAGGTAAACGCTTTTTTAATAAATGTGTTACTTCATTTACTTGGAATGGCTAAGCTAATCAAATCCATTGATGAATTCATGAGAATGTTTCAGGAAAGAAAAAAAAAGGAAATAAGAAGAAACGCTCAAAAATGATTCAGTATCCCCAACTTGAATTAATCTAAAGAAAAATTAAATACTTCTTCATGTCCCATTTTTATGCCATTGGAAGTTACTTCTTTTTCTCTACTGCATGATTTATCCTAGTGAGTCCAAAATCTTGTGCCAACATCCTTTTTTTATGACAAGTTACTCAAAATCCAACCATGTACCAATCAAATACAAACTTTGGCAATTTGTATCAACTCTATTTCAACCATAAAGATTCTCTATATAACTTTTTTATAACTATGATATCCGGGACAGCTTGCACGCACATTGACTAATTCCACGGGTTACCTGCTACCTCCTACCAATACATGTACCCGCAAACTTTGTCCTATACTTCTCAGCAAGAAAATTACACTATAATTAAACTAGTAGTCTAAGAAAATAAAGATTCTCTATAGAACTATTTTTATAACTGTAGTATCCGCCTATCCGGGATAGCTTGCACCCAGTGGCGGAGCTAGCAATTTCATCAAGGGTGTTCAAGAATTTTTTTTTTAATAAGTGAGTTGAATGTTATTTACTTAACCTAATGATTCTACCATGAACGATCTCAACATTTGTCAATATCAAATATAAACAATCGAGTTTTTCTTCTTCTTTTTGATGCATTGATTTTATATGATAAAAATATATGATTATTGTTTTTAAAGTGAAATATTGATAGAACAAATGCGTCTAGCTTTACGAAACATAAATCACCCTAGTAGAAAAAAAAATTCTTAAAAAAGAAGAAGAAGATAAAGCGCATATATTGATTTTAGCCTTGAGTTTAAAGTTGTTAACATATATAAACACAAATAATGTAAAATGGTGGCTTTTTTGTTTTCACCATTCGAAAGTGCATTATATCCTAGATAAAAATTAGAAATACATGATATCTAAATATTCAAAATTAAAATAATGTATCCATATATGTTATTCTATAACATTAAAATTGTAATATTAATAATTAAGAAACTTGAGGAACATAATAATGGTGTGTGAGGTTGTGTTCTGCTCTCAAAATAAAACCAAAATAGTTGTGCGCTCACGAGATTCAAACTTGCGCACCTCGGGTGGAAATGAACATGCTTAACCACTGTGCCACGGAAGAACTTATGTTAAGGTTGTTCAACATTAATTATTTATCCCTTAAATTCAGAATTTAACCTCTCTATACGGTGTAATTTTCCGGCGAAGGGTGGTCAGCTGACCACCCTTGGATGGCTGTAGCTCCGCCACTGCTTGCACCCACCTCGACTAATTCCTACCTCATACCAATACAGGTACCAAGTAACTCTATCATATACTTCTCACCAAGGTAAAACCTCTATTATTAAAGTAGTACTCTTAAGTTAACAAAACTAAAGATACAAAACTATAAAACCAAATAGAAAAAACATAAGAAAGGAAGTACCTTTTTTGAAGAATGAGGAACCTTAGGTAGTGGAGGAGTTGGAGGAACATTAGCTGAAGAAGTGCAATAATGTCTAGGAGGAGCAGAGCTTGGTTTTATTAGCTTGCGATACAAGCTTTCTCTAATCAATGCAAATCCAACCTTTTGTTTCATTTTCTTTAACAAATTGAAAAAACCAAATCTTTAATAACCAAACACTTCAAACTTTACAACCCCAAATGCTCAAAAAAATTCAAGAAGATTTGTAGAGATACAGCCAACTGATGACAATATGATTCAAATGACTGAAAAGGGTATCTGGGGTAGCAGAGTATGAGTGAAAATGGGTGTGTGGGAGGTGGGGTTGGGGGTAGGGTAAAGGTTTGTTCTTGAAAAGGAAGATGAGAGGTTTTAGCACAGACGAAAGGGGGAAGAGAAAAACCCTTTTCTTGATTTTATTAGGCTTTGGTATATATGCCTTTTTCGAAAAGTTATAAAAAAAATTATGCTTTAATTTCTTTTACACTTTTTTTAAAAAAAAAAAACATTGTTGTAATTGACTTCTTAAATTAAAAGTTTTTAAAATGTGATAGGTACTTTTGAGGGTATTAGAATTTTGTGTGACCTAATATAGGTTAAGATTCGATTCACATATATTAATGTTTATATTAAGATAGATTGTTTATGTCATATTTCTTGAATCTTGTATGAATGCGGGATGCGGGATACTTTGTTGGGTTGTCCTTCTTTTAGAATTTGTGTGATGCACAAATAATATTTGGATGATTTAGTTATATCAAATTATAATTTTCTTGTTTGAACATTTTAAATTTGATTGATTTTATAAAATCTCAATTGTCATATTGTTTCTCTATACAATATTTATCGGACAATAAGAAAGATTGCTATTAAACCGAACAAATTATATGATTATCGAATAACTATTTGCAGAATTTCAAAATATCAAATTCAAGTTGCTTATTGTTATAGAACTTATTCACTCTTTTATTTTCATAATAAATGGAGTGATATTCTCAATTTTGTCACAAATTGAAGGCCAAAAATAAAGATTTTTTATGTTTGTAAATAGTCTCTTGTTTTTGGATAATTGTGGTGTTCAAGTTCGTTTGCGCGCACTTCGATTAATTTCACGATATGTCACATTCCGTCAGCGTTAAGTATTAGTTAACTCTATCCATTATAGCTTAAAGACAAATTGAAGATAAATCACATGATATTTTTCTTTCATTTGTTTGATTATTTTTTTTCTTGATTTACTAATCTCTTTATTTTACAAAGATAGCTTCTGAAACATCTTCTTTGAACATAAGACTATCTACCCATTGTCAAAGGTTTTTCTTCGAAATTATCTGAACAGGTCAATCCTCCCATTTCGTTTGTTTTAGCAACTTATCCTAAAGTCTCCTCGCTAAAAGCTTCCGGCCGACGACAAAGGAAGCAACTCGTCTGCTATGGCTGAACGACTTTTTTCTTTCACAATAAGACCTGAACGATTATCCCTATCTTCAGTAACTTACGAATTCGGACAAAGAAAATACAGTTTCATATGTGAGTTTTCTCCTTTAAGATTAATTAATTATTGTAAAACATAAGGTATGGTTTTTCCTAGAGAAACAAAAATGAGATATCTTCTTGTCCTACAAGCTTATGTTGTTTTTAAAGTGTCCAATAAATAAGATGAGAATCGTAATTAATTTTTTTCCTAGCAATCAAAACAAATTATGAAGTTGATATGATATTATATTTTAAAGTAATGCAATGAAATGTTTTACTCGAAAAAAAATATGATATGAACTTTTTTCTATACCACAAGATGGCTTCAAAAATATTTTAGAGATGCCAATAAATAAGAACATAAGGACAATAACAACTCCATTTGTTTCAATTTATTTATCTAATTTTGACTTAAATAATTTTAAAAAGCATAAAAGACTTTTATTTCCTATGTTCTTAAATTGAAGACATATATAAAATATATCGAAATGTCTTTTAATCTTGTGGTTTTAAATGCCACTTAAAGAGACCAAAAAAAGAAAAAAGATATTTTTTTAAATAGACTAAAAAGAAGAGTAAAACAAAAACGGAGACCATTATACTTCCCCAGGAAAAGGAATTTCATGGTATTTGTCACAACTCACAAGGATTGCAGAGACATATTTGTCAAAAGTTTAGACTACCACTCTGCAACTGGAGTAATTTACAACATATTACCATGAAAGTATCTTCAAGATCACTTTTATAACAACAATATTCAAAATCTAGACAATAAGCTGGTGGAAGGTAGTATAGGTATCCGGTAGAATAGTCAAGGTACGGGCAAGCTGACCCAGACATCACTGTTATCAAAACGAAAACTGCCGATGAAGAACAGGCTGATACATTAGAAGCATCAAATGGTGTAGATGTTTGCTGCCAAAATATTAGAATGTAATGTTTCCTCCATCACTATATAGCTGCTGATAAATAGGAAGCTATATATGACTGACCCCTGGCTCGGAAAAAAGACCTACAATCACATCATAGCCTGGATGAAAGAGCAAAGAAAATTAAGCTTCAGATTTGCAGAGATGCCAAAGAATCATATAATAAGCCCGAAATCATATAATGACTTGTGAAATTGCAAGATATACAGGTGAGAAAGTAAAAGGTTCATTTATTGTTAGTATGATAAATTAAAAGATACCAATGCATCTCATCGATCTAGTCGTTATCTTTAGAGTGATGCTCCCACAATGTACCAAGATAAACTACCATGTTAACGACATCCAAGATAGAGTGGTAAGAGGACTCTGGGGAAACCTGGTGCATGATTGAGAACGTAAAAAATAATGGATCAAGAATTAAAGAAGATACTAAAAAGGGAGAATCACAGACATCTAGATTTAAATGTGTCCCACGCAAACTGTACTCAGATGTTGGAAGAACTTGTATCAAGGGGATGCTAGATCTGCACTTTCTGATATTGGTAAAACAAGTCAAAATGGAGAGACCCTGCAGGAGACGAGTCATGTTTTGGGATTTGGTGGTCAATTGCAACAAGCTAATAACCTGAGATTTGTGAAGTACACCCAATCGGGGATACGCAGGAAGTAGAACCATGATGTGTTGTAACAATTATCTTCATAGTATCTTATACTAGTTATGATGGGCTTCTAAACTTTCAAACACTTGAGACTAAACTTCTTACAGCTTGTATAATTTAACAAATGCCCAAAAAAATTAAGCCATTCATACCTCTTTGGAAATTTATTTTGAAGTAGCAAAAAGGTTTAAATTTGACCCTATACTACCTGAAATTACTCGATTTTGCACTCCGCCATACTCTTGGCCCATTCATAACCTTATCATTGTCTCATTGTTGCCCATGCCATCAACAAAGTTCCAGCGTGGAGTGGGTTGACTCCACGTATCAAAATTCTTTCGAGGAAACAGGCCCAAATTCACGCTTCAACTTTTGACTATGGTTTAAAATTACATACTCCAAATACTAACAAGTATCAGTAAGTCGGGACAAGATGGTAAAGGGTAAAACTTACCTCTAGTTGGTTAAGGTTTCATGATGCAAAACTAAAATTCTAACTAATCCCCAGAAAAGGGATGAGTTTAAAGACTAGCAAAGCCATAAGGAACTGAAATACTTCTATAACCAATATATTTATAAAGCTTAGAGAAAAAGGTGAAAATAAGATGCATACCATTGGATAATGGAGCCAAAAAGGAAATGCTGCATGATAGGAACCTTCTGCAGAACTTCAATCTTGTACATCTTAAGTAAGCCACTGTTTACCTTGTTCCAATTGGGTACACCACTAATGTCATCTAACATGGGCGAGTGCTCTGCAAACACTCCCTTCTTCACCTTCATTATGAACACAATACATGAGAGATAAAGATATTCATTTGCAAAGTTCTCCAAGATATCTTTGTTATGAATAGATTTTGGTTTCATGTACTTGTGATCAATCAACTGAGACGACCCAAATATAAAAGGTAAGAAGTGGTAGTCATCTAGTCCCCAAACCCCATGGGACCCAGCAGGCTCTAGGCAATAGGTTACTTGCAACTTCCTCATCAAATCCAAGTAGTTGACAAAAACCCTTGACACCAGAGCTTGATAGTCCTCTTCTTTCACAACTCCTAATCTTGCTAAACAATACAACCATGCTGCAAAATTTGTCTCATGTCCGGTACCTATATAACAGACGTGATTAGTTCTAGGAATTAATATTAATTTGTTCTAGGAAGGCCAGTTATAGAAAGCCAACAGTCATGTGCACTTAAAGGTTCTAAAGGGATAGTTAAAACGTATAAAATAGTTCTATAGCATAATCCAGCAAAGTAAGAGCTCAAATCAAAGGAGCAGAAAATTCCTTAAAGTAGATTGAAAAGTACAGTCATTTTCATGTAACTTTTTATATCATTGGTGTATCAAGAAAAGGAATCAGATGCTGAAGATAGGCTACTCTGTTGTTCTCCATCAAAACTGAATTTAAATCAGCACAAGAAGAAAACAAATGTTGTCATGCTCAATCTCTAAACATAAGCACAAAATGCAAATGTGCCTATGAACAGGGGCAGACACACTAGTTTTTTCCAGAGGGGGAAAAAGCTTTAGAAATGATTTATTTTTTACCCTCTTAGCATTATTAAAACTTATTACATATTTGTTGATGCATCTTTACATCCACCAACACTATCTCATAGGAAGATGAGGTGAACACTGTGAAATGATTGCTAAGGGCAGACATATCAACAATTCAACTGAGATATTTATAGCAACATAATATTCAACACTTCATGTATTATGATTCTTTTAATAACTATAGTATTATGATAATTATATAACACATGTTTTGTTTCTTATGAAGTAAATTTTATTAAACTGGTTGAACTCCCGTATACAGGATTGTTATATTACACACCATTATACAATCCCACAAGAAAAAAGCTGCGGCAGAGCATCAGTCTGAGATGAATGTATCATATATTACTATCATCTATGTTGCTCGGACTCTTCAAAATGTCAACGGTTGCGTGTCGGATTTGCCAAAAGTAGTGTATTTTTGGAGAATCCGACACGGGTGCGGCATCAAAAGTGAAGAGTCGGTGCAACTTAGACTAACATTAACATTTTATGTTAGAACCACATCTTAGCATTAATTACATTTCCTCCAACTAGTACACAACTGAACTCATTTCTCAACTCTGGAGCAGTAATAGTAGTACTCAACCATAATCAAGTACTCATTCTCCAATCGTTTTACAAGAAAAGTTTCCGCAACTCTAATTACTCTAAGAAAAACAACAAAACTTCAACAACTTAACGTCAGTTAATCGCACATAGTTAACACTGCCTATGTGACCTTCTGCAGAGGATTTTCATAGCTGAGCTCAACTAATTCGCGATTGAGGCTAATTGATTGATAACAGCACAATAAACGAAACTAAAACCAAAAAGCATACCATAATCAATTCTGCTGGAATTGCCAAAGCTATCAGTAAAGTAAGGAACAAGCTCAACAGTAGCCGAGTGAAGATCCGGAGGCAGAAACTGAAGCAAGAATGACTCAGCATCACAACTCATACGTTCATGCCACGTCCGGTACGCCAAGTTCCCATATCGAGACGACAGTGGTGCTAAAGGGATCTCATCAACGTAGACACTTAGGGTTTCAAGCACGGAAACAATGGCTAACACTACAGGCGACTCATGGCAAGGATCTGAGAGTTTATGTGAACGAATAGACTCCGATAGTAGAACCACGAACCCGAGGAAGTTCTGGCAAGTGGGAGATGATTGAAACTGAACGATGTCGTTTTGGTTGTGGATTTTCTTCACCGGAGTTTGGAAATGGTAAGGAGGAGTTAACGGAACGACTCTCTGTGATTGAGGAACTGGTGTTCGCATGATGATTTCTCTGTTATTGGCTGGTGGAAGGTTGACGGCTGGAGCACGGATGGGGATGTAGTTGGGATTAGGATCAGGAGGCGGTGATGGGAACGCGGTAGGTCCACCGCAGTTGACGCAGGCTCCGCCGTCGTGGTGGTGGTGGAAGGCGGTGGACGGTCGTGGGTTGTGATGGGGTTCCATTTCTGTAACACTGGAAAAGAATGAATTTTAAATTATGCAGAAAAAGGAAGAATGAGGAGAAAGGTAAAGGTAAGGGGAATATTTCATGTTCTTTTTTATTTTCTAAGAAAAAGAAATATAATTTTTTTTATTGGAATATCTTTTTGATATTTTAAACTATTAATTATTATAACTTATAATTTTAAAATATAAAAGGTGGTAAATGCAAGAGTGCGGTGATCATAGTAGCCCCTCAGACATGCTCTTTGTACAAGCAAGTAAAGAGCTAATGAGGATAGTGACCACAAGCTTCGCTTATACGTTCGACATGCAGTTAGCTTAAAACATGTTTTCATCATGTGGTCGAATTCGCGCACCTCTATGAAACAACCTATCATCACTTTAGATAGGAGCAAAATGGATGACTTAAACGGAAAGTAAGTTCTCTTGATCGATATATCGTACGACGTAATGGATATCCCGATCTAGATCCAATCAAATTCACGATTAAAATTTTTAAAACTTAAATCTCAAATTTTTAATTGTAACATATAGCTTGTGTTTGGACATCATATATGAACTCAATATTTGAACATGTGATTTTGAATCATAATTTCAAATCTCAAAATCTCAAAAAAAAAAATGATTTGGGGATTCCAAATCATAACTTTAATTTTATTTTAAAATGTAAATTTGATCTATAAGTATATAGTTTATATATAAAAAGAAGCCCGTGAAAAGATTATTCATACCATATGAAAGAATTATATTAAAAAATAACTAGTTATTATTATTGTTGACTAATAAATCTTATGTGTATTTAAAAATTTGTAATCACAAACATTTATAGATGAATCATGAAACTTGCAATTTATCAATGCAACGATTAATTAGAATATTTTGATATCTTATTTATGAATTATGATTTGTTCATTTGGTAAAATTATATAGAAATAATTTTTTTTATTATTATTTCACAACTTATGAGGTTTTCTTATTTATGAGATACAACACAACTTAAAAAGTAAATTGTAGTATGACAGTTCCAAACTTGTTATGTTATTCTTGAGCCACAAGTCTTTCAAAACAACCTCTACCATAAAAAAGGTAAGGACGTAAGGTCTGCATACACACCACACACCCACCCTCCCCACTCACTTATGGAAAAGTTAGGGGCATAAGGTCTACATACATCCCTCCCCACCCCACTTAATTGTGGAGAAAAAACGTAAGATCTGCATACACACCACCCTCCCCGTTCCCCACTCACTTGTGGGATCACACTGAGCATGTGTTGTAATTTTACTGTAACAACACCTTTTTGTCTTCCCATACACACACACAGTTGAAATAGAAACTTGAGCAGCAGTAGAAGTAGAGCTGTACTATGGTTGCACCAACTAAACGACATACCAAGGTAAATCATAAACTTCTTGCCATCAACCAATGTTTGCTACAATGGAACAGATGATCATCAATCATCTGTTTCTCGCGAAAGGTAAAAATAACACAGGGAAAAAGTGGGGGTGAAATGGAGGGAGGTCCGTTGAACACTCGTTGAACTTCGACTCCACAGCTCCAGCAATACTAATTTAGACAGCATTTGGTACTCGTAAAGTTCTTTGAAGCACATGAACTCGTTGAGTTATCAACGAAGGAACCTCCACAAACGTTAACTTTTTAAAATGTTACAAGTAGGCACCCAAAAAAACGAAAATAAAAATAAAAATATAATCTATTGTGCTGGAGCAAGTTGTCTCAATTTAGCTTGCAAGATAACACCAGTTTCATCAGCAATACTTTTCTTCTTCGTCGCAACCTGCATTTGTACAAATGATTTACTAAATCAAGAAGGTGCTTTCCATAACAAATGGCAAAAATGATTAGAGTTGTTTTTTACCAAACTAGAAATCCAAGGAAATCCTTGCAATATCATCTGCATAACATATATTAAAGGATAGAAAGATACTCCCTCCATTTCAATTTGTTTGTCTTGCTTTCTTGATGTGAAGCTAAGCAAGGACATTGGAAATGCACGGAAAGAATAGAAGTAGAGGAGTGGTCAGTTGCTGGAGAACGTCAAGGGAAAAGGGTATGAGAAGGATAAGAACAGGGAAGTAGTAGATAGGAAGGAAGGAGAACATCAACGTCACAACAGAAGGAAAAACCTGAATTCGAACAGGTGGCACATCGAGAAGGGGAAAATCTGAAGATTCGGAGGTATAGAATAGAATACATATGAACCATTTGAAGGAATATTGAAGCTGCAACTTATAGATCTTTCACAGGAAGGAAACTACGATAATGAAAAGCACGAAAGAATTGATAGGTCAGTTTAGGAACCCATATTGTTGAAATTTTAGCACAGCCTTTTCACATATAAATGTGTGGTAGGTTAACATGGAGAAGTTATATGAGCAGGTAGTTGTAGGCATTTCAAAGATATCGGGAATAAGGTGGGGTTTATACTTGAAGATAACAAGTTTAATTTAACTACCGGGATGCCTTATGTTGCCATTTGATACCTCTGAAATTCTTCTCTATTTTATTTTGTACCAGTTGCTTATGCTTGAGAAAGGTGGCATTGAATCCAACCTCCTGCCTTGATCGACTCCTCCATTCATCGCCTACCATGGAAACCTCAACTCTCCCAATCTCCTTTTAGGGATTACACTAGTCCCTCCGTTCATCTAAGCTAAGCAATAGACTCTAGGGGTCTGACCTTTTCCCTACAATCATTACCCTTAGCGACTTTCCTCTCTGGGGGTTATCTGTCTGTGGGACTGGCGAACCAATGAGATAGACCAGGTTCAAACTCAAGCTTGTGAGCTTACAAAAGTCATAATTCTGATAAGGAAATGAAGAAGGTTTCTCCAGGAACCTGTTCTGGATGGAACTTGTAACAACATGAAGGGGAAAAGTTCAGACAATCTCCAACACCCTTCTCTCAAAACCTAAATGCAGGTGGAAGTGATAAATGAGAAAGTAAAAAGGGAATGGCATATAAACACTATAGCCTTCTAATGATATCTGTCCTAGAGAGAAGACATCCATGAAGTCCACATTAAAGGTGGGTAATCCTGCAATGCAAGCTTTTTGAGCAAGGGTAAGCAGCTTGTTAAGCTATCTTACCATGATATAAGGAGGAGAAAGGCGATACATATTCTTTCTAAACCACTTGCCATTGACTGAGAGAATGTTACTAAATACTCAAAAACCTTTTTGTAGATATTAAATGTCCAACTTATTTTTCTGAACTCTTCTTTACGACAGAAATTAAGCTTATGCCAGTAACAACACTGTTCTTGATGATTTTTCTTAATGAGTTTAGCCATGTAGAGTGTGTGTGTGTGTGTGTGTGTGTGTTGCATATGCCTTGACAGAGGCCACATGATGTTCTCTAAAACCAACTTCTTGTATATTTGCAATAGGTGTACACAGCTGAGAACGCCTTGAAACCCATTAAAATAATTTTTTCAATTTACTTTTTCTCACATCAATCACCTCAAATATAGAAGGTTGGGTTACATTAGATAGATGAAATAAGACGATATATCAATAGCCATAGATCAGCAGAAATATCAGGTAGGATTGTTACAGATAGGGTACTCAGTACACCAGAAATGAAACCCCCGAGAAGTTTTCTAGCATGGAGAATTTATGTCAAATTAGAACACAAATAAACTAAAATAAACAGCTCAAAACTTGCATATAAATTCGCTCCACCAAGTGAAACAAAATGGATACTTACATCAAGAAGCTGCTCGTAGTTGGACTTTAGCAGGCTGATTTTCCGCTCACAGTAATCTTTTCCTTCTGTCATAGTTTTCTATTCAAATAAAAAAAAGAGAACAATCTTAGGGCTTGAACCTTCTAGTAATAAAACCATGTGAAAAGATAATATATGGCTTTCTATAAATGAAATAACTGGAGCATGGAACAACGAACGTGTTCTTTTCAATAATGCTACAACTACAGTCCCTTAGACTCATGAGACATCGCCTACTAAGGACCAGCGTCCAAGGACATGCCAGACTGCTGATCTTACTTAAGCACTCAACGTCACAAATAGCTTTATTTCTTGAAAAAGTAAAGGTAAATGGATGATCCAGGAACTGCATATAACATACTTCTAGGTACATGAAAGATACATCTTTGAAGAGAAATATAACTTATGTAGACCTATAAAGACCAGAAAATCCAGAATAAATATCCAACTACCTAAACCTAAGAAAACTAAATAACTAGAAGTGGTAAAAGTAAGTGTCTACTAGACTTCTTCTTCAGTCCAAACAGAAGATCATAACCATAAAAAGATATTTAGCATGTCGAAAGAATTTTCTGAATTAATCATAACTACGTTGCTTTCAGCATATAGCAACAAAACCCATTACACTTTCCTGGAAAATAAACAATTCATTAGCACAGAGGAAAGCTCAATCTCTGCAAACAACCCTCCTCAAACAGACAATACCAATTATGAGCCCACATAGAGAAGGTAAAAACCAGGAAAAAGAAAGTCTGCCTAGAGCAACACAATTCAAACAGTCTCACGTTCCTCAAGAATCCAAAGCAAGTATGTCAGTCACAACCAAGGTACATTACCAATGAACTTAGAATATGCTCCCCCATACAACTCTCTTTCCAGTTTGCTACACTTCAAAATGTTTGAGACCAACATTTCTATACTACTTACTCAACCCCCAAAATACAAGTCCATTAAACTATTCAATATGTAAATTTCTGATATGGTTTTTCTTATGACTTAAATCAAACTAACTTTTCAACTACTGTGTTTATTTCCTTTCACCAATATAATTCAAAAGTCAAATTTAACTCCTTAAATTCCGTGGGAAATCAAACATTTACACATAAAATAAAACTTTGCTTAGAAATAACTATACACATGAAAAAAAAAGTCATCTTTACTTTAGTTGCATACACAGAAGCATCTCCAATGCTCACCCCATCCTAATTACCCCGGAAACCCATCAACCACCAAGCACCACAATTTTTTTTTATGTAAATTTAGATTATAGATCGTAGATTTATCGATTCAATTAGCAGAAATAGATAGCAAGCCAAATGTCCCAATTACAGATGCACCAACAGATAGATACATACCTCAACAAAATATCCAGTGCCAACATCTACCAAAACCTTATCAGCATCATCTAGTGTCCCCGGCACATATAAAGACGCTGTTAAAGGCACCAACATTTTCTTCCCTGAGGAAGACAACACAATAAGAAAAACAAAACACATATCAGTAAAGTCAAAAGAACAATCTTTTACACCTAATTCCTAAAAGAGTGTTTTTCAGTACAAGAGGGATACGAACCAACATTTTCTTCCCTGAGCAAGACACACAGTATAAAAAAACCAAAACCCATATCATGTTAGTAAGGTTTTCATTGATGATAACAAGGTCAACTTGGCGGTATACAAGAGACATACCAATCTCTCCGAAAGATACCCAATGCTCTATACAAACAGGAACTACATGGATGCATCATGAAAATAAGGATACTACTCATTGATTGAGCAAAACTCATCTCCACCCCATCTCATAAACTTCACAATAAAGTCAAAAGCACAATCTTTTACGCCTAATTCATAAAAGGATATTTTGCATTACAAGAAGGATATCAACCAACATTTTCTTCCCTTAGCAAGATAACCAAAACCCATATCATAAATTTCACAATGAAGTCAAAAGAACAATCTTCTACACCTAATTCCTAAAAGGGTGTTTTGCAGTAAAAGAGTGACACAAGCAACAATTTATTCCCTGAGCAAGAAAACACAGTATCAAAAACCAAAACCCATATCATAAATTTCACAATAAAGTCAAAAGAACAATCTTTACCACCTAATTCCTAAAAGGCTGTGTTGCAGTACAAGAGTGACACAAACCAACATTTTTTTCCCTGAGCAAGACAGCACTGTATAATAAACCAAAACTCATATCATAAATTTCACAATAAAATTAAAACACCAATCTTTTACACCTAATTCCTAAAAGGGTGGTGTTTTGCAGTACAAGAGTGACACAAACCAACATTTTTTTTCCCTGAGCAAGACAACACTGTATAATAAACCAAAACTCATATCATAAATTTCACAATAAAATTAAAACACCAATCTTTTACACCTAATTCCTAAAAGGGTGGTGTTTTGCAGTACAAGAGTGACACAAACCAACATTTTCTTCCCTGAGCAAGACAACACATCATAACAAACCAAAACCCATATCATAAATTTCACAATAAACTAAAAAAAAAAAACAATCTTTTACACCTAATTCCCAAAAGGGTATTTACCAGAATGAGAATGAACACAAACCTTGAGGGCGTAGTGACAGATCTTGAAGGGCATTAGATGCGATTTCGAGTCGAGTAGTTGCAGTACGGATATTGTTGAGGCTATCTTGAAGGAGGTTCACTTCTAGATCGGCTTGTTCTTTGAGTGCTTTTAGTTGCTCCACACTCATCTTCTCTATTTCAAGTGTTCTTGACGCCATTTTCAATTGCCCCCTTCTTCCCAAAAACCCTCTCTGCTGCTGCTAGAGGTAGCTTGAGGTCTCGCAAAGTGTTGAATAGTTGAGCTTATTGGAGTTGATTTTAGTTTTTGTTTATTTTTATTTATGTATTAAAAATAATATATATAGCATAGCTTTTATAAAAACATTTGTTTAGAAAAGTATTTTCTTTTTTGGTAACCATGGTAAAATATTATCATTACCATCAAAGAACAATCATCATCATTATAACACCCCGACTTTTCAAAACGTCTAAATTAACTCGTATCTTCGTAGAAAGACAAGGAGGGCGAGTAATAAATTCAAAATGATGTGGTATGTCATATTTTAAGTGTTCAAGGGTTGTATCTCAAGTTTTAAAGTTAAGTAAGTGACAAAATAAAAGTTGGCGAAAGTTATCGTAAGTTCTTTTTTAAAGATTTGTCTAAATTTTGGGTCAAATGTCTTGGATGTTTTCTCCCAATATATAAAGAGTTAAAAGTCCTATCACTCATTAAATCGAAGGCCTACGAGTCTAGTTTGCAACGCACAAAACTCCGTATCAAACCGATATCAGAGCAAAAAGTTATAAGGGTTTACTAGGGATTGCAGGGGTAGAATCCGGGTCAGGTAAAAAATATGGTATGTCGGCTTATTTAACATTTTAAGCCATG
>NW_006239026.1:1615000-1615524 GCF_000226075.1 Solanum tuberosum | reverse complement strand
TAAAGGAACAACTTTCGTGAAGGAACTACGGTCTTTCGAGCGTTCATTGGAAAGGTATGTTAAGGTTATTCCCTATTTACGACATGATTCCTTAAAGCTTAAGAGCAATGTAATTGGGTTGTTATCCTTGTTACACTTGTAGCCATTATTGTTGATTGTTAGTTGCTCGAGTTGATATAATCCTCCCTTATCGGGATTCTTATTCAGTTAGTAGCGTCCCTGTATTGGACACGACTTAAAGGTTATATGTATAGGTTGCTTATAACTAAATTGCTCGCTTTTAGCGATTGGATTGTTATTGTTGCCCTTGGGGCTATTGTGGTTAGCTGCAGGAATGCGATCTATGCCTAGAAGGGCTATGTTTTGCCTAAGGGTTAAATGGATGCCTAAAAGGGCTATGAGTTGCCTACGGGGCTATATTGACGCCTAAGAAGGCTATGTGCTTCCTACAGGGCCATGTTGTTGCCTAAGAGGGCTATGAGTTATTTATAAGCTATGTTGATGCCTAAGAGAGCTATGTACTG
>NW_006239026.1:1594134-1614892 GCF_000226075.1 Solanum tuberosum | reverse complement strand
TATATTAATGCCTAAGAGGGCTATATGACTGCCTACGGGCATATGGGACTACCGATAGGGGTATATAGGCTGATTGGCACCTTCCGGGCTTATGAGGGCTTGAGTAGGTAGTCTTATGTGTTGTTTGCACCTTCCGAGCTTGTGGGGGCTTGGGTAGGTTGTTGTTTTATTATTTTTTATAAGTTTAGATTTAGGAGCAAGACAGTACACTTATCTTATCCTTGATTTATTTATCAGATTATTCCAGTATATCAAGATACCTCCTCATAGTCTATTGCCTTTCATACTCTGTACATTATTTTGTATTGACGCCCCATTGCCTTGGGGGCGCTGCATTCATGCATGCAGGTCCTGACAGACGACCGAGTAGACCTCATCAGCAGCAGGATTGACTTTTATCTGGTTGGTTAGTCCTTTCCTTCGGAGCTGCCAGAGTTGGGAGGTTTGTTACCTTTTGTTGTATATATCTTTATGGGTAGGCTAGGGCCCTGTCCCACTAATCTTTACTACTCTTAGAGGCTTGCAGACTAGTGTGTGGGGTGTATAGCTACGTTATGGCCATACTGGCCTATGTTGTTGGTTTTGCTGAAGCTTGTGAGCTGTTTGATGTATTGTAATGATATATACATGCTTTTAGTTTTGGTATAGATATCATGGTGGCCTCGGCGGCCCAATCAAAACTTCTGTGCTAGTTGACTATTTATTTATATGATCTCCTGGGAGTAGTTTTTTCTTTTATAGATCAGTTGACAGGGGCCTTGCCTGCCGAGCGCTTAGTTTTAAGCCGAGATATACTTGTTTGCTTTCTTGATTGTGTGTGGCTGCCATGCGCTAGTAGCAAATGGTTCAGCATGGTCAGCTCGGGCTTGAGTTTTGGCATTAGGAGCCAGTTGCGCTCCTCGAGTTTGGGGCGTGACAATCGTATATATATAAAAGAGAACCTTAGGCCCGTGGCGCCACTACAAACGAGAATTTCCTTTTAATTTATTTATTTACAAAATTAGCCTTTCCTTTTCATGAAAAGTTGTGAAATTAATGAAGAGTTGCGACTTATATGAAAAGTTATGACTTTTATGAAAAATTGCGACTTTAATGAAGAGTTGCAATTTTTATGAAAAGTTGTGACTTTTATGAAAAGTTGTGACCTTTCCGAATGGTTGCAACTTTTCCAAATAGTTGTAACCATTTCGATAAGGCACGATAAATATTTGTTCACGCTATCATTTGTTCTCTATAAATAGAGGGATTTCCTCTCATTTTAAAACAACAAAAATTATGAACTTCTTCTTCTTCTTCTTCTTCACAATTAAATATTTGTGTACTTTCCTCTTGTTTAGTGGTTCACTGACACCATTGCTTATGTTACAGATCCTGATATGTATTTTTATAGTCATTAATTTATGCTTATTTTATTAAGGATAAATGATAAGATGTAATAATGTTCATTTCCCTTTACATTGTTAATGTTTATTACCACGTAATCTTGTATGTAAGATAATATAGTGTTTTAGTTTTAATGACCGATAGGTTTTAAGTATTATTTTATAATTTTTATGATATTAAATTCCCACGCAAAGTGCGAGTAATTTTACTAGTTACAAATAAAGAGCACTTATTTGATAACGGAGGGTAGGCCCCCTACCAAATGCGAAAACTAATCACATAGTAAATGCTTTAATGAAATGCCTATATTTACGTGTTTTCTTTGAATTGTTACGTAATTGTAATCACATAGTAAATGCGTAATTTTCTTCCAACCATATCATAAATCTATGGTATCTGAAATCAGTGCAGACTTATTGTTTGGAGTATTCTTTACATTTTTTAATTTTGTAATTTTTCAGGATAATTACACGTTTAATCATGTTTATGAATGTAACTCTCATATTGTTAATATCATATTTTGCTATGTGATAGTAATATAACGGATAGTTATTATACTCCCTCTGTTTAATGATATTTGTCTACTATTGACTTTGCATACTTCTTAAGAAACTGTAAATAAAAGAATAGTTTTACTATATCAACCTTTGAATATAATAAATGTAATGTTTTGAAAAATGTACATAGGGAAATGAGTACTATAGTTAATGATAAGGGCAAATTAGGAACAAAGTGTAAAATTATTCATTGATTTCATAAAGTGGAGTAGTAATATTGTTGGACATCTCAAAATAGTATCGTAGACACTATTGTTGAACAGATGGAGTAATATTTTGTGTTAATTTTACATAAACTAAACAATATACTAAAGAAGGGATAATAATACCAAAATTAAGGATGTGTTTGATAAGATTTTTTTTTTTCATTTGTCCTAGTCTTGGTAAATAGAGTTATGACTTACCTGATACTTATTGGCGAAAAATGCACATATCTCGTGAAATTAGTTTAGTCGCACAAACAAAAATCATAGCATGCATTTCTAAGCAATGACTAGATTATTTAAAGATGAAAATATCCTTTAGAATAATTAATTCATGTATTGTTATTTTTTAATAGCGACAATAAATCGCATCTCGTCATCGCAAAAACAATTTTTATATTATTAATTCACGCATAACTTACTTTTAATTCAAACGACTATTGGTGTTGTTTGGGAGTTTGGACTCCTATGTAAAAACTAATCGAAATTAATAAAGTATTTAAAACTTTAATCACCTCATAATCAACTTCGAACGTGTGAGTATAAAGTTAGAATTTCAAGTCTCTAATTTAACAAAATTTCGACTTTTTAACTTTACATGTATGTCCATAAAACAAGCGAGGGGCAAAAGTTTAAAATCAACCTATTTCGATGGTAATTGGGTGTAACTAAATGGCTCCCCTACAAATCAAAAGAGATAATAGAATAATTCTCAAAGCTAAAAGGGAGTAAACTAGAATATCATTCTTGCAGCTCATCGTAATCCTTTTTGTGACTCGACTCAAGCTCATCATACATAATTCGATTTCCTCTTCTTCGTATTCTATTGATCAAAAGCATCCAGCAGCGCCTCACCGGTTTAGAATTCGAACACAAAAAAGGGAGTAAACTAGAATATCATTCTTGCTCAACAAGTGATGAAATTTATTTAGTACATCAACCCCCTTTGAAATCACACAAGTATGGTTTGAGAAGGATGGTGCGTACGCAACTTTGCTCCTATCTTGTGAAAGTGAGAGATAGTTTCAGATAGACCTTTGGCTCAAGCATGTAAAAAACAAGTATAGAAATGAAATACAATAGTAAAGGAGAAGAGATCATCAACAACAACAAATAATATTTAAGCTCATTTAGTTCTATAGACCTATAGTTTTAAATAAATACCCCATGAAGAAGGAAGCTTTTGCTTTAGCACAAACTGCAAATTTTTGGCAGCCAACATACTATTAAAAGCACCCTCCGAACCCTTAAGTTTTCAGCAATGCACATCCGAAAACAAATAGCTTAAGGCCATTTTCAGGAGGAGCATGTCAAGACTCACTAGGAATAACGTTAAAGAAATGATAGATCTCTTCTTCATCAATGACTCCAACCTCTGTTGAACAAACTGAACAGCATACACGTTTATATGTCTTGCCCATATCAGAACCCGCTTCAGCTTCAGAAGATCCACGCCCTTTCTTACCCCTCTTTCGTTTGCTTCCAAGATGTGCCACCACTTGTTCACTCTTGATCTTGCAATTGACCACAAACATTGCTCGGTACTGTGTAACATTCTTTTCATGCCTGCATTATCAAGATTACATCAATTCTGAATTGCATATATATCATCCCACCCACTAAAAATCTACAAAAAGGAGCAAAGAAAGCTCGCATCAAACATAAAATGCACCAAGGCAGTTTCTTGATTGAACAGCAGATGAATTACATGAAAATGGAGACCCAATGGTCTTAAGATCGGATGGTGACTCAACAGGATTTCAGTTTACAAGTCAACTGATAATAATTGAACTTGGTAATGTCATAAAGGTGCGTTAGTTCAACGTATAGTAAGAAATTTTATGAATTATTACTTATCAAACAAGAAGATTTCAGAATAATTCTTTAATTCTTGCTTTCACCATATGCACTGAACCTAGGCTTCTACTATTCCAATCAAGCAAGAATTAACGTCATACCAGTTAGAATATTCTTTTTATTTATAATTATTCTCAATCTAAGTATTGTTGATGGAAATGACGCACTTATCGATACATAACAAGATAATATGAAATTCTCTCCTTGACCATCATTTATCTGGTATCACTAGAAGGCTACTGCAGTCTCCATTTCTGCCGTGTATCCGATTGATCATTACCCCCTTTTGCTCCTATTTCATTGAAAGAGCTTGTATTTGACTCTAAGAGCCTGTTTGGATGGGCTTATAACTTATGGCTTATGCTTATAAGTCATACGTTAAAAATCATAACATATGACTTTTGGTTTATTTTTGTTATTTTGACTTAAAAACAAGTGTTTAAAACCACTTTATCTTATCTAAATACTACAAAAGTGCGTAAAAGCACCTAAAATAAGCCAATTCAAACAGGCTATTACAGTATTACTAGAACTGAAAAATAGTGGCAGACTCAACCTCTTACCTATGCAGCGCACCCTGTTAATCAGAGTGAGCAACATCCATAATTCCAAAAATCATGTTATAGTACGAAGTACGAACAATATCCAAACATCTGAAATGATACTACAAAATCAAGGTCCAACATACGGCACCCAAAACTTTATGGAGGAAAAATTATTTTAACAACTATGAAAAATGCAAATCCTACTTTTAGGATATCTCTTCTCCTCGTTGCTACATAAACTTTCCTAGGAAGCAGATAAACAAAAGTAGAGTTATGAAGATCCGAATATTCTGGCTGACTGTTCCTTCCATATGTTTGGCCATTTTCAAAAAGTAATGGTTTGAAAATAAGGACCCAAATCAGTATATATGTTCGAGAATGCAAGAAGATCCAAATTAGTTGCCTTAAAAGGCAGTTCATTTAGTATTGGAATGCAATGGACCTGCATTGAGCAGATGGATATAGAAGATTCATACAGTCTATACAACTCAATTGGAATTGAACATAGTTGACTGATTGATTGGTTGAAGAAGAACTAAAATACCAAGAATTCCAGTGGTAAAGTAACAGAGACATGCAATCAACTATATGGTTATTTTAGATTCGAATCACAGGGATATTCTAGAAACGAAAAAAGGCCATACCTTTGACAATCTAGACAAAGGGTGGTAAAACACGCTGGACAATTAAGGATGGCATCAGAAGTACGACCACCCCTTTTCTTTTGGACCCAGACTTCATCTTTGTCATCAAGCTCTGGATCATAAAATTCTGGCTTGACGGAGTAATCTATCTCATCATCATTAGAAACTGACAAAACAACAAATTTAATATAAATTAGAGAATAACTCCTTATTACACAAAATAATGCAACAAGAATGTTTAATCCGAAGGAAAACTTACATATCTCAACAGTCCGGAGGATTTGTCTTTTCGATTTAACAGCATAAGCAATGAATTATCCTCTACAGAAACTATTAGACGGAAAAAGGGAGTCCATACTCCATAGCACTAATTGGTAAAAGTTCACATCGGAATATTCAGGGTTGGTAGGTGATCTGATCTGAATTTCTAGGGCATGACTACTCACATGAATGGCCATTTAAAACCAAATGGTGTAGCTCATTTTAGCAAAATTATTCACGGACTAGTTAATGTCATAATTTCATGTTTTCAACCTGCACCACGTACCTTGCCTATTCTGTCGAATGTCTCAATCATAACCGGATTTGTGCAACCTATTCACCAGATAACTAAGGAAGAGAATGTCTTATAAAACTCTTTACTTTCATCTCCATTACAACGTGGGATTCGAGTGCAGTGTAATGTGCACCTCATATTCAGAGCTTGCCAGCCTAGAAGCCTGTCAATCCTACTTGACCCGCTCTCATCACAATTCGTAGTGCATTTTAGCTTCTCTAACACAAAGTATACAACTAGTTAGGACTGTGCATAAGATCTTTTCATACAACTAGTTAGCAGCCTTAGTTTTAGCTTTGCCCTTTACATTCTTTCCTGTAATTCCTTCTCTACTCTATTTTCTGTTAAATTTTCAGTTAGCTCCAATTTCAGATTGTATCAGTAAGGTCAATTTCACATTAAGAAATTAGAACATCAATCCATCAATCAACTATGCCTCACTCAACTCAAACTAGTTGGAGTTGCCATACGACTAATGTCTACGAGAACAGAAATTAGCTTGAGGAGCATTAAAGACACTATAGATATTTCGATTTCGCCCATACGGTGAATGAACATAATTAGGCGAATCCCCAAAATTTCTACAAGCTCTACAAGTTACAAACATAATCGCTACCTGTTTGCTGAGAGTGAGATGGCGATTCTTCTCCTTCTTCTTCTTTATGCGTTTCGTCGTCTTTATTGTTCATCGCTCTTTTGGTCTCGCGATGCCGGAGGAAATTGTGCCGGCGCCGGTGACTGTGAGTTGTTCTAGTACAAAATTTGTTTGGGATTTTTTTTATAGCTAAAATGGTCCACTAAGTTTGAGATTGATCATTTGTGTCCTCTTTTATGCATTTGTGTCATCTGTTCATTTTTAATTGTCATTGTGTTTTTCGAAAGTCAATTTGACTAATTTTCAAAGTGAAATTAAATTTCATTAATTTAATATTTTAAACAAAAAAATTAGATATTTAAAAATTATACGAAAAGTACTATAATTTGCAATTTCTACATATCAATATGATGAAAACATACATTGTAAAATATTAGTCAAAGTTCTTATCGTTTAACTCCAAAAAAAGAAATCGTGACAATCAAAAGTGGACGAAGGAAATATATTATTTTAATGATATAATATTTAAATAGATTATATCGTTTTCTATCATTGAAAAATAAAAAATATCTCATATTTTCAATTTTATTTATTTTATTTTTAATTTTCTGATTTTTGTTTTCTTTCTTCATTTTTAAAATATAAGAAATTACTTTCTTCACCAATCACAGTATTCAAAATACGCAGATAAATTGTATTTTACTTTTTATAAAAATATAAATTTGGACATTAGTGTTCAAGTCATTTTTCTTAACATATAATTTGCACAATAATAGTTTAACTAAAGAAATTTGCATTTTTTATAATAATATTAAGGCAAAGGGGTTTAGTAGAACTTTATACTTGTACCAGTTTGTATTATGGATCATTCTACTTAATTCTTTACCAATTGAACCCTTACACTTAGTAAAACACAATATATCAAATCCTTCTGACCATTGACCATGCTGGTAAGAGAGTGAGACCACATGCCTGGCAAGGCAAGTGAACATCATATTTAAATTACAAGAGAATACAATAATAAACTTAAAAAAAAAAAACCTTATTCTTCACCCAACCACCTACTTTTTCAGCCATCCCCATTTTTACCCAACCCTTATTTTCTTTCTTTCATCTTCGTTAGGGGGTCTGGTACACCAAAGACGGCGAGGAGCATGTTGGTACGCCGAAAGCAGCGAGGAATTTCCTGGTCTTCTGGTACGCCAGAGAGGATGGAGAGTATAGCGGGTCCCTGGTGGTTCGCAGGAATCGATGATGGTACGAAGAAAGAAAGACAGTGGAGAGGGAAACGAGGCGGGTGAGGGGGCAAGGAGCTGGTGGCGGCAGCTTATGGTTTTTGGATTTGTGGAGATTGGAGAAGGAGGAGGTAAGAAAAATAGTGAGAGTGTGCGACAAAGATAGAGACATATGAGGGAGAGAGTACATATTTGTGGTCTTACCGGCAAGAAGAGTGGTGGCAGCGGTGACTTGCTCCAGCGGTTTAACGGTGAAAATATCAGATGATGTGGGGAGACCTAAAATTTTAATTTAAAAGAATAAATTAAAATTTTATTTTGTAAAAAATACATCAAAACTTTATTATAAAAATAAAAAAATGATGTGAGAAATTTTATCTGACATGGAGTGTAACATCAGCGCTATTGAGAGTCATGATGAGTTGAAAAGGTTCAGCAAGTTGAGTTTAAATGAGTTCAGGAGTTGAGATGACAAATGAGTAAGTAAAATGGTTCACAATACAAACTGGTACAAGTACAAGGGTCCAACACACCCTTTTGCCTCATAATAAATGTAAAAATAAAATAAAATAGATTAATTAAAATTACAAAAATTGTTAAGAATTATAGTGGAATGTTAAATACTTCTATGTTTTTAACTACACTGGTTTAAACAATGAATATAGAGTCGTTTTTACTAGGAAACAATTTACCCTTTAAAAGTGAGATTTTCCAAATGCGAATTTGGATTATTATGCTCCAAAATAAATATTGAATACTGAATCAATTTTAATTTTTTTTGCAAAAATAAATAAATAAATTTATCAAATAAAAAAAAGAAATACTCACATAAAATGGTACACGGGAGATCTTGAGGAGCCACGTTTGCACATTTTCTGGCCATCCAAATCTAAGCCTGGTTTTATCCAATGGGGTTTCGACACGTTTTCATCTTCATAG
The DNA here is from genome assembly GCF_000226075.1 of Solanum tuberosum. NCBI lineage: Eukaryota > Viridiplantae > Streptophyta > Magnoliopsida > Solanales > Solanaceae > Solanum > Solanum tuberosum. The sequence continues at coordinate 1,606,378 of NW_006239026.1, read as the reverse complement.
AATTCTATTATTTTCTTTTAAAAAAACATTTATCATTTGTAATTAAGTTGTCATATTGTTTTATCTACAATTATCTTTCTATATCTATATACTTTCTATTATATATGATATATGAAATGATGAATATTTTTCTAAAATTTTTGAATGGATTATTTTACTTTTTACTTGAACACAATGATGGGAAAAAATATTATCTCATTATATTAATTTTAAATTTTAAATTGAAAATAAAGTAACTCATTTATCGCATATTTCGACATATTAGGTCCCCTTCTCAATCCCGCTAATGTTCCTAATTGTTGATAACTTTTTTGACTTCCTCCATGAATTTGGTGAGATATTTTATTACGCTTTCTTAAGGTAAGTATCGCTGATTTTTTCATAAATTATAGTGTTTAACATTGGTTCAACTAATGACTATTCATGATTCCATAATTGAACTAATTCCATACCTATTCTCATAAAAAGATAAATAAACTATTTTCGACACAACTTAATGTATACTACATGGCGGAGTATCATTGGAGACTACGTTATACACTATTTGGCGGTGCAACAACATGAAATTAATATTAAGACAACGCTCGACTACCTACTGACATTTTAACCTTATTCGCGATCTTCACAAATCACACCCTCTTATCTAAGGTCATGTCCTTAGTAATCTAAAGACATCATATTCTATCTAATCACCTCTTGTTGATATTTCTTTCGGCCGCTCTCTATTTCTCCTCACTCCCAATATATCCAACCTCTCACACCTCATGAAAAGATAGAAAAGTTATTTCCGAACACAACTTAAGGTATACTACATGACGGGTAACATTAGACTATGTTATACATTCTTAGTATGCAATCAAGGTCGAACCCACATAGAGTCCGTCGGGTGCTCGAGCACCCATTAACCTCGTCTCGGAATATATATATCTATGTAGAAATTAAGAAGTATTTGTATAAAATTAACATAGAGCACCCCATGAACAAATGATTTGATTGGTCCATTGACTCTTGGGTGAGTGCTTAAGGCTCTTTTAGTGTTGTTGAGCTCGAGTTTGAATCTCATTGTTAACATGTCTTTTTTATATGAGCTCTCACAACCTTACCCGCCACTTTCAGAACAACATCAAATTATGCTCGACTACATACTAACATTTTAACCTTATTTGCGACCTCAACATCCTCTTATCTAAGGTCATATCCTCATCTAAAAATACGTCATATTCTATATAATCACCTCGTCCTCATCTAAAACTACGTCATATTCTATCTAATCACCTCTAAAAATACATTATATTCTATCTAATCACCTCTTGCCTCTCCTCATTCCCAATATATCTAACCTTTCACACCTGCTCACTAGATGCTATGTTATACATTCTTGGGAAAAAAGACAAATATACCTCCCAAACTATGGTAAATGGTATGTCGATATCCTCCGATTTTGGGACATTGGTGTCCCTGCCGTCAATAAACTAGATCATATATGCCCTTCATTCTAACGGAAGACTAAATAGGTACACGTGACACAATCTTATCAGTTAATTCGATATTTAATAAATGTCGGGTCGGTTGATAAGATTATGATACGTGTGTATCCGTTAGTATAAAGGCTAGGGCACCAATGTACCAAAAGTATGATGGATGGGACACCAATATTCCAAAAATATGACGAATAATATTTGCATACCATTTAGGATAGTTGATATATTTGTCCTTTTTCCCTGCGTTCTTTGGTGTGCATCAGCATGAAATTTCAGCCTAACATAGTGAAAATGTGTGTGGACCGGAAACACCTTCTTCTTTAGCGATAACTGAAAAAGTTATCTCGAAGCATTCAACAATGGCGACAATGGCGACAATGGCTTCCGTCGCTACTTCAACTTCGAGGATTTCATATCCTATGACGCATTCTTTCAATACAACTTGTAATTTCGCTTCTCCTTTTCGTTCTTCATTTTCTTCTTTAGGTTGGAAGAAAGTTAGGTTTTCGATTGGAAATCGAAAGGGAAAGTTAGGGTTTCGAAATTGTTCGACATTGAGGATAAGCTGTGGTGGATTGACGGAGATTAAGGAAGATGAATTCTCCGACGTCGTTTTGAAGTCCGATCGTCCTGTACTGGTTGAGTTCGTTGCTACTTGGTGTGGACCTTGCCGTTTGATTAGTCCTGCCATGGAATCCGTTGCTGAGGTTCTTCTTCTTCGTTTTTTTGCCCTCTTTATGTTGTGTTATTCGAATTCCATTCAATTAAATCTTAGATAGGAGGTCGTGGAGGATACAAATCACAATAAAAAGTTAGTACTTCGTTAATAATTCACTGCTTAATAATCACTATATTTCCATTGAAATTTCTCATTGAAAAATGTTCGGCGAACTGTTTCCTCAGCAGTGAAAAAGGAGAAATGTTTAGTGGCTGAGAATCTGTTTTCCACCATGCATTTTTTTGAGCTGGTTTGGTGGGAATGAAATTGGAAAATCATGTTTTGTGATACAAATTTCCCATATTTCCGCAGATATTTTGATTGAATAGGTAAGAAAAGGAAAAATATTCAGTAGCTGTTCCCAATATTTCAATGAGAATTTGTTTGCCACCATGCGTTTTTCCAGGAATGAACTGATTTGGTGGGAAAACCATGTTTTGTAACACAAATTTTGCATTGATTCGCGTTGGGAAATGGGGTGGACAAATCATGTTCTTCTTCTTTTCACAATCTTTATGTTGTGTTATTGGAGCTCTATTCGATTAAATCTTCAATTTCCCTTTGTCAATTTGTTTCTTCAATAAGCATGTCTGATGAATGTGTGTTCGGTGTGAAGGAAAATGACTTCTTTTGTTTGAGTTGATGGTCAAAAAAGCACCTAAACGATTACTCTTTCGCTAGTTTTATACCTTCCTAAACTATCACACCTTTTGCATTAAAACACACTTCGATGCTAGTTGGCCAAATATTATTCCCACTCGACAACATGCACGTGTAGATCAACTTAGCGTCAAGGTGTGTTTTAGTACAATAAGAGAGTGATACTTTAGGTAGGTTAATGGAACAATAGATAGTTAAGGTATGAAACTTGTGAAAAAGTAATAGTTTAAGTGTATTTTTGACCATTAACTCTATTCTTCTTTTGCTGAAAGATCACTTTTGTTGTTTGCTTAACTTGAATTATTTAAATGTTCTGTTCAAGACCCTTTTCCCCATATCATGTAGAAGAAATTTGTTCTATGAGAGGTATTTTGTTCATATTGAAATGTTGAAGAAATTCTTCAATGAGCATGTTAAACTGATAAAGGGTGTTTGGTATGATGAAAATATTTGTTTTTTTTTGGCTAAAAAAATCATTTCCAGGCGTTGAATGATCTGTTCAAGGTCCTTTTTCTCATTTCATATAGAGTTAAAGATTCAATTTTTTTTTCTTTAATGAACATGTTAAACTGATAAAAGGTGTATTTGGTATGAAGGAATTTCTTTTTATTTGTTAAAAAATCATTTCTGATGTTTGCTTAACTTGATTTATTGAAATGTTCTGTTCAAGGCCTTTTTCTCCTTTCACGTAGAGTTAAATATTCAATTTTTTCTTCAATGAGCACGTTAAACTGCTAAAAGGTGTGTTTGGTATGAGGGAAGCTATCTTCTTCTTTTTTCTCAAAAATCATTTGTGATGTTTGCTTAACTTGAATTATTGAAATGTTCTCTTCGAGGCTTTTTTTCCCATTTCGTGTAGAGTTAAAGTCCAAAAGCTATTATGTGTCTGGTCCAATGTCCAAAAGCCTCTAGATAGAGGATACTGCTGATTGATTGACAGCTCTGTAGTTTAAAATAGAACTTCCAGTGAGGAAAGATTGAGAAATTTCCATGCAGGAGCCAGTGAACACGAGCTCTTCTCATTTTAGTATAGCTCTTTTTCATTTCAATTCATCAGCATAATGATACATAGTTATGTCTTCTTGTGTTGAATCTTGAATCATGAAACGATTTCTGTCTCTGGTCTTTCTTGTTCTTGATGTTTGAAGTAAATACTTTTCCCTAAAACGTCATTTCCTTTACTTTTACTGTTCAGGAGTACAAAGAAAAGATCACTGTTGTTAAGATAGATCATGACGCGAGTCCCAAGATCATAGAAGAGTACAAAGTCTATGGATTGCCAACTTTGATTCTCTTCAAAGATGGAAAAGAAGTTCCAGACAGCAAAAGGGAAGGCGCGATAACAAAAGTTAAACTCAAGGAGTATCTTGATGGACTTCTAAAGACAGTTTCTAACGCGTAATATTCAAGGAAAAGTTTATCCGTTCTGGTATCTTCATCAGTCTATGATCGACGAGAGGAATTTTCTTGTCTTGTCGTTGTTGTTTATCCTGTTTTTGCCTATAAATTGATTTGCTTCCTTGATTTAGCCAAGAATAATGAGGTTGCATTGTATATTTTAGCTGTATAATGGCGCGAAGCTGTTTGGATTTGTATATTTGAGTTGTCTATAAGATGAAAATAATTGTGTATTTTCAGATTTATGTAATATGGTTTCGTTCAAAGAGAAGACGATCGTATTTATGCATTTCCTTTTATTTGCTAGCGTGAAATGTTTTGTGCATCAGATTGCCTTTTATGGTAGAAACAATTGACTCTTAACTTCAATTTATACTATTTCCTTGTGGTTTAAGAACAGTTCTGATTTATGTGCTGGGCCAGTACCCTATTAGAAGTTAATTGTCACAACCCAAGTCAATGACACGTATTGTTTCCTTTAAACCTAGATGTACGTGTTTCCTTTAAACCTAGACTTACATGGATTTGTCTTTCGGGCTACGTCACATCAAGCCTCACGACCCAAGTCCATGACACGTACCTAGACCTGGATGGATTTGTCTTTCGGGCTATGTTACACCAAGACTTAAAAGGGAAAGAGTTTTAAAATAAAGATTATTTTTTTGGCATATAAATAAATGTGCCATTTAACTTAGCCTCGTTTCACATTTGTACCCTCCAACTTTGGGTGTGCATAAGGAGACACTTTAACTTGTATAAGATTGAACAAGTATACATATGAGTCTTACGTAGCATAATACACATATGACACCACGTAGGATGAAAATTGTCACATAGGATGTCACATATGACACGTGTGTATATTTGTTCATTTTATATAACTTTAAGTGTCTACTTGTGCACACCGAAAGTCGGAGAGCATAAATGTGATCTAGAGCCAAATTAAATGACATATTTATGTATCATGCTTATTTTATTTTTTTGGACATTAATATATCATTGTAATAGATCTTTTGAACCGAATGTGGTTAATTTTTGAACTTGAATTGAAAGATAAAAATAAATATATTTGACGGAGTGTAATTAATTTAAGATTGAAAGCATGGTATGATTTTCTTTTAGAAAATAACATTCAATTTAGAAATTGAAGGATAAAACTTATTTGAGCTTGAAATGATAATATTTTTGAATTAGGATAAGATAAGGAAAATAATACAACAGATAAGACCATGTAACTAAAGTCCTAATAGCCAAAACCAAAAGAAATTGAATAATGAAAATAAAAAAGAGATAATATAATGTATTTATGCCTTAATTAAATTAAAAGTGAAAATATAGTGAATCTAAAAGGGAGAATTTTCGCTTATAGCCATTCAAAAATAACTTGATTGTGTTCCATAACTATAGTTTGTTAATTATGATTCGTAGCTACATGTTAGAGGGGGAGAGAGGCGAGAGAGAGGGCAGAGAGACGAATTGTATATGTATATTTGTCGAATTGTATATGTATATCTGTCAAATAATTGTACATATGTAACTGATATACATATATATATTTGTATATCTGGCAAGCGAGATTGAGAGAGGGAGGAGAGACGAGCGAGATTGGGAGAGGGAGAAGAGAGGTGAGCAAGAGAGGGAAAAGAGTGGAGAGACGAATTGTATATGTATATTTGTCAGATAATTGTATATATTGTATATATGTAACTGGTATACATATGTATTTGTATATCTGGCGAATGAGATTGTTAGAGGGAGGAGAGAGGCAAGCGATATTGAGAGAGAGAGCCGAGCGAGAGATGGCAAAGAGTGGAGAGAGGCTAATTGTATTTGTATATCTGTCATATAATTGTATATGTATATGAATAAAAGAGGAGAGGGGAGAGAGATGACGTAATTACAACTAAAATTAAGTTGCAATCCATAATTAATTCAAACTATAATTATGTTAGCTAATTAACTAGTATATGTTTGTTTATCCGCATAATTTTCCCTAAAAATAATACCTAAAGAGTATATAGATTAATTTAAACAATGAAATAACTCCAAGCTATATGATAAGAGTTTTAAAATATAGCAATTTTTTCATAGAGATTTTGTTATACATATATATATAATCAAATGCACAAATAAGTTAAATTACAATTTGACATGATTAATATTATTACTTACGTATCACACGGATTTCTTATTTTATTCACCAAACAATAACTAATATTACTCCCATTTTTCATGCATGGTGGAAACAAATAAGCATCTTCATCTATTTATTTAGTATTATTGATTTCAATTAAAATTTTGTTAAATCAATTATCATAAATTAATATCATCCACAAACATTATACATGGATAAAAATTCACTTTTTTCTTCTTCTAACAATTCTCTCCATCCTCATATCTCCTAATAATTTGCCCTATTTTATGGATAATTCATAATTTTCACCTCTTATAAATACCTTATATTATTTTTAGAAAAATAACAAGCAAATAAAAGAGACAGAGCAGGCAACAAGTTTGCCGTGCTCATGTAGAACAAGGGAAAATAAATATTATCAAAACAAAGAAAAAAAATCCAAAGGTCTTTCAAGAAGAAAAAAAAAATTATTGAAATTTATTATTTTTTAACAAAGGCCTTTGTTTCTTATATCCCTTGAAAATTACTCTTGTGTTATCCACACCACTATCCAATAGAAAACTCACAAAGAATTTGTATATAAATTATTTTAAATAATTATTTATTATTTTAATTATTTTTTTTTAAGAAAAAAGTTAGAGATTTTATTTTCGATAAATTCATAAAAGAAAAAAAGATGGCAGGAGGATTTGCAGCAAGTGGTGGTGGAGGTGGTGATTATGAAGGAAAAGTTACAGCTTTTGTTATTATGACATGTTTGGTTGCAGCCACTGGTGGTTTACTCTTTGGTTATGACATTGGTATTTCAGGTAAATATATTTTTATCCATTTTTTTGGTTTTTTTATTGGTGTTCAGTATACACACAGAAAATAAGTGAAAAAAAATATGTATAAATTTTTTTAATGTAAATGTCTTTATTATGGGCTCTTCTAATCCCTCTCTTGTTGTACTTTTGCCTATACATTTTTAGTCAGTACCAAACACATCCTCTGTCTATTATCGTGTAAGTATGTTAGATCAAGAACACACAATAAAATGTCTTTTATAATGGATATTCTTTGAATCCTTCTCTTGTTGTACCTTCGCCTATACATTTTTAGTCGTACCAAAAACGTCATCTATTTACAATCTTGAAAGTATGTCAGATCAAGAACAAACAATAAAATGGATGTTCTTCTAATCCCTTAAAATGGATGTTCTTCTAATCCCTCTCTTGTTGTACATTTGTCTATACATTTTTAGTCGTACCAATCATACCCTCTATCTACTACTTTGAAAGTATGTCAGATCAAGAACAAACAGTAAAACCTCTTTTATAATGGATGTTCTTTGAATTCCTCTCTTGATGTACCTTTGCCTATACATTTTTAGTCGTACCAAACACACCTTCTATTTATTATCGTGAAAGTATGTCAAATTAAGAACAAACAGTAAAATGCCTTTTTATAATAGATGTTCTTTCAATCCCTCTCTTGCCATACCTTCGCCTATACATTTTTAGCCGTATTTACTATCGTGAAAGTATGTCAGATCAAGAACAAACTGTAAAATGGATGTTCTTTGAATCCCTTTCATTCCGTACCTTCGCTAAATTTTTAGTTGTATCAAACACGCCTTCTATCTACTATCATGAAAGTATATCAGATTAAGAACAGACAGTAAAACATCTATTCTTTGAATCCCTCTCTTTTCGTACCTTCGTCTATATGTTATTCTTGATGATTTTGCTTCAAAAATTACAGGAGGAGTGACATCTATGGATGAATTTTTACTCAAATTTTTCCCAAATGTGTATCACAAGGAGAAGAACTTGAAAGAAGGAGGAAGCCAATATTGCAAATTCAATGATCATATGTTACAACTCTTCACTTCATCACTCTATTTAGCAGCATTAGTTGCTTCATTTGCAGCTTCAATAACCACAAAAGCATTTGGACGAAAAATCTCTATGCTTATCGGTGGTCTAATTTTCCTAATAGGCGCGGTCCTGAATGGTGCAGCCATGAACTTGGGTGTACTCATTCTGGGGCGCCTATTACTAGGTGTTGGCATTGGCTATGCCAACCAATCTGTCCCCGTTTACCTCTCAGAAATGGCTCCACCTAAACTTAGAGGAGCGCTCAACGTCTGTTTCCAAATGGCTGTCACACTTGGCATACTGATCGCGAATCTTGTCAATTATGGTACCTCTACCATGAAGAAAAATGGTTGGAGAGTGTCTCTTGTTCTCGCGGCTGTACCTGCTGTTATCATGACAGTAGGAGCTGTTTTCCTACCAGACACGCCTAATTCATTGATCGATAGAGGGCAAAAAGAGGAGGCAAAGACAATGTTGCAAAAGATTCGTGGTACAAGCAATGTAGACAACGAATTTGAGGATCTTATCATAGCAAGCGACATGTCTAAACAAGTCGAAAGTCCATGGGGTAACATTATGAAACCTAGGTATAGACCACAATTGACAGTCGCTGTCCTGGTTCCGTTCTTCCAACAACTCACTGGTATCAACGTCATTATGTTCTACGCACCTGTCCTGTTTAAAACACTTGGGTTTGGGGACGGAGCTGCGTTGATGACAGCTGTCATCACCGGACTTGTCAATGTGTTCGCCACACTTATATCCATATTCACTGTTGATAGATTTGGCAGGAGACCCTTGTTCCTTGTTGGTGGTACACTCATGATTATCTGCCAGGTACCAAAATCCGCCTACATTCTGCTCTTCTTATTTATGATTTTCTTATGGGGCGTACAAAAGGGAAAGTGAACAACTAATATGTGACTGACACAGTATCACTTATGGGTTTCACATAAATCCAACAACTTTTGCTCAATCCACTAAATATCTGTAAACATTTGTCTATCTATCCATTTACAACCCTATAAACTTCAAATCCTGAACATGTACAACTACATTGAAAGCACAATACACTAAGTTAGTGTCACTAACTAAGGGCGGATGGAGTACTACTTATCATGAGTTCACGTAAACCCAACAACCTTTTGCCCAATCTACTAGATATCTGTAAACATTTGTCTGTCAGTCGATTTACAACCCTATAAACTTCAAATCCCGAATATGTACAACTACATTGAAAGCACAATACACTAAGTTAGTGTCACTAACTAAGGGCGGATAGAGTACTACTTATCATGATCTCACATAAACCTAACAACTTTTGCTCAATCCACTAGATATCTGTAAACATTTATTTGTCTGTCAGTCAATTTACAACCCTATAAACTTCAAATCCTAAACATGTACAACTACATTGAAAGTAGAGTACACTAAGTAAGGACGGATGGACACGTAAGCCCAAACAACTTTTTCTCAATCCACTAGATATCTATAAACATTTGTCTGTCGGTCAATAACCATCCTAGAAACTTCAAATCCTGAATATGTACAACTACTTTGAAAGCACAATACACTAAGTTAGTGACTCTAACTGAGGACGGATGGACACGTAAACCCCAACAACTTTAGCTCGATCCACTAGATATATGTAAACATTTGACTGTCAATCTATTTACGATCTTGTAAACTTCAAATCCTGAATATGTACACTAAGTTAGTGTCACTAATTGAGGATGGATGGAGTACAACTTATCATGAGTTCACGTAAACCCAAACAACTTTTTTCTCAATCCACTAGATATCTAGAAATATTTGTCTGTCAGTCAATAACCACCCTATAAACTTCAAATCCTGAATATGTTCAACTACATTGAAAGCACAATACACTAAGTTAGTGACACTTAAGTCCGGACGGACTTTTGCTCAATCCACTACATATCTATAAACATTTGTCTGTCTATCGATTTACAACTCTATAAACTTCAACTCCTGACTAAACTAAACAAAACTCTGTTTTTTTTCTTATTGTAGATTGCTGTTGGTTCCATCATAGCTAGTGTATTTGGAGTGGATGGTCTAGGAACATTCAGCAAAGGACTTGGTAACATTACAGTTGCCATTATTTGTGTATATGTAGCAGCATTTGCTTGGTCATGGGGACCCTTAGGTTGGCTTGTTCCCAGTGAAGTTTTCCCCATGGAAATTCGATCAGCAGGGCAATCGATCAACGTCTCAGTAAACATGTTCTTCACCTTCATTATCGGACAAATATTCCTTACAATGCTCTGTGAATTGAAATTCGGGCTCTTCTTCTTCTTCGGAGGATTCGTGGTGATCATGACATTTTTCATCTTGTTCTTCCTCCCTGAGACTAAAGGTATTCCTATCGAAGATGTATCGAGAATTTGGAAGAGTCATTGGTTCTGGAAAAAATACATGCCATCTGACGAAAATACTCATGTTTAGAAATCATGATCATAATATATCGTAATCCCATTGTATTGGGATTAAAATGGATCGATGATCGTAAATATTGGTACTATATACTATGATTCAATTTTTGTTGGTAAATTTCCAATGTTAATAAACTACTACTTGTCATTTTTTTTGCTTGCCTAATGCCATTGATGTAGTAATAATTTTTGCGTTTTTTCCAATGTTATTAATAAGAATCAATTTCATTTTGCAAGTATGATTCACTTTTTACAAAATTGTTTGTTCTTGTATATTCTTATTGTTTATTCAAGTTATTGTATATCATTATATTTTAATTATATGTCTAAATATAAGATCTATATTAATGTTAATTAATTAGAGTGTGAAGCTAAAAAGTACTCCATTCGTTTAAAAAAGAATGAGCTCCTTTTTTTTAGTCTGTTTAAAAAAAATGACCTCTTTCTTTTTTTTGATAACATTTTAATTTCAACTTTTCATGTGGCATGTTTAAGACCACAAGATTAAAGGATAATTTTGTACATTTGACATAACTTTAATTTAGGACCACAAGATTCAAAAGTCTTTTTATTTTCTTAAACTCTGTGCCAAGTCAAACTAGGTCACTCTTTTTGAAACGGATGAAGTACTATATATACTTCTGTAAGTTTAATTAAAGGATAATTATTTAAATTAACAATAGTCACATCCACTAATCCCATATTATCTTCCATAATGTTTGTCTAAATTATATATAAACGTCTTTCAAATAATATTTTTTGCTTACTTATTAAATATCAGGAAATAAGCAAAAAAATCCAAAAAAGATAAATAAATCATAATCTTGCGAAAGACATTTTTCTCCCTGTCTTTCTCCCTACCAAATACTTCTTTTGTCTAAAATTATTTGTCGTGTTTCATATTTACGCATTTCTTAAGAAAATATTAGTTAGGAGTTTGTTTTTCCCCTGACTATTTTATCTTTATTTATGTCTTAAGATAATCTTTCTTCATTAAATATTTACTCTATTGAAATATCTGTTCACTTGTGATTTATAAAATTACACTAGGAATATAATTATATTGACGTGTTTATAACGTTGAAAAATAATTAGTACTAAGAAAAATCAAGGGGAAAAATATTGTCTTTAATTTCTAAAATGTCAAATAATTTAATATTGTTGTAAAACTTAAGAACAAAAGAACAATATAAAGATAAAGACAAGAAGAATATAAGACAAGAGAAACAATATGAGATAACTTTCTTTCTTTCAAGTGTACACCAAATCTTCAAGTCACTACAATATGAACCCTTATGCCTTTATTTATAGTGTAACATAGAGGCATACAAAAGGTTAGTCATAAACATGACATTAACATGAATATAATGGGGAGGTTATGGAAGTGAAAGGTTACAAGAATAATGGTTATAAAGGTGGAGGTTATGGAGGTTATGGTTATCTTCATAATGGAGGAAAGTATGGAGTAACTTCTTGATGTAGTGGACATCCACAATATATTATTTTATAACACTCCCCCTTGGATGTCCATAGATAATATG
>NW_006239026.1:1592025-1592654 GCF_000226075.1 Solanum tuberosum | reverse complement strand
GAGCATTTGCAGCTTAATTAAAATATTGGGTCAGCAAATATATCTAGCAAATTATTTACAACATTTTGCAAATAAATTATCTCGTGAACTTCAAGTTCATATTTTATTTTATTTTAACGAGGATCTAGATAATTCACCCCACACATAATTTTCAACTGCTAAACATATCTCCCCCTAATGTTAGGAATCTAACATTTACCCCCAACCTCATTTGGGGATCCATCTTTGTGTGTGGTGGAGTAATAAAATCATATGTGCACACATCAATTTTTTTTTAGATGGAAATTATTTGATTCCTGACCCTGAACCAATTGTGATGGGAGAACCTTGTTGGCTTGATGCATACACGTTAAATAAACTCATTTCATACCAAATTTTATTTGAGAGATTTGTTCTCATAATCAATGGTCTAGCTATAATTGGAGGCAAACAATTTCTGCTAAACCAACCGGTATTATCAACATAATTTTATAGTTTGGAACTGTGCTCTTAATTTAACAATTTGAGCAAACAACCTTACAAAAACCAATTTGTAAGTTGATACAAATGCACATGTGACCATACCATAGATGCATCTATTAAATCATAATAGTAAGCGGTCCACATGGCAGGTGAACGGGCCCATATTC
>NW_006239026.1:1591500-1591650 GCF_000226075.1 Solanum tuberosum | reverse complement strand
ATAATTTATAGTCTCAATATAAAAAAAAAATTCTTTTCAATTCTTCCGAAACTTAAAGTTTCTTTTGAGACTTACTACAACCCCAATATTATGAACAATTTCATTCCTCCGGCTAGTAACAAATTAGCCCTTTCGGAACTCTCAATTAAT
>NW_006239026.1:1590300-1590742 GCF_000226075.1 Solanum tuberosum | reverse complement strand
ATGTCTTACCCCCTTGGTGCGGTGAAACTTGAATTCACCGTCTTACCCTCAATCAATGTCTTAATAAACCAAATGCATTACCAAAAAAATAATATTGAATACCATAAATATAATCGGATTTGACTTAAAATTGAGTAAAAATGAACAAAACTAATTAATTAGAACAACATGTTGGAACCATATAAAATCCCAAGTTAAAACAAATTAAAACATTTTAATAGTCTCTCTCAACATTGTTATGAAGATAATCATGATTTACTAACCATTTTAAAATAACCACAAAACAAACTTTGTTAGTACAAATAATATATAGGATATGAAGTATACCGTGCAACAGAAAAGTTACTAGAATAATTCATAAAAATCAAGAAATACCCACCATTGATTCTTGACGGAGAATGAGAAACTCGTGCTGATAACGTGTTGTAAAACTAAAGCAAAA
>NW_006239026.1:1561958-1589743 GCF_000226075.1 Solanum tuberosum | reverse complement strand
TGGTTATAAAGGTGGAGGTTATGGAGGTTATGGTTATCTTCATAATGGAGGAAAGTATGGAGTAACTTCTTGATGTAGTGGACATCCACAATATATTATTTTATAACAAATATAACTCATTTTTTGTATTTTTTTAAAAAAGGAAAAAATATTTGAGACCGAAAAAGTAGAATAAAATGTGTGCTATAAGGAGTGGTAATTCTTTTCTAATTTTCTACCCCTTTGAATATGATAACTTTTTTTTTTAATGTATTTTATGATTTTTGGTAAAACCTGTGAAACACATGCAACCTCTTTATATCCACTTTAGTTTAAAAAGAGAAAAATAATAGTAATAAATAAACTTTGCATAAAAGTTCATTCAAAGCCCTAAAAAAAAGGGATAAAAATTGAGTACTTACCTACAACAAACATGTCATTTAATACACATCTAGAATGGACCAAACAATTCATCAACAAAATGTGGTTGATAACTTCCTTATAACTCTTGAGGACAATTCATCATCGAGATTGAGTTGGTACAGTAAGTGATATTTTATAAAGAGGTTAAAAATCAATTTCTCCTTAATATATTTTTATTCGAGTTTGTCGTATTAAATTTGTCTGATGCAATTTATCTCTTCTTATAGAATTTGTAAATTATTATAAAAAAACAAAGTTATCTTATATGCATTCAAAGAATAGCGTCTGCGAATTTTTCCCACATTTAAAAATAAATAAAATTGTGGGACCTACTAAGACCTAAGTAAATGAATTCAGTGATCAATTTCAAAGTTTCAAGTTTAAACACAAAAAATTCTACACTCTGGATTTAGTTTGGTGGGTCCCACAAGTGGACCCCCACCCTGACAACCATAACTTAAATTCTCCCTTATCTTCTTTTTTTCTCTCTTTTTTATTTATTTATATATATATTTTAATTTTCACACTCAAATATGGGACATAATATATAAACGTATTATTTAATTTGGCCTTAACTAATATTTTATATATAGTTCAATTTTAAATATGTATTAGTAAACACTTAAATTTATATAAAGTTGAACAAGTAGTGACGTTCTTCTTATCAATTCACATGAGATATACTCGAAGTGATTTATATTATGAAACGTAAGACACATGTATCTACTTATTAATAAACTTTATACACATTTAAATGTCTATTTTGTTGCACATCAAAATTGGAGGACGTAGACGTCAGTCGAAGCCAAATTAAAATATACGTTTATATATTATGCTTATCGTATGAAAAAATATATCCCCAATTTCTAGTATTTTCTTAATCAACTAGGTTTTTGAGATCAAGGTAATTTTACTTTTTCACATCCCTATTTATAATTATCTAATATTTATATATTTTTAATCTTAATTCGAATTTGCATAAAATTAAATAATTCAATTTTTAAAAGTAAAATACTTTTTATTAAAGATAATTTAATTTTCAGATATCGATATCAAAACTTTCTAACTACAATTAAAGGATAGTTAGCACCCATCTTTGAATGATAATTTCCTCCTTATCTTCCATCTAATCTCATGCTCCTTTCATAAAAGCAAAAAGTTGAGAGGATCAAAAGTGAGATTGTTTTAGGTTGATATAGTGGTCAAGTCAAGATTATTATTATATCTTATTTAAAATGATTTAATTTTAAAAAA
Source organism: Solanum tuberosum (assembly GCF_000226075.1). Taxonomy (NCBI): domain Eukaryota; kingdom Viridiplantae; phylum Streptophyta; class Magnoliopsida; order Solanales; family Solanaceae; genus Solanum; species Solanum tuberosum. The sequence continues at coordinate 1,588,087 of NW_006239026.1, read as the reverse complement.
AAATATTATATATAATAATAATAATAATTTCGATGAAGAAATTCGAATGAACCCTTATGTTAATATGAATAATAAATGTTTAACAAAGTTAAAATAAAAAATTTAAATAGTTACTATTGAAAAGGCAACTCAAGCTGAAATACTAAACTAATTTATTCATTTTACCAAATTGAAATTGTTTTGAAATTGAAATTGAAATTGTATTTGGTCATTAAATTTTACGAGTAAAAATTTAAAATCATATTATACTTTTCCTTGTAATCATGAAAAATCGCTATTTGTAAAAACTTTCGAATTTTTTATACAATCTTATCAAACAATCAAGCTAACCCAAATTAACGATTAACAAAGAATTCCCCGTGATAACACCAACTGATTTTAAGTGTGTTTTATTGGAAGGGAGAAAATTGGTTTGCAAAATAGAAATCAAGTGTTTTTTTTTGCAAAATTCAAATTATGGTGCATGATTTAAAATTTAGTGTCTGAAGTCACAAATTTAAAATTAGACCCTTTTGATAAATTTAGCATGTAAAATCAAAATTTCAAGTTTATTTAAAATATGATAAACAAACACAAATTTATAAATTAAAATATGAACTCATAATTTAAAATCACATATCTAGACAATTTGAAGTAGAGTTTTTTCTTAACCATCTTACAAGTTGGCAGTTGCTTTCAATGTTTTAAAATGTGAGGGTGTGAAAAATATTATTTTATTTTGTATAAGACAAGACATAAACTCAAAAATACGAGACGTAAGTCTCATGTATTTTAAACTTTTTTAATAAATTATAAATAGTGTCAATACCCTACCCTAGAACCATCTCTAGAGGAACCTTAAAATTGTCTTTTAAAACACTGAATATTTTTATTTGGCATTTTGATTTACTAAATGAATGTTTTTTTAAATATAAATTTCAAAAATTTTATTGCATACAAAATAAAATTGAAATATATTACACATCTTATTTTTGTTGGTGCTTTGAAGTAAGTAAGTATTAAACATGATTTTATCAGAGTGGCAAATATTTTTTCATTGATATTTAGATTTTTCAAGTTTGAGTTTTTGACTTTTCAACATAAATTTAAATTTATATAAATTTTTAATATGAATATCAATCACCAAAAAGAAAACCAACCCTGATTACTCCAACTTGCATTTTGTTTTACTTTATGAATGTTTAACATGTTTTTTTCAAATATCTTATCCCACAAAATAAAATCAACAATATTACACACTTTATCTTGCTAGTGCTTTATAATAAGTAAGTACTATTAAACATTGTTTCATTAGATTGACAAATACTCCTTCATTCACATTCAGATTTTTTGAGTTAAAGTTTTGATACAAAATCGCTTTTTTAGAAATGTTTTTAAACTTTTCATTGTAAACTTGAATTTATTCGAGTTTCTTATATCAAACACCGAATGAAAGATTGAAAAATTGAAAAAATTAATCTTGATCCCACCGGAATGACAAATACTCCTTTATTCACATTCAAACTTTTCGAGTTGAAGTTTTGGTATATAATCACTTTCTTTAGAAATGTTTCTAAACTTTTTGTCGTGAATTCAAATTTTTTATATCAAACACCGACTGAAAAATCGGAAAACAGAAAAAATTAAACTTGGTCCCACCCAACCATGTGCCCTCCTCCTGTCTCCACCAGGTCCTGCCTCTCAATCATTTGACCCCCCACCCCCCCTGTTCCCCTTCTACCCTCAATTTCTTCTGTATAATTGGTGTTTATTTTTCCATAAAGTTTAGAAAAAATCTCTACATGTCGACGTCGGTAGAACCAAACGGCGCCGTTTTACTCGATTCTACCGCCGGCTCCGGTGGTGGAGTTGCTAATAGTAATGGTGCTTTGACGGTGAAGAAACAGCCGGCGAAGGACCGGCATAGTAAAGTTGATGGAAGAGGAAGACGTATAAGGATGCCAATTGTTTGTGCTGCTAGGGTTTTTCAGCTAACTCGTGAACTAGGTCATAAATCCGATGGACAAACAATTGAATGGTTGTTGAGACAAGCTGAACCTTCGATTATAGCTGCTACTGGTACTGGAACTATACCTGCTAGTTTCTCTACTGTTTCAGTTTCCTTACGGAATTCCATTTCTTCTGTTTCTGCTTCTGCTCCGGTTGATCATAAGTTGCCGTCGCCGTCGTTGTTACATCCGTTGATTTCTCCGGCGCCGTTTTTGCTTGGGAAGCGTTTACGGTCTGAGGATGATGATAACGGAAGTGGAGATAAGGATGTGGTTCCTAGTGCTGGGTTTTGGGCTGTTCCTGCTAGGCCGGATTTTGGACAAGTTTGGAGTTTCGCTGCACCGCCGCCGGAGATTTCACATTCCGCGGCGATGATTTCGCACCCGTCGAGGCTTCTTCAGCAGCAGATGGAAGAGGCATCAGTTGGTAGAGTTGGGAATTACTTTCCTATAGCTCAAGGGCATCTGAATTTGCTAGCTTCTCTGTCCGGTTCAGGTTCCGGACCGCAGAGAAGGGATGATGATGGACAATGAAGAATATATGAAGTATTTGCTGTTTATGATATGTATAAATTGAAGTATTGTTGTTCTTGTTTGTTCGTATTGTTAATTTTTAGGTATTAGGTAGTGTAGTGAGTGAGAAATGAAGCTAGGTTTTGTTGCAATTTGTTGAATTATTGCTAGGATTAGAGTGTTTGCTTGTTCGATCGTTCCATCATTGCATTTGTTAGGGTTTCAGTTCGTTTAAGTTATGAGTGATGTAGCGAGAGAGATAAGACGAGACGCAAGAATCTAAGGTAGTTTCTTGTGATCGATGAATTTGGTTGGAATTACCACTACAAGCACAGAACTGCTTAATAAGTGCTTGGCCATTTTGATAATGGTGAGTGGATAAGATAGTTATTTAAGTGTGGTCTACGAAAACCTGTAGTTCCACATGAATGTTTTTTGTAACGAAACCATGGAGGTTTCTGATGAATGAATTGAATTCTGTAATTTGTTGAAACTTTCAGTGACTCAAATGAGTGTTATGGAATTTGTTCCTTAGATACATTGTTTCTTGATTGAATGATTTTTCTGCATTCTCGTGTATGAAAAGGTTCACTTGTCACTGGTGAAGTGATGCATGATAAGGTGTAAAATGAAGTCGTTGGAGTGTATTGGTTGGAATTAATAGCGTGCTATGGACGTTGTAACTGTGACATTGTCAAGAGCCTTGGGCTTGCTATCTGTTCCAACATATAAACTTGTAGTGAGCGTCATATTTTTGAAGCGGAGAAGCTTGAGTTTCAACTTGAGAACTATTCGATGATGCAGAAGTCTATGTTATTATCTTCATGCTATACATTGCTCAGTAGTACTCCGAAGACTAGATTTCTGAAGCTAGTTGTTGAACTGATGTAATATTTCACATGCTTAGTATCATCACTTGCTATTTCGAGTTGGAGGAACAGGAGTCTGCACTGCAGTATGTAGTACTCTTTTCTCTTAAAGCAGTTGGATAATTCCGCTCTGCAGCATCTGAGTTTAAGGATGCAATTCAGCTTTTTGCGTTTTTTTTTTCGATAACATGTACATTATGTCTATTTACTGTTTGTTAAGATCACTTGGCTTGAAGATGGGCTGATGTTTAGAGGACTCGCATGGGTTTGCAGGTTTGACCTCCGTACTAAAGGTTACAAATTTGATGTTTTTGCTGATTGAATTCTCAGGCTTCCGAAGAAAAATTGCTTAGGTTCTGAAATGTATTGGTGAAAGAAGATCAGATTGAACTCTCTAGCCTGGCATCGTCTGGACTTGTGGAACTCTTTTCAACTACCGCGAAGACTTCAGCAGGTAATATCCTTTTTAAGGGGGGGTAAACTAACCCTACATCTTTTTATATAGTTAAGCAGATGCTTAGAGATTGTTTAATTCTTTGAGCTTTGGTAATTTCTTTTTGGAAGTTTAGAATTTAAGAGGATACCGAACATCTGTGTGGTAATTGGACTTCGAAAATAAAGAGAAAAAGAATGAGTTGCTAACACCTAGTTTGTTTAAAAGGAATTTCTATGTGCAGGCAGGAAATATTTACTTTCGTCTTCGAGACGTGTATGATGCTGTTTTCTTACATTGGTTACCTTGTATAAGTTGCTGCAGAGTGTTTTCTTTTTCTTTCCTTTAAAGGTTCTCTTGTCGACACTATATGCAGAAAATCCGAGAGATCTACTATTAGATTGTAACTTTCTTGTTTGATACTATTTTCAGAAGAAGGCTTGCAGACATACAGTCCAACTATGTTGCTCGGACTCTTCAAAAATGTCACCGAGTGCGTGTTGGATCCTCCAAAAGTAGTGCAGTTTTGGACTCCACATGCCAGAGCTTTCTTCTACATTTGTCCTGTGGAAAGGTACTCATTCAGTGTCGGTATCGGAAATATGTTGGCTGGTAATACTAGCTTAAGAATGTCAAGTGTTTGTTGAATATGGTTTCATTTTGGATGTCTGCTAAGCTGCGATATCTTTTGCATCATTCTTTGCGGTTCAATCGTATATAGTCATTGGTGAAGCCTACTAATTTTGTCAAGGTTGTTCAAGATCTAATATATATGTATGAAGAGTAATTTTTTACCTACATATACAATATACTTTTTTGATGGAGGATGTTTAACTGACCACCCCTTGGTCAATATGGCTCCGCCACTATATATTGTTGTAGCTCCTTCATGCAGTTGCATTTGATTCATAAGAAGGAACGTGAGTAAGAATCGACAATTTTAAGGGTTTGTCATATGGAAATCTTCTTTTAAGCCTTGGTGGGCAAAGTTATTTGGTATATGTGTTTGTTGGGTGCGTACTTGGTGGAATAGTTGAGGTGCTTGCCTTCCACCTAAGCTGCACATGAAAGGCTCAAAGCCAATACCAGGGAACAGTGAAGCTTTATAGGGTCTTTTGGTCCAAGTGCAGGTAGTCCGCATCTTCATAGACATGTCTATGTCACCGAGCCTATCTCCGTGACAGTGCCTAGATCGTTACGCCTTTGATGTCAATGGGTTTGTGTTTGGGCTAATTTAAATTTACAAGTAAATATGGGCACTGCCCAAAACAGCCCATCAGAAAAATATTTCATGCCCAACCCATTTGGATTAGTTGGATGGTGAATGTATGGATCAATTTTGTCACTCCCCTAGCTGTATTTAGAGTAAAAAACTTACATTAAGGCCCGTTTAGACATGCGATGTGTATGAAATCAGATCGATATGAAGTTGCGTTTGGACATGCAATTTGAAATTTTTTTAAATTGTATTTTTTTCCTCTTAATCATGAAAACTATGAAAGTTTTCTCAAATTCTTATATAATCTTAGCAAACTAGTAAATTATAGTTCATAAACAAGATATCAAAATATCCTAAAGCGCCGCATTAATAAAATCGCATATGAAACTTGTCTTTTCTATTGAAATCTTTTTTCTAATCTTCAAGATTTTTATTTTAATCAACCAAAATTTGAAAAAATATTCCTCCATACCAAACATACCCTCTCAAAATAGAAAGAAAGAAACAATAATCACACGAGATCAATGGAGAAGTAGATAAGATTAGTTTAGAAAGTTAACACAATTCAACGTTAACTTAGTTGATAATTATTGTTAATATTTAATATCATAGATTAGAGATTATAAAAATATAAATTTATACCATAAGTCTTCCCTAAATATTGGGTTTTTAATTGTAATATCGACATCGCAACACGGTTAGACTTAATTAATTATATAGTGTTATTTGACTTTCTTTATGAAAGTGAATAACTCTAATTTGTTGATAGTGTAAAGATTTTCTATGCTATTATATTGTTTTGATGAATATGATATTTGAATAAATGGTATTTTTTTTTTTTGTTATATAATGTTATATATCAATAATTTGAAAAATGAATCTAAATGAAAATAACGATACGAAGTAGAAATATATTTATAGAGTAATTGATAACATAAGATTATTAACTAATGAATAAAGTCAAAATGCAAGTAAAGAAAAATAGAAGATAACAACACAATCACATCAACTCTATAATTACACCACATTAGATTTTCATTCGTACGTAACAATAAATTTAACGAAAAATACAATACAATTAATCAATACAAAAATTCTATTTAAAGTAACAATACATGCAATACAATTAAATTTAAATAACATTCATTAAACACATTGTTAAGGGGAGTGTCGAAATTAACAAGGGACAAGTAAAATGAAATGGGATAGTACTAAGGAGTCGTTTGGTAGGATATATTAGAAATTTAATACATGAATAAACATGTGTAAAAATGAAACTATCCTTAATACACCCAAACCAAACCGAAATAATTTCAATATAACTAATTTTAACTTACTAACTTCAACACTTTTTTGAGACCCCCAGTATAACCCACAATCACTACACCCTCTGTCACATCATTCGTCTTTCTGGTGAGCACTTGTGTGCACTGGGCAAATCTCATTGTATAATAACCTTCAAACTACATAGAAGATGTAAACCATACTAAACAAGCCCCCATGAAACATATTCGACTCAGAAAGCAATGAGGAATACTACTAACCTCATCATTGCTATTACAATTTATGTAGAATTATTCTTACGGGTGTATAGAAATCGAATCAAAAAAAATGCTATTGAATTATTAGGTAAACGAGTTTTTAATGGTTTTATAAAAAAAAAAATTGGGTTATCAGTTTGGTATCGATTTTTAGTATTGAGTTATTGGGTAAATCGATAACTCATTAAGACGATAGTAATTTACTACTATACCCGTCATAAATATTAAATATTAATAATTTAACATAATTAGACACTATATCCGTACACTACACTACAATCTACACATTTCACACGTCACATTACTTCTACTTCACATCTGAAATTCCATATTATGTTTTAGTTGTAACATGTGATTGTTGCCTTCATACTACATCTACTCTTATTGATTCAATTTCTCATTATATTTTCTTGTTTCACTATACCAAAGCATCTACAACTTATTTGCATGTCTCATTGTATCGTGTCAAATTGTTAAAGAAGTGAGAGATCATATATTTATTTTAGGCATAAGATATAAATATGCCCTTTAACTTGACCTCATTTTACTTTTATGCCCTTTGACTTTGAGTGTGCACAAATAGACACTTAAACATGTATAAAATTGAACAAATACACACACGTCCTACGCGGCATCCTACATGGAAATTTGCATCATATGTGGTGTCCTACGTGTATTATGTCACGTAGAACTCATGTGTCTACTTGTTTAACTTTATACAAGTTCAAGTGTTTACTTGTGCACATATAAATATAAAATGAAGTCAAGTTAAAGGGTATATTTATGTATTATGTCTTTATTTTATGAATATTTTCTTATTGGATAAACCGAAAACGAGTTAATGGTCAAAACTGATAAAAAATATTTTGATTTGATATTAATTTAGCATATTTAAAAATCAAAAACAGATAATCCTAATCAATAATACATAAAACTGAACGAACCGACCTATGCACTAATGCACACCCCTAATTTTTTTTATATACTTTGTCAAACAATACTTGGTATAGGGTATAAAGCTTTACACGCGAAAAACACGTTTAAGAGTAACCCATAAATACACGGAATTTGAAATTATCAAAACATTATTCCAAAAAAAAAAACAAAGGCCATTTCTGATAATCGATCAAATATTTGATTTTGTTGTTAGTCGAAAATGTCATTGAATCCTAAATTATTTGCTCATGGAATGCCAGCACCATTTCTCAATGAATTGTTCGTCTTTGCTAGCGATGGAATTGAATTTCAGATCGATAACATTCCTCGGTACCTATTTATTCTTCTTTGTTTGCATTTTTTTTCCATTTTGTTTCCTTTATTTTCTAATTCATTTGAATTTCAGATCTTGGGCAAAAAAATAATTGTGATTAATCTTGTAAGTAGTGCAATTTACGAGATTATGGTAAAGATTTTCATGAGATTAATTTATTTTAGTGGATAGATTAAGTTTATTGAATGCACCACCCAAATATGTGTGATGAATACCTTCGGGGTGGCCCAGTGGTTTGGGCTTGAGACTTCCATGTTGGAGGTCTCAAGTTCGAAACCCCTTGCCACTGAAAATAAGGAGTTTGCCTTTTGGGTTGTCGCACCGGGCTTGCGTAGTGCGGGTTACCTCTCCTATGTGGTTTGCGAGCTATTGCATAGGAGCGGGAATTTTACAAGGGTAGCGGCTGCGGTTTCCCTTGTCATAAAAAAAAATATATGTGTGATGAATGAAATGTGTCACAATGAATGGAATGGTGGGCTTCTTATAAGGCTCAAACAATTTTCCGTTCTCCTTTTTTTGAGCTAACTTTTTCAGGGTGTGAGTAGGGGTGGAGCTACCATACTATTAGGGGTTCATCCAAACCTCCTTTTGCGAAAATATTATTATTTATATATGGTTAAAATTATATTTTATGTATGTATAGTAGATGTGGAACCCTCTTTGATTAGTTCATGTGTTTAGTTCTTCAAATTTTGAACCCCTTATTAAAAATTCTATCCCCAACAGTGGCTGTGAGTTAGGTGTAAGAGTTAATTTAACATTGTATTATGGCATAGTGATTAATGAATTGAGCTGAGAAACATGGATGTGTTAGCATCAAATCTCAGCAAAGAAGGAAATATTGGGTGATTTCCTCTTATTATAAGTTTGGATGGACAGAGTTACGTGATAGTTGTGCTGGTGGGAGGTAACATGTAGCACGTGGAATTAGTTGAGATAGCCTGGACATGAAGCATGTATTTGTATTGTTGGGCTTGATTAATGCATTGAGTTTATTCAGTGTGGATGGAGTGGCTGGGTAGTGGTATTGAACTTAGGAAAGATCAACGTTATTTGTGCATCGCCTTCTCGGGCTATGGTCTCTTTCTTCACTTTTTGTTTGTTTGTTTTTTTCTTATATTTTGGTATTTTAAACCAAGTTAATGACATCTGCATTGACATGAATTATGAATATTTTGCTTTTGTAGTTTAGGAGAAGTACAAACAAAAGGAACCATTTACTTATCGAATATCCGGATGGTCTTTGTTGCAAAGAATCCTAGGGACAACTTCATTGCTTTTGACATTCCCTTGGTATGTAATGCTCATCCTTCTTGCTTTCGATTGCCTGATTCTGTAGGAAATATACACTTTATGAATCATGTGGAAAAAATGGTTTCTGCTTCAAATCCATGTCTTTGTTTGTTGGATTCGTTTCTTGTTTATATTTATTTGAATTTATCCGATAAAATTGCAACACGCGAGGTTGATGTCTTTAGGCTCCAGGATGACCATATGCCCTCTTTTGTTTATAGTCTTATAGGACTTATATTTCAAGTTGATGTACAGAATCTTGAATGAAGGTTCCAGAGATACTAAAACATTTGAGTTTTCTCGACTTTGCATGTGCTTCGATCTGATATACTGTTGTCTGGTTAGTTCTAGCTAGCGTTGTCTTGCTTATCCTTCCTTACTAGTAGTCGTGGTATTTCTCCTGTAGTTTCTTGCCCTTCGATTTTTGTTACTTCCTGTCCTTTTTACTGTATGCATTGTCTTGCTTTCTATAGTATCTTGCCATGGTTTCATCACTTCCGTTTATTTCCTTTCCTAACATGTTATGATATGCTTTATCTTGAGTCAAGGGTCTATTGGAAACAACCTCTCTACCTCCCAGGTTAGGGGTAAGGTCTGCGTACACTCTACCCTCCCCAAACCCCACTTATGAGACTATACACTTGGTATGCTATTGTTGGTTAGTTCTAGCTAAGCAAAATCGCCTGTGTTGAATTCCTGCATTTGTTGTCTATTTTATTGTTTGTTGGGGTAACTATATTAGACTTGAACAGTGTTGTTGAAGGCCGTTAAGCCCTGAAGCTAGCTGCGATATAGGGCACAATGCGATAAGGTGTGCATCTCATCGCCCATATGCTCCGTCTTGAAGAGAGCAACACTGAATAATTGTTGTTTGGTTTTTGCTACATATATATTATATAGTATCTTTTATCATCCCCTTCAATCACACTTTTTGTCACTAAAACTCACTCTTCATTTCATTTTTGTGCTTAAACCACTAATAAAGCTTCCGCCTTTTTTTTCCATGTTTGGTATCGTTGCACTTGGATGACTACCTTGATGTGATAAGAGATAGCTCAAACATTTCGTTCAATTCAATCTTGTTGTAGTCGAGTTGTGCTTCACTACTTGATTGTATCTCTGTTCTTATTGCTGTGACATGTTGTCTAGATTTTGATATATTTGTGTGGCTCGATTCAAAAATGGTCGAAGTAGTTGTATAAGAGCAGAGGTGGATCCGGCATTAAGAGTTAGTTGGTACAAACACACACATTTATGTGTAGGCGTTCTCCCAATGCTTTGATGATTTCTTCTCTTTCTCTCTTACTTGAAGACTATGTAGTTCCGTCAATTACATCCTCTGTTTCAATTTGTTTGTCTGGTTTGACTTGGCACGGAGTTTAAGAAAGTAAAGAAGATATTTGAATCTTGTGTTCTTAAACTACAAATATGCCGTCTTTAATCTTGTGGTCTTAAACATGTCATGCGGAAAATTATAATTAAGGAGTTGTCGAAAAAGAAAGAGACATTCTTTTGGAACGCTTAAAAAGGAAAGTATGACAAACAAATTGAAACGGAGAGAGTATTTTTCTACCAAATCATGGGTTTTTGTGACGAGCGGAATAAGAAACAATATATAGAAAACCGATAACTGCTCTGGCTGACCCAAATCTACTTCATTTTGCAGCTTTTTGTTCATGGCGAAAAATTAAATCAACCAATATTCTTCTGCAAAAACATTTCTGGATATGTAAATCCGGTAAGTATAATAGATAGATAGATAGATTTATTATTCATGAACTATATATCAACCTTACTTCAGATGACTGATTTTAGCCTATTTCAGGTTATACCAGCTAATGCTAACGAAGACAGCATAATTCCTCATTCGTTTAAAATTATGTTCAAGGAATGTGATTGTGAGGCTTTCATTCCATTAGTTTTCAAATTAATTGGAAAAGTGAGACGACGTTATAGACGGTCAAGGGCAAAGCATCGCGTAGATCCTCTTCATGAAGCAACCAAAACACCAGTCGATGAGATGACGAGATATGCGTATGTCACATTGCTTGCTTTTTGTACAATGGAATTACTCCCTCTGTCCCAATTTATGAATCACTTTATCCTTTCTAACTTGCCCCAAAAAGAACGAGACATTTACCTTTAAACTTTCCGTATACCCTTAATCAGGGGCGGACCTACAGAGGGTCAAGTGGGTTCATATGAACCCACTTCGTTGAAAAATAACACCGTATATTTATATATATTTGATCAGTTTTTTAAATTTTATATGTATATATTAACTTTTGAACCCACTAACACAAATGTGACCCTTGGCAGAGTGGTGAAAATGGTTCAATTTTCCCAGCCAGCTCAAGTTCGAATCCCTGTTGCCACATTTTAGTTTTACTTTTTATATCTTGAACCCACTTTGTGAAAATCCTGGGTCCGCCACTGCCCTTAATGAGTTGATTTATAGCCCATATAACTTTCTAAGACAGGTTTTAGACCATAAGTTTCAAAAATCTTTCTTTCTTTCTTATTTTGCAGTTATGTCGACCCCAATGATTCGACAAGTATCTTCTTGCAGCTGCAGCCTACTCCAAAGTCTCGACTTGGGTGTCGTATGAATCAGTCACAGCCTACTGCTGAAACATCCATATAGCTCTTGCTTCAGGTTAGCCCAATAATGCATCTTGTGCACGCGATGCATCTTTTGTGTGATTGATCCCTTCAGATCTCTCCATACAGAGAAGAATTATGAGTTTGTTTTGTACACGATGCACGAGTGGATCTAGGGGTTTCATCCAAACCTCCTTCCCCGGAAAATTACATTGTACATACAAGGTCAATTTTTGTTTTATGCATATAGAATAGGTGCTAAATTTAGCTTCTTCGTGTGAAAATCTTGGCTCCTCCACGGATATGAGAATTTAGGTAATTCTCACCTCATGAGCTAGCTTCTGTGATTGAGTTAGACCTATAGTCTATTTCCTTATTAATGTATCAACGCTTTTGACATAGAGTTATATCCAATGTCCATTTCTACTAAAAAGCACATAGTTTCAAATCTTAGGATTACAATTTACAACACTCTTAGAAGGAGTACAAGTTTACCCTCACTCGAGGTTTACTTCAAATCAATAAATACATGACACATATTTAACCGAAGCCACATATAACAGATGTTTTTATTTTCTTCCCATTTATTTTCCTTTCATGTGATCATCAATTCTTCTTTTGATCTTTTTATCATTATATGCAGCACATTTCTGAGCTACAATCTCTGCAGTAACATTGATAAGTACCACAATTATAGCATGAACAACTAGTTTGTAGCCTTGCACGCATGCCTGCTCCTCTCAACAAATTCGTTAGTTTTTCTATTTCATGCTCGTTCCGTGCTGGAAATACTTGTACATCATATCCTATTTCATGCCCGTTACGTGCTGGAAATACTTGTACATTGCCATTACCTTTGCCATTGCCAGCGCCACTATTGCCATCACATTTGCCAGTCCCATTGTTGTTGCCATTGTCGTTGCCATTGCCATTGCCATTGGTTGCTGCACTAGTAATGTGAAGGTAACTAAGTCCCAAAATCATCAACAACAACAAAGTCATGGTTGTTAGTACTACTTTTTTTGCCATGGTTTAACTAATTAAGTTGGCAATTGTATAATAAAAGTGTGTGATGATGAAAAAAAATGAAATTAACCACTTTTGTTGATGTTGTGTTTGCTTCAAAAACATTAATTAGATCAGTGTTTATATAGAAAAATTTAACAAATACTGTATGATTTGGCCTAATTGTTAATTAAGAGATTAAGCCTCGACTCAAGAAATGCCAAGTTTTTTTATGAATTTATAGAAATTTACGTTTTATGCTGTCGGCTGAAAGTGTTAAACTCCAACAGCTTGATGTTAACCGGTCGTTTGGCTGAGTATTATTCAGTAGCGGAGCTAAATTTTTCACTAAAGGGTTAAAATTACTAAGAAAACACAAGGTTCAATATTTTTACTATATATACTTTAAAAATATTTTAACTATGTATTAACGGAGCAATTTTCTGTTAAAGGGGTTTGGATGCATCCTCTCGGCCTTATTTGACCCTGCCTCTGTGTGTATCAGTAATATTGAGATTAGTAATGTTTGTGTTAAGGACATTTCTGTCTTAAACTATGCTTATTCATGTACTGGATTATATTATATTGTAGTGTATTGTTTTTATGAATATAATATCTTGATGATTATATTATTTTCGGTCCTTTTATAATATTGAAAATAAGATTATAATATTACAAAGAAAAAAGAAGAGAGAGGTACATGTTGCGTTATCAAAAAAAGATAAGGTAAGTATAAAATAGGATTACCATCTCATGTGGTAATTTTCGCTTACTGGAAGTCAATTTGATTAATCGATTGAAGCTAAATTGGATTATATTTACTCCATAATTTAAAATGAAAAAATAAAATGTTATAGTCATAATTTATTTTTATTTTAATTCGCAGCAAACATTTCCTTTTTTTGCCATTTGATTCGATATACAATTAGCCATTTTAGGTATACAATTAGCCATTTTATACATTTCGGTATAAAATGTATAAAATGCGTTTTTATTTGTATAAAGCGAGAGAAAAGTGTATATACAAATACATATATTTTCATCCTATATACTTATAATTATACAAATACGATCTTATTATACAAATTACAATGTATAAATGAATTTATATAAAACTGGACAATTTGTATAAAATTGGATGTTTGTAGCGAATTATACAAATCAAAAATTCCATAGCAAACATAAAATTTGTTATGTAGCGCAATTATGCAAACTATAACTATAACATACAACTATGATTTTTATGTTTGATATTGTGAAAGTTGCTCGATATAAAAAACTATACAAAAAAATACTATGAATCGTAATTATTTTCATATTGATATGGTGAAAAAACACATGTTAAAATATTAGTCAAAGAAATATATGAAAAAAGAAAATTTTGACCAAAATTTGAAATGTAATTGTTACTATGTTATTTTTCTGGCACAAAAATCATTGGAAGTTAAATTGTGACCACCAATGGTTCACCATAATTCTTTACCATTTAAATAGAAGAAAAAAAACTCTGTAAAAAGATCAACTTATATTTTATTTTCACATCTTTTAAATAGAAGAAAAAGCCTAATCTCTCTGTCCATAAAGGCATAGTCAGGCTCCGAACACCGAGTGAGAAACCAAAAAAAAACAAAAACATTCTTCCTGAGAGCACACAATACAAACAGAGCAGCAAGAATTGCAGCAACCATTAGCAGATGTCAGGTTCAAAAATGAACTTTATTTAACAAAAATATTGAGTTAAAATACAACTGAATTGTTGTATGTTTCTTGTTACATAATCTTCCAACATTGCATGGATCACAAACAAGAACAACATAATCAGAGAACATATTGAACAAATGTAGCTCGATATAGACGAAATTCGGTTAGTTTGCAGTACCCTTTTATACATACAATCTTTTCTTCCAAGTCATAACTCCTGTCTTCCCACACAAAATCCTATTTAACCAAATATACTTGTTATAGTTGCATCACCAACTTGCCAAGAAAATATACAGGCTTCAGTTTTACGTGATGCTCGGCCTTAACAGCTGCTCTCCTCTTTCACCTCGGCCATCTCTAGAGTTGCTTTTTGTGCAGCTCTTCTTCTGTTTTGGATCTGGTTAACACATTCCGCAACTATAACATGAAACTTGGGGACTATTTTACTTGTGTTAGAGGCATTAAGTCCTGCCTTCTTTAAAGCCCGTGCCACGTGCTTTTCAGCCTTTTGAGAATGAAGAGAGCAGTAGGAAGGAACAGCAGACCTCAATATTGGCTTCCCACAAAGTATGGGCCCTGTTGGCGAACTGCAAAATAAAGCAACGAAGCTTGATCGATAAGTAATACTATCTTAACTCTAACTAGTAATAAGATATCTCCCAATGCTTTACGATTAGGATCCACAAAATCTGAACTCATGAAAATCACAGCATCAGCGGTTACTTTTATGAAATGAAAGAAACAAGAATGCATCCAGATGCAGTCAGTGATTACAGCAAAACATTGCAAGTTAGCTACTAGGAGAAGAACAAACAATTTGAGTGAAAAGGCTGCTCATGGAACTGGATGCCAAAACTAAACCAAGTGAAACAAAGAATATACATTACACGTAAAGACTATATACAAGAAAAGAGGACTGTCACAGCCTGTTGTCCTACTATACTCCATGACTCATAACACAAGTGCACCTTTGGTCATGCCTCAGTGTGCAAGCAACCAAAACATTAGAGCACCACATCTTCCTAATGTACCTGTGCCCCCACCATTAACACCAGTGCCCCACTGATGGACCAACTTACCAGCCAGCAGACACCACACAATTAAGAGCCATTTCAGCAAATAGATTATGTCACCCATAGCAACAAGACTAGCACACTGAAGCACCTTGCCTCAATGCAAGCAACCCAACAACAGGCCGCTCACCCACAGTGGTCTACATATTGAAGGAGAGCGAGAGCACTGTTACAGGCCTAGCTCCAGTTTTCTAGCAAATACCATTGCTTGTACATAGTAAAGTTTAGTATGATTCTCCGGGGTAAACATGTTTACACCTGTCACTTGGATTTGTTTTTAAAAGGCGAATCTAATAGTCTTCAACTACAGAAGCTAGCAAGTGAAATGAGTACTTCTACACCTAATCGTGACTCTAAAGCATCAGATTCCTGCTGCATATATCTATAACTGTGGGTTATCCTGTTCCAAGTGAAATAAGAAGTGTTTAGAAGAACAAGATGATGAAAGCATAATGAGAGGCATACTACATACTGAGAATATTGAGGAAAATCTGAAGTCCAAAAAGTTGAATAATGGTTTTGGGAGTCGTCTGGTAACTTCAGCAAGAAGTGATGACGGCCAGGTAGTTCAAATTTTATTTTATTTTGCGAAAAGAATGAGATAATTGGGAGGGGTTCACTTCAAACTAAAAAGAAATTTAAATGACAACTGAAGGCGCTAGGGAACTCAAAAGTTTACAAAGACTTGAGAACATTCAGAGGACTTGCATTGAAAGACTTGAGGATATTCAACAAAGCACTACTAGGAAATTATGAAGATTCAAGGCAAAGAGCAGGCTTTATGGAGGGTTGTGAATCACGTAAAAGCATGAGACATGAATGGGTCATGGAGGACTTGAAACATCATGTAACTCTTCGGTCGAGGACTATGGAGAAACACCAATCCTCACAGTCGTACACTATGAAGAAACATCCTGGGGTGCAAAGACTTAAGTGGCAGTGCTACACAAACAGGATGACAGCAGAATCGATTTTTACAAGTTTTTGGGGTCACAAGTAGTTGAATAAAACACCTTGTGGATCATTTTCTACGACATATATAAAGTATTGAGCGAGAGAGATGAGATGTCGTGAGTAGATATGTAGGACACAAGATGGACAAGTACAAACGGATTTTGATGCTCAGAAGAACCTACAAGGCTGAGAGGTAGACAAATTTCAATTGAAATGCTCTACAAGCAGAAGACAACATATGCTAGCCAGCACTCATCAAGTTGGGTTTGAGGAGAGGTGGATTGTACTCAACAAATTCATACTATCATATTTTATTTTATTTTATAACCGAGAAATCCGTCTGTGACCTGCCCTTTGGACCAATCACAGCCTTCTAAACTCGGTGGATAATGGGCCCGCCCCTCTCCACTTAAATATCAGGCTTCACTTTGCATGGTGTGGGGCTTGAACCTGCGACCTAAGCCACAAATCCTCCACCTTTTGCCACTCGAGCTAGGCCTTGGGGGCCATACTATCATATTTTTTCTAAGACAGAACTCGCGCTTCCTGCACTTGTGGATCTGGATTCTTAACATGTGTTTTATATTGGCTGTTAGAAAGGTGAACAACACTGACAGCTGAGAACTTGAGAAAGAGGAGGCTCACATATGTTAGGCAGTGCTTTGTGTCCAAATGCTTGGGCGAAGATGTGGACTAACTTCTGTTGCATTGTCGCGTGGCAACCCCACTGTGGTACATGTCATGTACACTGGTTTGGAGTACAGTGGACAATGTTGGGCAAAGTGAAAATGTACTACACAGCTCGGCCTTCAGAAGAAAGAAAAGTTGTAGGGCATGAGAAGATGCTCATCTAGCTCTCGTGTGGTTTATGAAGGGAGAGAAACAGAACTTTCTAAAAGAACAAAGAATAACTTCAAAGACTTTTTTATACATCAGAGAAATCTCTCGTGACTTCTATCCAACTCCAGTTGGCACACGGGTTCGAAACTGTGGGAGTATGAACTCGCCTCTACACTTCCCAACTTAAATAACAGGGTTTGGATCTTTGATGAGTCTAACCCACACTTTAAGTGTTAAGCTCTGGAGGCTAGAATGACTTTATACATTTGAAAAGTAGAATTTTATTTTAAGTTAAGCATTTGGTGCACCCACAAGGTTGTTATTAGTGCAGAAGATTCTGTGTTTTATCCGTAGAGAATTATTCTTTATGTAGCCTCTCTATTTTCTAGTATACTATTTGTATATGGAAGTTCTCTGTTTTTAATAAGATTTTTTTACGTTATCCTTTATGAAAGCACAAATCAGATCGGTGAACTCAAAAGTTGACCATGGTATTTTTTTGTTTTAATATAGTAAAAATGTCATAACTTCACGACAATCTATTTTGGAAAAAGAAACAATTAAGATAAGGAAATTTAGTGAAAGTCTTGGTGAAAACCTATTCTATGCAACCACAACTTAATAGTGTGGATTTTCATAGACTGGATCCCGAGCAAACAAAATAATCAATATAGGAGTTCTAAAAGATAGTTACAGTAATACCACCGGGACGAAACTAGGATTTGCATAAACTTTGATGGGTGTGGGACAGGAGTGCAGCAGGCAAGAAGCAATTGGCAAAATCAGTAGAATTGACAAATATAGATCACCTCGAATGGACCAGAAACATTTCAAAGTACTGGCCAGAACTCAAAAACCATGATGGGCTACATGTTTTCCAAGTAGGAAATGACCTGTGCCAAATTCCTTCTTTTTTAAAAGAACTAAATGTCAGCCTGGGCCAGATATTTTACCCAACTACAATAATCAAAAGAATTAATGAGAAAGGGATACACTACTCAAGAGCAAAAGAAAGGAGATGCCAAACGATGGAAAACCACGCACCAAAAAGAGGAGTTAGTTTCAAACCTACCAAATCAAACCTGAACCAACGGAAACACTGAGAAAGGGATTGGCGAAGTTTCCAAACACTGAGGAGCTTCAATGGTCAAATAGGAAAGAGGAGGGAGTTAATGCTACAACAACTTTAATGAAGGAGAAGGAAATCATCAACATTAATGACACCTCAAACACACAAAACGAAGTCCTACAGAGAAGCCTAGTGGGAAGTTTTGAAGAGAGGAATATGAGGGTAGCCACTCAGCCGGAGGTGAGAGGATGGGCCAATAAGATCTGGAGACAAACTCATGGCTTGAATATTTACGAGATGGGGGACGGAAAGATTTTGTTCGAGTTTGCAACAAGAGTCACGGTGGAACAGGTGAATACAGGGGATTGGATTTGGAACAACTCAAAGATCCAACTGGGTTGGTGGACCCCAACGATAATGGAACGGACCAAGTTCGACCTGGATCAAGATCGTAGGTCTTCCACTGCATCTATGGTCGAAGACGACTTCTAAAGCCATTGGTTATTTCTGTGGGGGTTGGGTTGAAACTGAGGAAGAGACGCTACTAAGAAATCACCTTAAATGGGCTAGAATTAAAGTTGAAGGCGACGGGTCGAGGACTCCGAAGGAGGTAACTGTGTTGAATGCCGGAATCTCATACTCCGTGCAGCTATGGACAGAGACGACGACGAGGTACTCCATCGGGGAAGAACGAAAGGAAAACCCTTTTACCCAACCGACTTCGAGGATCCACCCAGAGGGTAATACAAGGGCTGGTGGAGATGTCAGTAGGAAACCATGTGGGGAGCCAGCAAACGTCGTAGGTTCAGGCCCCACTATGGGTCCAACTCCAAAGACAAATATAGGTCAGCCTTTGCTCAATTTAAATCCAGGCCTAAAACCTACTCAACCTCTAAAAAACCCAAGCCCAGCTGGGAATATTAAAAAGCCCAAGAACTTTATAGTGAGAGGCACGTGGAGGGGAATAAAGGTTTTTTAGAACTTAAGGACTTGGCATCAAAGTTTCTACAAGCTTTCAGGAACTGGGAAATAGCAGTTGAGGTGGAGGATACTATGATGATGCAAAAGGAAGGGGGAGAAAGAAACCTCTTAAACACCCAGACAAAGATTCCTGATACAAAGTCACGAAAATTGACCACAAAAAGGAAGGAGAGGAATCTGATACCATAATAGTCAATGACACACAAGAGACAGAACAAAAAATGCAGTTACAACAGATTCATGAGGCTGAACCAGTCAATATTCAGCTCCCAATTTCTCAAGAAGATATCAAGACAGAAACATTAAACTGGGTTAATTCACATATCTTATAGTTCAGTAATACATACGGGGTGGCTTTCGAAGGGTTTGAAAAAGAAACCATAGAATTGTTGATGAAGATTGATGAGAGGAAATCACAACTAGATAAGAAGGGGCCTGGTAAGCCAGTTTCTACCCCAAAGAGCAGAGGAATTGGGAAAAACGAGTTGAAAAAACTAAAATCCAGCTTGAATGAAGAAGTGGAAGGAAACAGAAGTAGAGGGAGGATAAGATAAGATGTATTAGGTACCTATGTACAATTTTTATTTTGAGAAAAAGGTGCATCCATAAAGTTATAACTATGGTGATGATTAACGGATATGAACTGGTAATTAGACTTCTCAATTGGAAAGTCAAATGCCTTCTCACTGGGAGAAAGTTCTTTTTTTGGATAAATGGTAGTACATGAAACAAAGAAGGTTCTAGTGGGTTTTTTGGTTCGACAGCAGAGGTAGCACACAGCAGAATGTCTCTTAGATGTACGTGGGGAATTCAAATGTTGGCTAGTTAACAAAGTTTTGCATTTAAGTGGAGCAGGACAGAGGAAGAGTCATTATCCACTGAGCTTCGGAGCTGGAAACAACAGATTTCTTAATTAACAAAAAATAACAATCACCACAGTTGGAAGTTTCTTCTTTACTTACTACAAAGTACGAGGATTTACAGCACCTTTTAGGATTCAATACAAAGCCAGATTTAGGCATTGAACTTGGCGGAAATATTGATGGTTAATATCTTGGGGAAGGTTTAAGCGTACATGGGCTGGAACAAAATGAATAACAAGAAGGTAGTTTCGTAATTCTGAAGAGCAGGAAAAGATAAACTGTAGGAATCAGAACTAGATCCCACAGGCACTATACCATGAGGTTAGAAAGTTAAAAGTTGCAGGGTACAATTCAAAACAAAGCATAGTTGTTGGGGAAGTGAAGTCCAATGATCATAAAACATTAAAATGATATACACACACCATACGACCTAATCTTACTCGTAAAGGCTATCAGAACATAAGTGAATCCAACTACCTAAACTGCTTTTACTTTAGCTTACAGCCTTCCAGAGCCATACTCTCTTACACACACATGTTCTGCTTGCTAGGTACAAGAGCAATCGTTGCACAAGGGTAAAATTTATCAGGAAATCCTCACAAAAGATTCCAGAAAAAACTAAAGAATCTTAACAAAATAGGAAAAGGAAAAAAGAACAACAAAAACTTGAAGCTAATTGGCAAAGTTCCTTTTGAGGAAAAAAGATGAGATCTTTTTGTTATATGTTAGCAAAATAACCAGCTTTATACCAAACAATAAACAAATTGGGCGCGAGCATATACATTCTGCTTCAGAAACAATTCAGAAAGGATGCATCTTTGAGACACAAATTACACTCCAAGCAAGATAGTTCACGCATGCATACCCACACAAGATACTACCTTTTCCACTGTCTGCAGATTTTGCGAATCAGGATAACCTAATAGCAAGGGTAATAACATGTAGTGCTGGATATTCTAAGGCAGGATAATCATATCGAATTGAGAGTCACAGACATATGAAAAGATATGTTTCTTCATAAAGCTTAGAACTGTGCAAAATACTAAGACATAAATGTATGAAATGTGAAGAAAAGAAAAATACCTTTTGATGGCAAAACTGCAAGCCTTGTACAGCTTCTGCTTGGAATCTGACAATATATGCATATGACAGAACCTCGTAAGCGCCATTGCCTTCGACTTACAGCCATGAACCCCACACGTATTACTGGTAACCGCATTCCCGTTGTTCTCTCCAGTTCCTAGAGTACCATCCTTATTATTCTTATCCTCATCTTCCTGAAAAGCACTCATTCCAAACTTCCAGCAATACTCTCTATGCTTGAGCTTGACTTCCTCCATTAACGACCAGTAACAATCTCTGTATATACGTTGGAGTTGCTTACTCCGTCGATTCCTCCTTTTGTAAACTTCCACTCGATGCAAATGCTTGGATTGGGACAGAACAGCATCCTCCTCCCATCCGTCAATTTTGATCGGCGTTAAGGCATTCGAAGAAGAGGGACGGGCAGCAGTATTCCCGGTCGAGGAATTCGGGTCGGGCATATCGGTGTCTACGGAAGAGATACGCGAATTGGTTGCTCTGTTGAAATTGTTAGGGTTTTTTAGGTCAATTTTGTTAGGGTTTAGGTTAGAATTGGAGTTTCCTGGGCGGTGATTGGCGGTAGAAGCGGCGGCGGCGGCGGTGGTGGCGGCGGTGGTGGATTGAGGGGTCGCCGGGGGCATTTTCTGTGGGGTTATGATTTTGACAGATAGATTTTTTTTGAATCAATTTAAACAATCCTAAGTGCATAAGGACACAAAGCAGAGCCACTTCCATGGCAAGTTATTTCGAGATTAATTATTTATTATCTCTATTAAAATGATATTTAATATTAGGTCTTAAAAAATAATTTAGAAAATAAGTATTTAATGTTAAAGATAAAATATGAAGAATATTTTTTTTCTTGATATATTAAAAGTGTGACAAGTAAAAATAAAAATTTATTTTAAAAATAAGTGACAAGTAAAAATGAATGAAGAGAATATTCAGATGTTAGTTGTTTCACGATTAACTATTTTGATATTAGTAAAGTAATCTTATAATTTCGAAATACTCTCATTTCAAAACAAATTATGTTGTAATTTTATCTTAACTAAATAAGAGATAAATTCGTTATAAAATTAATTTTAGAACTAGTAATTCTTTGTTCTTCATGTTAATTTATAAATAATTTTAAAAATAATAGCCCTTTTTTATTCGTTTAAATCGAAAAGAAAATCAAGTAACTTAAATGTATTTAAATTAAGTGGTAGAGATGTTAAAATAACAATATAAGTGTGTTTTTTTACTGCACACATAATATCTTATAATAAATTTGTTGCATTTACTTTATCGAATTAAATTTCTAATTTTTTATATCTCATGTAAACTTATGTAATCTTATATAATATGTCGATTTGTGAGCCCTATATCAAATTTAAAAGTATGCCTTCCCTATTTCATTCTGCAACTAAAGAAAATGAATTAGTAACTTGTAGATGTCAAAAAATAGAGTTGCATCTGATTATAATTTAAAAAAATAAGCAGAGTTTTTATAAATAGAAATTAGTAAGTAGTTAATATAGTACTTGATGAGGTATTGTGATATGTCTATTAGTATTAGTATTATAAAACAAAATGATCTTAACAAAAAAAAAATCCCTCGATGTTTACTTGTAATGCTTTTCTGTCACATATTGGGGGAACTTTCAAAAGGATAAGAGCATCGTGATTTTCTCTCCTTACCTTTTTTTAGCTACACGTCAGTTATCCCGTTCTGATTTTTATACACACGTGTTGGGTTGAGATTTATAGTTGTGCATCAATAACCTCCATTAGAAAATTATATTAGCATAAGAAAGACGATCCTTTTAATTACATGATTTACATGTCTGTTGAAGATTGTCATTTTTCGCTTATCCACAAGTTTCATATGCTAAAGGGGATGACAGTGTTACAGGGTAGCCACTGATTAACTACTTATGCTTTATTAAGTGTAGATCATATTTAAAATACTTATATCAACAATACTACTTTGAGAATCGTATTATTTATGCTCGTTCATTGAGAACCGAAAGAGTTCCATGTCAAGTGTAGGGACAATATATTTAGTCCATAAAAACATGATTTGTTTATTTGTTTTTGTGAATGAAGATTTAGTCAATTTTAATCTGCATAATTTAGTTTCATAGATTAACAAGTATCACATAGATTCAATACAACATATCCGATCATATTCAAAAATTTCACAAATTTGCACAAATTCGATACAATAGTTCTTTTCTTCTTGAGATTTTCAGAAATTAATAAAGCCAAGAAAATATTTAATGTGAAGGATTTGAGGCATATATTATATTAATCTACAATCTGAACTGGCAGTGTGTATCCTTCGCTGCATGTTAAAAATGCAAGTGTCTAATTTTAGGGTGTTATTTATTTCGTTTTAAAGTAGTTTAAAGAATTTATAAAAACCCCGTAAAATATAAGTGTATAGTTAAAAATTCAATCATAGCTTGAAAAGACATTTAACTATTTTCTCCTCCAAAATAAATACAAAGAAAAAGTAATATATGAATTCAAGAACTCCCCAAAAAACAAAAATAAAGGAAAATTAATAGTACGTGGATCCATATTTATCAACTACTCAATATTTTCTCTTTTATTTTTATTCACTTTCAATAGAATATACAAGGAATGTAAAAAGAATATGAAAAATAGATCGAATCGAATCGATTTATGCTATTTTTTCAATAAAATTGTGAACTTTTATTTAAGTGTATAACCGTCCCAAATAATCGGATGATCTTTTTAATTTATGAAAAAAACTTTAAAATTTCCAAACCGAACAACCTTACATGTAAATATATTTTATATATTAACAATAGTGTTAAAATTTAATATATAAATATATTTTATAACATTTTTCAAATATAAATATAATTTAGGTTCTAGTCCTCTGGTGACTAGACGACTTTGGTTCTTTGCTCTTTAATTAGCCTTTACTTAATTAAGTTTAAAATTAAAAGATATTGTAATAGATACTTTATCAAATAATACAACAAAACTTATCCAAACACTCTTATTAAATATTTAAGATCAAACAATACGGCAACAAGTTATACATTCTTGTCTTTTTGGTGAAAAATTGAAGTGCTTCTTCAAGAACATAATTGTGAAAGAAATATATTAATAGTAGTATATTTTGAGATGATATTTTAAAAGTAAAAAAACTCGAAAATTAACCGAACTATACTGATACCGAAGGGAAACCAATATGATACATGATTTTAAAAAATCTAATTTTGGTTATATATTATAAAATACCCGAAAAATTGGGATGATATAATTTTTGAAAAATAACCGACCAGACCATACCATACCGATATGATAAATGTTTTAAAGCGTTGCCTTCTTTTTGAGGTATTGTGCATTTACTTTTATTAGCGAGGGAGTTTGGATGAACTTCTCGAGTCTCCTAGTTCCGTCTTGGAGAAAAATCGTGTAATGGTCAGAGTTTTCGAGTTACGACATTCTTGAAAGGAAGGAAAATAAAGTAAAGGATCAAAAACATATTTAAATTAAGTATTTTTTTTGTATTTCATACCTAAACTATTGTCAACTATTTATTAAAACGTACCTTATCTATATATCAATTGTTTCCAAAACATACATGAACGTTGGTGATATTTGATGTAGACAAAGAAAACAATTTATAGCTGAGGTATGTTGTGACAAATAGTGTTGGTGTGTTGGTAATAGTTCAGATATAAAACTCAAAAAATCGAAAATACTTGAAGTGTTTTTTTTTTAACATTAACTCAGGTAAATAATGTCAACTCTTGAACCCTAATGCGAGAATCAAAGTCATATTTTGAAACGAGACTTTGCATGTCATGACTCAATATAACAATAATAACTACTTATATCTCAGTCTAGATCGTGATGACTCACTTATACTATATATGAAATATTATCTTTTCTTTTTGAATTATATCTATGAATATCATTAACACTTAAAAATCATGAGTTTTAATTTAAAGATTTTTGTCTTGATAAAAATGGAAATGACTAGTTATAATTAAAAGACACAAAAATATAGAAGCCACATATCTATCTCTTTATTCCAACATATATGAAGCCACTTAAACTATAAAAAAAAAGAAAAAAGTAAAGAGAATGATTCAAATAAAGTTACAAGAAAATGGGAATTAAAATAATATCACATGTTTTCTAATATAAATTACCTAAATAGTCGTATCCACGTTTAATTAGGAAAAGAATTTATTGTCAGGGGGTTCATTAGAAAATATTACCATTTATATATGGTTAAAATTATTTTATGTATATATAGTAAATGTCGAATCTTTAATTTATGTGTTTACTTTTCAAATTTTGAATCTACTTAGTAAAAATTCTAGCTCGATCACTGATCTCCAGTATGGGAGGACACCAAAATTATCAAACGATGAGAATAAGATAGAGAGGATGTTAAAGGAGCTCAAGGACACATATGAACACTAACTCTATTAATGATCGTAACCATCACTTCTAGACTAATAAGCTTTTGAAGATGAAGTGCATATGAGACATGTGAATCTTACTTCAGAATGAGATAGAAAAGTGAAGAACTTTAATTCTATTCTACTATATTATAAAAGAGAGTTTAGACCCAAGATTGAGACTTTTCCCAATCTTGAATATTATATATTATACTTGTGGGACTTTCTATTTTATTCTATTTCTATTCTATTCTATTTTCTATTTCTATTTTTTCTATTTTCTACTATATTATAACTTCAATATTATATATTATATTTATTATATAGTAGAACTTGGGCATAAACTCCCTTTTAAAATAATATAGAATATGTATATATATATATATATATATATATA
>NW_006239026.1:1560842-1560906 GCF_000226075.1 Solanum tuberosum | reverse complement strand
TGACCAGTAATGTACAATTATTTCAAATTACATAAAAATATTATAAATCACAATAATTAATAAC
>NW_006239026.1:1560388-1560735 GCF_000226075.1 Solanum tuberosum | reverse complement strand
TTAAAAATTGCGTAAAAATACTATAAATCATGATAATTGACAACATAAAATATGTTTTGAAAAAAAAATACAAAAAATTCCACTGATTCTTGAAGTGAATCTATCGTAAAAATACTATATATCATGATAATTGACAACATAAAATATGTTTTGAAAAAAAAATACAAAAAATTCCACTGATTCTTGAAGTGAATCTATCGTAAAAATACTATATATCATGATAATTGACAACATAAAATATTTCAAAAATGTTGTATGTGGGTAGTCTTATTATGCCTTAAATAGTATAAAAAAAAGTACAGGTTTGTGATAAAAAAACTTATTCTTTTAATCCACGCAAACAATCG
>NW_006239026.1:1533648-1560272 GCF_000226075.1 Solanum tuberosum | reverse complement strand
TAAATTGAGACAACAAAAATAACATATATTGGGTCCATTTTAATTTATTTGTCTTATTTTTTTTATATTTAAAAATTGCGTAAAAATACTATAAATCATGATAATTGACAACATAAAATATTTCAAAAATGTTGTATGTGGGTAGTCTTATTATGCCTTAAATAGTATAAAAAAAAGTACAGGTTTGTGATAAAAAAACTTATTCTTTTATCCACGCAAACAATCACTTCAAAAACTCGGTTATTAGCCTCAAAATATACTATTTATATTATTGGGCCCGTGCTATTATCTAGTTTATATATAAGACATAGTTTAAAGACATTGCATACATAAGATATAGGTAAATCCTGAATTAAAATGGTGCACACACTTGTACAAGCAAAAAATTGACAAATCTAATGATGTCGTATCTTAGTTTTATTGGCAAATCAAATCTTACAACATTGATCTTAGTATTTTACATATATATAGAACTCTCGAAGACGCTAAGTTCCAATTTTTGTTTTTATTATAGATTGTTAATTAACTAGACATGAACATTAAGGATTTAAGGTGTATTGATAAATAAACTAAACCAAATACCACTTCAATTTTCGGAAAAATAAAATAAAATACCACTTCAATTTAATAATGGAGTGGGGATATTCAAGGTTCAGTTTAAATTATTTTTTTGTTTGTTTTAAAAAAGAAAATTTAGATCAATTAAGCCGATTTTTAAATGTTAAAAATCAAAACAAAAGATTTAAGTTAGTTCTTCATCGCTTTGATTTTTATGATTATTATTTTTTGATTGATTTAGTTTCTTTGTCAATTTTAAATATATAATTATATAGTTACAAACACGGGATAAGACACAAGTACCCCTAGCCTATGACCAAAATTCCAGAGATATACATTTACTAAACTAAGGTCCTAGTACGAAAGTTAATAAGTTCACAAAAATCCTTTTTTTATTGTACAGTAATTGGGGTATCTATTTTGAAATTAAAAGGTTCCATTTCGTGACAAAAAAATATTTTCCATCAAATTTCTTGAAGCTTCATATTTTTATAACGACATCAATGGAGTCAACGCAAAAAGATCCACCAATATGATGGCGGATGAACAACAATTCAATCCCAAGTTCAATCTACAATTTTCAGGAATAATTCACGAGCTCACTTCACAAATCAGAAATCCAAATTAATCTACAAACATCACTTGCTGGTTTCAGGTTCAACCGTGAAAAAAAATAACTTTTAAATTTTTCAATTAGAATTTAACAACAACTGTTCTATTTTAGAGCTACGAAAAAAAAACAATCATATTTTACATACCCGAAAGACTATTTCAATTAAATAATATATATCAAAGACCATAATACTTCAAACCCCCTAGGACCATTTTGATCATTTTCTCATTGGAAATACATTGTATTAATTGGAACACCCTATCCATCATTATTGGTCAAAAGATTATTTAATTAACACAAGACAAAAAATTTATATTCTAGTATTTGATAATAATTGCACTTGAACTAAGTAAAAAGTAGTATCTTTGAAACTTTTCCTTTTTTAGTTTTGAGTCAAAAATATTAAAGTAAAGAGTGTAGGGACTACACAGTCTTCTTTTCTCTTTTTGTCCATTTTAGATATCGACAAGATTCATCAGTCAACACTCTCATCACTACAATTTCACTCTTTTCACACAGAAACTGACACACCCACAAGCCTGAAATCACCCTTTATGGAGTATGAAAGAATCGACAAGAGAAATTTACAGGTAAAATTTCACTTTTTGAGATTGAAAATCTTGCTGAATCAGTGACAATGGAGTAGGATTTGAGTATAAACACTGATTAGTTGTTAATTATGCTTCTTTAATCTGTTTTGTGATCTGGGTTCTTTTTCTTTTTTCATCTCTTTTTACAAGCTCCGACCTTTTTGCTTTTGGTGACTCGAACACACGAATTCAGGGTGGGAGGTGGAGGGTGTTTATCATCCGACCAACCCCTTTTGTGATCTGGGTTGAAAGCAAAAAGTTTTTTTTTCTTTTCGTATGTGGGGTTTTCATTTTTAAGGCAAAATTGATCAGCGAACACTCTCTTCAGTACAATTTCAGTCTTTTTTCAGAGAAACTGTCACACCCACAGGCCTAAAATCACATGTTAAGGGAAGAAGGAGTAGGACCCTTTAATTTGGAGTATGAAAGAATCGATAAGAGAAATCTACAGGTAAAATTGACTGTGTCAGCTTGTTAATTTTGTAGGATCAGTAACAATGGGGTAAGAGTATAAACCTTGATGCGCTATGTACGGATTAGTTGTTAATCTTAATTCTTTACTCGCTTTGTGATCTGGGATTTTTTTTTTTAGCTCCATCCTTCTTGTTCTCTTGGTGATTCAAAGTTTCGAACCGACAATCTTAGGGTTGGAAGTGGAGGGTGTTACATCCGACCAACCCCTTTTGTGATCTGGATTGAAAGCAAAAAGTTTTTTTTTTTTTTCTTAATTTTTTTCCCCAATGTGAGTTTGAATTTTCAAGGCGAAATTGAAATTGTGAGTGACAATGGAGTAAAGGGTACAAACCTTGATGCGTTATGTACTGCTTAATTGTTAATTTGGTTCTTTACTGGTTTTGTGATCTGGGCTTTTTTTTCAACCCTTCCCTAAGGGCTTGCACCTTTTTTGCTACTGGATGACTCGAACCCATAGTCTCTTAGTTAGAGGTGGAGGGTGCTTATCATCCGAGTAAAAGTTTCGTCTTTTTTTTTCTTTTCTTTCCCAATGTGAGTTTATTCTTTTTTCAAGTCAAAATTGACATTTATGAGCTTGATAATCTTGAAGAGTGAGTGACAATGGAGTAGGGTACAAACACTGATGCTTAGGTACTGCTTGGTTATTAATTTAGTTCCTTAATGCTTTGTGATCTGGGTTGAAACTTGAAAGCAACTTTTTTCGCTGTCTTTCTTTCCCCAATAGGGGTTTTAGTTTTCAAGGCAAACATGTCATTGTGAGCTTGAGAATCTTACTGATTCAGTGATAATGGAGTAGGGCACAAACTTACTGTTTAGTTGTTAATTTGGTCCTTTATCCGCTTTGTGATCTGGGTTGAAAGCAAAAGTTTTCAATTTTTCTCTTTCCTCAATGTGTGTTCAGATTAGTTGTTAATTCTTGATTCTTTACTCGCTTTGTGATCTGGGATTTTTTTTTTTGCTTCATTCTTTTTGCTCTCTTGGTGATTCGAAGTTCCGAACCAACAATCTTAGGGTTAGAAGCGGAGGGTGGATATCATCCGATCAAACCCGTTTTGTGATCTGGGTTGAAAGCAAAAAGTTTTTCTTTTTCCTTTTCCGGTATGTGAGTTTGAATTTTCAAGGCAAAATTGACATTGTGAGTGACAATGAAGTAAAGGGTACAAACCCTGATGCGTTATGTACTGCTTAATTGTTAATTTGGTTATTTACTGGTTTTGTGATCTGGGTTTTTTTTCAACCCTTCCCTAAGAGCTTGCACCTCTTTTGCTACTTGATGACTCGAACCCAATGTGAGTTTTATTTTTTTTAAGTCAAAATTGACATTATGAGCTTGTTAATCTTGAAGAGTGAGTGACAATGGAGTAGGGTACAAACACTGATGCTTATGTACTGCTTAGTTGTTAATTTACTTCCTTAATGCTTTGTGATCTGGGTTGAAAGCAAAATTTTTTTCTGTCTTTCTTTCCCCAATAGGTATTTTAGTTTTCAAGGAAAAATTGTCATTGTGAGCTTGAGAATCTTACGGAGTCGGTGATAATGGAGTAGGTTACAAATGTACTGTTTAGTTGTTAATTTGGTTCTTTATTCGCTTTGTGATCTGGGTTGAAAGCAAATTTTTTCACTTTTTCTCTTTCCCAAATGTGTGTTTTGATTTTCAAGGCAAAAAAAGGTAGAGAGAATGGCACATTGATATATCGTTTTCATCACAATTAGGCTTTTTCTACTTTAGTTATTGTTAGTTTTTTTTTGTTTTTTTATGAAGTAAGTAGATTCATTTCAAGGCATCAAGAAGATGCAAGCTTTACAAGGATAGATCAGTTAAGCTCACAAAAAAAAGGATTTGTAGCCTCTTTCTAAGCTATAGAGCTAACAAAATCCAAGAAGAGTTCTACTTGCATTATCCTCCTTTTGTTTGAAAAAGAAATCAACTTTTGATCCATTGAATCTGCACATAGTTATACGGAGCTATCACTTTCCATGTAAACCCCATTTTTCATTTTAGGAAATTAAGCCTTTTTTTTCCTTCCGTTTTGTTTGTTTTGTTTTAGCTGTCCCCCAGAAAGCTGAGGTCTATGCTACTGGGAGCAGAAAAGAAGAGGAAACAAGAAGGAAGGGATGATGTAGTAGAAGATCAAGAGCTTCAATCTGCCACTGTGTCCTTGAGATCCCATTTGCCTGAGATCCATGACTCTGGTATAGTATTGCATTGACGTTTTATATATTACGCAATGAGATTTTGTACTTAGGGGGTACCTTCATTTCTTGCTTAAATGCTTACCTTGCTTACATACTATGTTAGTTTGAATGCAAGTACTTGTGTTTTGCTTGCTAGGTTGTAATTTGGAGAATTGCAAAGATGTAAGTAAGTGTTGGTCTTGAGAATTCGACTTCCTTAGCAGTTGATTTGTCAATGTATTGAGATGATTAATGACATGAGAATCAAAGATCAATCTTTGGTTAGTACAACAATTAGGTCTCAAGATGACAGTAGCTTGGACTGTGATGGCGAAATCGATAGTCTTGGTACTGTATCTCCTCTCTTTGAATTTCAAAAGGCTGAGCGGGCTGCACAAAGGGTGTCCCTAGCTTATTTCTCAAAACCTACCCTTTCCCAAATGGGATGATGCACAAAAATGGATAGCAAGCCCAACATCTAACAGGCCGAAGACTGGGCAGTGCAGTCAAGTTGTTGCATCTCGCAAGACTAGTCATTCTGGATATGGTTATCGGCAACAATCTACAAAAGTTGTAGTTGAGGTTCCTGATCAAAAATTGGTTGCTTATGATGTGCCTGTTGACACAAAACAGATAGACTCAGGCCAACCAAAAGACAGTGGAGTTCAGAAGTTTGTGAGTTGGGAGGCTGAGCCACACCCAATTGCTGAATCATTTGTTAAGCCAATGCTCATGATTGAAAAATCCATCGGACAATCAGCAAGTAAGACTAATTTTTATGCGCCATACCCTATCATCTTACACCTTGCACTGTAGCTTTAATCCCTTTACATGTGACTGGAAAATATTTCTGTCTATTCATGATATAAATTGAGTCCAAGAATGAGAAATAGTAGTATTGCTAATTTCAGTGTACTTTCTATAAAGATATTGTCATCATTTCTAGTTTGCATTCTATTGTGTGAAGCATGTTCTATTTAGGGGTTGCACAATTATATTCAATAGTCGTCTCATGTGGGATACTGGGTATGTTGTTGTTGTCTCATTTAGCATTCAAATTTTATTGCTTGGCTTCCTCCATGCACTCAAGAGACATTTGTGCTCACTTAACGGGATGGTGCACATAATATTGTTCAAAGCAAATTTGCTTCAACAACATTCCTTTTTAGCCGAGGGTCTATTGGTAACAACTTCTCCCATAAAGGTAGGGGTAGGGTCTGGTTACATCCTACCCTCCCCAGGCCCCACTTTTGGGGTTACACTAGATATTTTGTTATTTATCAAAACAAATATAGATACTTGAAGTATTCATAAAAAGAGTATTATTACTTCAAGCATTCAAATGTTCTAGAATAGCTAAAATCTTATTGAAAATGTAAAAGCCTATGATTTAGATTCTACATACAATGGTTGACAACAAGGTGGTACACATAGAAGACTTAGCTGGTCTCACGGCTGAATATTTCTAGAAGTGCTAGTACACTTCCTTATAGCTGCATAGTTGTGCTTTTTATTATTATAGTCTTCACATTAGGCTGACACAAGAATTACATTAAAAAATTAAGGTGGGTTATGAGGATTTAATGCAGTAGGGGTAAATATGACCTTTTTTATAGTATAAGGGAAAATAGATTTTCCCTTTTCTTCAAACTTTAGGACCATATTTGCCTTTTTTTTTTCTTCAAAAAAAAAGTAGACATATATGATCCTAAAGTTGGAAGAAAAGGGAAAATATATTGAGTACATTAAGATTTAACGTCGTATGGGTAAATATGACCCTTTTTGAGAATACAAGGGTAAATATGACCCTAAAGTTGGATGAGAAGGACAAATTTGTTGAAAAAGTAACGAAGGGAAAATTTGACTTATTTGTGAGAGTACAAGGGCAAATATGACCATTTTTCGTTACTAATACCTGTATAACTCTAGTCAACTACAAAACGACCCCTAAGTTCTACAACTTGATATACTTATTGCACTCTATGAGTACAATATGACAAAAATGTTGTTATCTTTTTCATGATTTCTTTAATAAAAAATTGAGGCTGCTATCGTAGTTATATACAAGATGTAGTCACTACATGGATGGTGATGTTCTTCTATCTCATAGCTAGTCCTTCCTTTCTCTCTTTTATTCTTTCATTATGTCAAAACATCAAAACTACAATAAACACTACTAGGTTAATCTTTCTACTCCTAGTCCAAACATTCTAGGAATATTAAAAACTACAATTAATACTACTTTTATTACCATAAATTCTATCATAATAGATTTGCGTCCTTTAAATATCAATAAAAAGAACACTCATACAATCTTATCTCCGACAAAAGCGAACAACTTCTTCTCTACCTACTCAATCAACCATGAATTCAAACCAAACAAATTTTACCACAATTCCCTTAATACTAATGGACATATTGGTTGCAGCCCCCATCTGCA
The DNA here is from genome assembly GCF_000226075.1 of Solanum tuberosum. Taxonomy (NCBI): domain Eukaryota; kingdom Viridiplantae; phylum Streptophyta; class Magnoliopsida; order Solanales; family Solanaceae; genus Solanum; species Solanum tuberosum. Next base: position 1,553,422 of record NW_006239026.1, on the reverse strand, counting down.
TGACGCCGCCAATACCTAACACAAACCCATCATCTTGGCTCAAAATGGGTCTCCACGGACACTCTCTAACACTACATGTCTTGATGGAGAATCAAGAAATAATGCTAGTGATACAAAAGCTTTCCATTCTAGCTTAGATTATTTCGGAAGGGATGAGGCGAGCCATGGAGACTTACAACAGCCATCTATGGCTGTCGACAATCCTTCGGCCACCAATAAACTACCAGCTCCCGGGGACTTATTGTTCTTTAACATTCCAACAAGGGAGACACCACTGTGCACTCTCATGCACCAAACCCATCCAATTGTAGTGACAACCCCTCTATCAGGCTACCTGAACATCCAAGACATAGACCCTTTGCACCATTACTAGCAAATGCACGGACTAGCGCAGGGAACCATAGTTGGGAAAAAACCCAGTTCTCTGCGCTAGTACCTGTATTTGCCAGTAATGGTATAAGGGTCTATGTCTTAGATGTTCAGGTTGCTGCGAGTTATCACTGCTATTGGATGAGTTAGTGCATGAGAGTGTACAATGGTCTCCCTTGATGGAATGTTCTTTAAGTAACCCAGGAGTTTGTAATTCATTGGTGGCTAAAGGGTTGTCGACATCCATAGATGACTGTTGTAAAACTCCATGGCTCTACTCATCCCTTTCGAAACAATCTGAGCTAGGAAGGAAGAATTTGTATCACTAGCATATTTCTTGATTCTCTATTAAGACATGCACTGTGAGAGAGTGGCCTTGGAGACCCATTTCGACCCTGGGTTTGTTTTGGGTATTGGCGACGTCATGTAGATGGGGGTTGCACCCGCAACCAATCCGTCCACTGGTATTATGGGAGTTGGTGGTAAGGTTTGTATGGCTTGGATCCATGATTGACTGAGTGATAGAGAGGAGGTTTTTCGCTTTTGTCAAAAATGAGATTGTATGGATCTTCTGGTCATTGATATTTAAAGGAGGCAAATCTATTGTGATTGAATTAATGGGAATAGAAATAGTATTTCTTGCAACTCTTAATATTCCTAGGATGTTGGAACTACGAGTAAAAGGATTAATTGCCAAAAATTAAAAGGTGAAAGAAATCTCTATTTAAGAATGACAAATAAACGTAGAACATGGGAAGGAAAGAAATGAACAGAATAAGTCAGCTCCATAGTGTCGTCCTATGGACACACTTCTACATTTGCTCAAAACAAAGGAGAGGGTAGATCTATTACACGACCTTATTCATGATAGTTGGTCATTCCTTTCTCTCTTTTATTCTTTCAATATGTCAGAACATGAAAACTACAATAAATACTACTAGTTCAGGCCGTTAATCCTTCTACTTATAATTCCAACATTCTAGGAATATTAAATACTACTTCTATCACAATAGATTTGCTTTTTTTAAATATCAATGATCAGAAGACCCATACGATCTCATCTTTGACAAAAGCAAACAGCCTCTTCTCTACCCACTCAATCAACCATGAATCCAAACTTTACCACCAATTCCTTTAATACCAGTGGACGAATTGGTTGTGGGTGCCATCCCCATCTACACTATGCCGCCAGTACTTAACACGAACCCTTCATCTTTGGTCAAAACTTTCAAATGCTGCATGTCTTGATGGAAAAATCAAGAAATGATGCTAGTGATACAAAATTGACATTGTGAGTGACAAATGGAGTAAAGGGCACAAATCCTGATGCGCTTTGTACTGCTTAATTGTTTATTTGGTTCTTTACTGGTTTTGTGATCTGGGTTTTTTTTTACCCCTCCCTAAGAGGTTGCACCTTTTTTGCTACTTGATGACTCAAACCCTCATTCTTTGAGTTGGAGGTGGAAGGTGCTTATCATCCGAGCAAAAGTTTCGTCTTTTTTTTTTCTTTCCCAATGTGAGTTTTATTTTTTTAGGCAATATTGACATTATGAGTGACAATGGAGTAGGGTACAAACACTGATGCTGATGTACTGCTTAGTTGTTAATTTGGTTCCTTGATGCTTTGTGATCTGGGTTGAAAGGAATTTTTTTCGCTCTTTCTTTCCCCAATAGGTGTTTTAATTTTCGAAGGCAATATTGTCATTGTGAGCTTGAGAATCTTACAGATTCAGTGATAATGGTTAGGGTACAAATGTACTGTCTAGTTGTTAATTTGGTTCTTTATTCGCTTTGTGATCTGGGTTGAAAGCACTTTTTTTCACTTTCTCTTTCCCAAATGTGTGTTTTGATTTTCAAGGCAAAAAAAGGTAGAGAGAATGACGCATTGCTATATCGTTTTCATCACAATTGCGCTTTTCCTACTTTAGTTATTGTTGGTTTTGTTTGTTTTTTTCTACTTCTTGCTTGCCAAAAATTAAAAGGTGAAAGAAATCTCTATTTAAGAATGACATTTTTTATAGTATAAGGGTAAATATGGTCCTAAAGTAGGAAGAAAAGGGCAAATATATTTACATGAATATTGAACGTTGTAGGGGTAAATATGACCCTTTTTGAGAATACAAGGGCAAATATGACCCTAAAGTTGGATGAAAAGGACAAATTTGTTGAAAAAGTAATGAAGGGAAAATATGACTTATTTATGAGAGTACAAGGGCAAATATGACCCTTTTTCGTTACTAATACATGTATAACTCTAGTCAACTACCAAACGACCCGTAAGTTGATATACTTGTTGCACTCTATGAATACAATATGACAAAAATGTTGGTATCTTTTTCATGATTTTTTTAAACAAAAATTGAGGATGCTATCGTGGTTATATACAAGATGTAGTCACTATATGGAAGGTGATGTTCTTCTATCTGATAGTTGGTCCTTCATTTCTCTCTTTCATTCTTTCATTCCTTCATTATGTCAAAACATCAAAACTACAATAAGCACTACTAGGTTAATCCTTCTACTCCTAGTTCGAACATTCTAGGAATATTAAAAACTACAATTAATACTACTTTTATTACCATAAATTCTATCATAATAGATTTGCGTCCTTTAAATATCAATAAAAAGAACACTCATACAATCTTATCTCCGACAAAAGCGAACAACTTCTTCTCTACCCACTCAATCAACCATGAATTCAAACCAAACAAATTTTACCACAATTCCTTTAATACAAATGGACGGATTGGTTGCAGGTGCAACCCCCATCTGCATGACGCTTCCAATACCTAACACAAACCCATCATCTTGGGTCAAAATGGGTCTCCAAGGACACTCTCTAACACTGCATGTCTTGATGGAGAATCAAGAAATAATGCTAGTTATACAAAAGCTTTCCATTCTAGCTCAGATTATTTCGGTAGGGATGAGGAGAGCCATGGAAACTTACAACAGCCATCTATGGATGTCAACAACCCTTCAGCACCAATAAACTACCAGCTCCCAGAGTTATTGTTCTTTAACATTCCAACAAGGGAGACATCACTGTGCACTCCCATGCACCAAACCCATCCAATTGCAGTGACAGTCCCTCTACGCAGCTACTTGAACATCCAAGACATAGACCCTTTTCACCATTACTAGCAAATGCACGGACTAACAGAGGGAACTGTAGTTGGGAAAAAACCTAGCTCCCTATGCTAGTCCCTGTATTTGCCAGTAATGGTATAAGGGTCTATGTCTTGGATGTTCAAGTAGCCTGGTAGGGGAGTTATCACTGCTATTGGATGAGTTTAGTGCATGAGAGTGTATGGTCTCCCTTGATGGAATGTTCTTTAAGTAACCCAGGAGTTTGTAATTCATTGGTGGCTACAAGGTTGTCGACATCCATAGATGACTGTTGTAAAACTCCATGGCTCTACTCATCTCTTTCGAAACAATCTAGGCTATGAAGGAAGAATTTGTATCACTAGCATATTTCTTGATTCTCTATTAAGACATGCACTGTGAGAGAGTGGCCTTGGAGACCCATTTCGACCCTGGGTTTGTTTTGGGTATTGGCGACGTCATGTAGATGGGGGTTGCACCCGCAACCAATCCGTCCACTGGTATTATGGGAGTTGGTGGTAAGGTTTGTATGGCTTGGATCCATGATTGACTGAGTGATAGAGAGGAGGTTTTTCGCTTTTGTCAAAAATGAGATTGTATGGATCTTCTAGTCATTGATTTTTAAAGGAGGCAAATCTATTGTGATTGAATTTATGGGAATAGAAATAGTATTTCTTGTAACTCTTAATATTCCTAGGATGTTGGAACTAGGAGTAGAAAAATTAATTGCCTGAACTCAAAAATTAAAAGGTGAAATCTCTATTTAAGAATGACAAATATGATCTTTTTTATAGTATAAGGGCAAATATGGTCCTAAAGTTGGAAGAAAAGGGCAAATATATTGAATACATGAAGATTTAACGTCGTAGGGGTAAATATGACCCTTTTTGAGAATACAGGGGCAAATATGACCCTAAAGTTGGATGAAAAGGACAAATTTGTTGAAAAAGTAACGAAGGGAAAATATGACTTATTTGTGAGAGTACGAGGGAGAATATGACCTTTTTTCGTTACTACTACATGTACAACTCTAGTCAACTACCAAACGACCCCTAAGTTGATATACTTGTTGCACTCTATGAATACAATATGACAAAAATGTTGGTATCTTTTTCATGATTTTTTTAAACAAAAATTGAGGATGCTATCGTGGTTATATACAAGATGTAGTCACTATATGGAAGGTGATGTTCTTCTATCTGATAGTTGGTCCTTCATTTCTCTATTTCATTATGTCAAAACATCAAAACTACAATAAGCACTACTAGGTTAATCCTTCTACTCCTAGTCCGAACATTCTATGAATATTAAAAACTAAATTAATACTACTTTTATTACCATAAATTCTATCATAATAGATTTGCGTCCTTTAAATATCAATAAAAAGAACACTCATACAATCTTATCTCCGACAAAAGCGAACAACTTCTTCTCTACCCACTCAATCAACCATGAATTCAAACCAAACGAATTTTACCACAATTCCCTTAATACCAATGAATGGATTGGTTGCAGGTGCAACCCCCATCTGCATGACACTGCCAATACCTAACACAAACCATCATCTTGGGTCAAAATGGGTCTCCAAGGACACTCTCTAACACTGCATGTCTTGATGGAGAATCAAGAAATAATGCTAGTGATTCAAAATCTTTCCTTTCTAGCTAAGATTATTTCAGAAGGGATAAGGAGAGCCACAGAGAATTACAATAGTCATCTATGGATGTCGACAACCCTTCAGCCACCAATAAACTTCCAGCTCTCGGGGTTATTGTTCTTTAACATTCCAACAAGGGAGACACCACTATGCACTCCCATGCACCAAACCCATCTAATTGTAGTGACAACCCCTCTACCAGGCTACCTGAACATCCAAGACATAAACCCTTTGCACCATTACTAGCAAATGCATGTACTAGCGTAGGGAACCGTAGTTGGGAAAAAACCCAGCTCCCTGCTCTAGTACTTGTATTTGCCAGTAATGGTATAAGGGTCTATGTCTTAGATGTTCAGGTTGCTGCGAGTTATCACTGCTATTGGATGAGTTTAGTGCATGAGAGTGTACAATGATCTCCCTTGATGGAATGTTCTTTAAGTAACCCAGGAGTTTGTAATTCATTGGTGGCTAAAGGGTTGTCGACATCCATAGATGACTATTGTAATTCTCTGTGGCTCTCCTTATCCCTTCTGAAATAATCTTAGCTAGAAAGGAAAGATTTTGAATCACTAGCATTATTTCTTGATTCTCCATCAAGACATGCAGTGTTAGAGAGTGTCCTTGGAGACCCATTTTGACCCAAGATGATGGTTTGTGTTAGGTATTGGCAGTGTCATGCAGATGGGGGTTGCACCTGCAACCAATCCATTCATTGGTATTAAGGGAATTGTGGTAAAATTCGTTTGGTTTGAATTCATGGTTGATTGAGTGGGTAGAGAAGAAGTTGTTCGCTTTTGTCGGAGATAAGATTGTATGAGTGTTCTTTTTATTGATATTTAAAGGACGCAAATCTATTATGATAGAATTTATGGTAATAAAAGTAGTATTAATTTAGTTTTTAATATTCATAGAATGTTCGGACTAGGAGTAGAAGGATTAACCTAGTAGTGCTTATTGTAGTTTTGATGTTTTGACATAATGAAATAGAGAAATGAAGGACCAACTATCAGATAGAAGAACATCACCTTCCATATAGTGACTACATCTTGTATATAACCACGATAGCATCCTCAATTTTTGTTTAAAAAAATCATGAAAAAGATACCAACCTGCCAAAAATTAAAAGGTGAAAGAAATCTCTATTTAAGAATGACAAATAAACGTAGAACATGGGAAGGAAAGAAATGAACAGAATAAGTCAGCTCCATAGTGTCGTCCTATGGACACACTTCTACATTTGCTCAAAACAAAGGAGAGGGTAGATCTATTACACGACCTTATTCATGATAGTTGGTCATTCCTTTCTCTCTTTTATTCTTTCAATATGTCAGAACATGAAAACTACAATAAATACTACTAGTTCAGGCCGTTAATCCTTCTACTTATAATTCCAACATTCTAGGAATATTAAATACTACTTCTATCACAATAGATTTGCTTTTTTTAAATATCAATGATCAGAAGACCCATACGATCTCATCTTTGACAAAAGCAAACAGCCTCTTCTCTACCCACTCAATCAACCATGAATCCAAACTTTACCACCAATTCCTTTAATACCAGTGGACGAATTGGTTGTGGGTGCCATCCCCATCTACACTATGCCGCCAGTACTTAACACGAACCCTTCATCTTTGGTCAAAACTTTCAAATGCTGCATGTCTTGATGGAAAAATCAAGAAATGATGCTAGTGATACAAAATTGACATTGTGAGTGACAAATGGAGTAAAGGGCACAAATCCTGATGCGCTTTGTACTGCTTAATTGTTTATTTGGTTCTTTACTGGTTTTGTGATCTGGGTTTTTTTTTACCCCTCCCTAAGAGGTTGCACCTTTTTTGCTACTTGATGACTCAAACCCTCATTCTTTGAGTTGGAGGTGGAAGGTGCTTATCATCCGAGCAAAAGTTTCGTCTTTTTTTTTTCTTTCCCAATGTGAGTTTTATTTTTTTAGGCAATATTGACATTATGAGTGACAATGGAGTAGGGTACAAACACTGATGCTGATGTACTGCTTAGTTGTTAATTTGGTTCCTTGATGCTTTGTGATCTGGGTTGAAAGGAATTTTTTTCGCTCTTTCTTTCCCCAATAGGTGTTTTAATTTTCGAAGGCAATATTGTCATTGTGAGCTTGAGAATCTTACAGATTCAGTGATAATGGTTAGGGTACAAATGTACTGTCTAGTTGTTAATTTGGTTCTTTATTCGCTTTGTGATCTGGGTTGAAAGCACTTTTTTTCACTTTCTCTTTCCCAAATGTGTGTTTTGATTTTCAAGGCAAAAAAAGGTAGAGAGAATGACGCATTGCTATATCGTTTTCATCACAATTGCGCTTTTCCTACTTTAGTTATTGTTGGTTTTGTTTGTTTTTTTCTACTTCTTGCATTATTCTCCTTTTGTTTGAAAAAGAGATCAACTTTTGATCCATTGAATCTGCCATAGTTATACAGAGCTATCACTTTATATGTAAACTCCATTTCTCATTTAGGAAATTAAGCTTTTTTTCCCCTTCCATTTTGTTTGTTTTGTTATAGCTATCTCCTAGAAAGCGGAGGTCTATGCTACTGGGAGCAGGAAAGAAGAGGAGACAAGAAGGAACGGATGATATAGTAGAAGATCAAGAGTTTGAATCTGCTACTGTGTCCTTGAGATCCCATTTGCCTGAGATCCATGACTCTGGTATAGTAATGCATTGGCGTTTTGTATGTTACGCAATGAGATTTGTACTTAGGGGGTACCTTCATTTCTTTCTTTAATGCTTACCTTGTTTACACACTAAGTTAGTTTGAATGCAAGTACTTGTTTTTTGCTTGCCAGGTTGTAAGTTGGAGAATTGCATATATATAAATGTTGTTATTGTTGTTCCTGAGAGTTCGACTTCCGTAGTAGTTAATTCGTCAATGTCCTTGGAGATGATTAATGACATGAGAATCAAAAATCAATCTTTGGTTAGTACCAGAAATAGGTCTCAAGATGACAGTAGTTTGGACTGTGATGGTGGAATCGATAGTGTTGGTACTGTATCTCCTCTCTTTGAATTTCAAAAGGCTGAACGGGCTGCACAGAGAGCGCCCCTAGCTCATTCCTCAAAACCTGCCCCTTCCAAATGGGATGATGTGCAAAAATGGATAGCAAGCCCAACATCTAACAGGCCGAAGACTGGGCAGAGCAGTCAAGTTGTTGGATCTCGCAAGACTAGTCATTCTGGATATGACTATTGGCAACAATCTACAAAAGTTGTAGTTGAGGTTCCTGATCAAAAATTGGTTCCTTATGAGGAGCCTATTGACACAAAACAGATAGACTCAGGCCAACCAAAGGACAGTGGAGTTCAGAAGTTCCTGAGTTGGGAGGCTGAGCCACACCCAATTGCTGAATCATATGTTAAGCCAATGCTCATGATTGAAACATCCATCGGACAATCAGCAAGTAAGACTAATTTTTTTATGCGCGATACCCTATCAACCAACACCTTGCACTGTAGCTTTAATCCCTTTACATGTGACTGGAAAAGATTTTTGTCTATTCTTGATATAAATTTGAGTCCAAGAATGGGAAATAGTAGTATTGCTAATTTCAGTGTACTTTTTATAAAGATATTGTTATCATTTCTAGTTTGCATTCTATTGTGTGAAGCACCTTCTATTTAGAGATTGCACAATTATACTCAATAGTTGTCTCATTTGGCATTCAATTTTTAATGCTTGGCTTCCTCCATGCACTCTAGAGACATTTTCTTCACCTAATGGGATGGTGCACAGAATATTGTGTAGTCTAATAATTGTTGAGAATACCAAAGCAAATATGCGTCAATAACATTCCTTTTGAGCAGAGGGTCTATCGGAAACAACCTCTGTACCCCACAATGGTAGGGGTAAGGTCTGTGTACATCCTACCCTCCCCAGACCCCACTTGTGGGATTACACTGGGTATGTTGTTGTTTATCAAAACAAATATAGATACGTGGAGTACTGATTAAAAAAGTATTGGTACTTGAACCATTCAAATGTTCTAGAATAGCTGAAATCTTATTGAAAATGTAAAGGCCTGTGATTTAAATTCTACCATCAATGATTGACAGCAAGATGGTACACATAGAAGATTTAGCTGGCCTCACGGCTGAACATTTCTAGAAGTGCTATTACACCTCCTTATAGCTGCATAGTTGTGCTTTTTATTATTATAGTCTTCACATTAGGCCGACACACACATATTTTCTGAGTTCTTTACATTAGGCCTATATATTTCTTCTTTAAACTCTATCTCCCTTTTCTCAAAGTTCACTTCTCTTCTTGACTCCGCATTGCATGATTAAACATATGTACCAATGTATTCAAATAGGAATTATAAAAGGAAGTATCTTTTAAGGAAAGTAGATAATATTGGGTGGCCGAAAAAGAGTAAGACAAAATCTATTGGGGAGGCAGAGTATGCTATCATTTAGTAAACGTCTTTGCAGTTTGCACTAGATCCTTAATGTTACTAAAAAGTCTGAAGTTGCATGGAGTCTTCATACTCTCAGTAATTGGAAAATGTATGTAACTTTTGAACTTTTTGGGTCCTGACTTTTATCGTCATGAGAATGGAAACTGCTCATTTTCAAATTGATCTTCAATTTATATTTCCTAAGTTAAGCCATCTCACTGACAGATGGGAAAATATGTTTATTCTCCTTACTCTTGACTCACTTGAACTTCCTTTGGGACTTACAATAACTATTTGAGCCTGCTAGACAACAAAGTATTAGCAAATAAGTGAGTAAAATTATCATGATTTTTACATGATTGTACTATATTTAGTGGTGTCTTCTTGTGCTTTTTATTATTATAGTCTTCACATTAGGCTGACACATTTATTTTCTAAGTTCTTTACATTAGGCTGATATATTTCTTCTTTAAACTCTATCTCCCTTTCTCAAAGTTTACTTCTCTTCTTAACTCAGCATTGCATGATTAAGCATATGCACCAATGTATTCAAGGAGGAATTATAAAGGGAAGTATCTTTTAAGGAAAGTAGATAATATTGGGTGGCCGTAAACAGCAAGACAAAATCTATTGGGGAATAAAAGTATGCTATCATTTAGTAAACTTTGAAGTTTGCACTAGATCCTTAATGTTACTAAAACGTCTGAAGTTGCATGGAGTCTTCATACTCTCAGTAATTGGAAAATGTATGTAACTTCTGGACTTTTTGGGTCCTAACTTTTATCATCATGAGAATGGAAACTGCTCATTTTCAAATTGATCTTCAATATATATTTCCAAAGTTAAGACATCTCACTGACAGATGGGGAAATATGTTTTTTCTCCTTACTCTCGACTCACTTGAACTTCCTTTGGCACTTAATAACCATTTGAGCCTGCTAGACAACAAAGTATTAGCAAATAAGTGAGTAAAATTATCATGATTTTCTTACGTGATTGTACTATCTTTAGTTGGTGTCTTTTTTCAAGCATGCTTCAATAACTTTTCTTTTGAGTTGAGGATCTATTGAAATAGTCTTCCTACTCCACAAAAGTAGGGGTTAGGTCTACGTACATCTCCTAGTACAAAAAAAAGAAATTGCCTTGAGCACCTTATAAGTTGAAGATATACTAGTAGTTATATACAAGATGTAGTCACTACATGGACGGTGTTGTTCTTCTATCTGATAGTCCTTCCTTTCTCTCTTTTATTCTTTCATTATGTCAAAAAATCAAAACTACAATAAACACTACTAGGTTAATCCTTCTACTCCTAGTCCCAACATTCTAGGAATATTAAAACTACAATTAATACTACTTTTATTACCATAAATTCTATCACAATAGATTTGCGTCCATAAAATATCAATTAAAAGAACACTCATACAATCTCATCACTGACAAAACCGAACAACCTCTTCTCTACCAACTCAATCAACCATGAATTCAAACCAAACGAATTTTACCACAATTCCCTTAATACTAGTGGACGGATTGGTTGCGGGTGCAGCCCCCATTTGCACGATGCCACCAATACCTAACACAAACCCGTCATCTTGGGTCAAAATGGGTCTCCAAGGCCACTCTTTAACACTGCATGTCTTGATGGAGAATCAAGAATTGATGCTAGTGATACAAAATCTTTCCTAGCTTAGATTGTTTTGGAGGGGGATGAGGAGAGCCATGGAGATTTACAACAATTATCTATGGATGTTGACAACCATTTAGCCACCAACTCCCGGGGTTATCATTCTTTCACATTCCAGCATGGGAGACACCACTGTACACTCTCATGCACCAAAACCATCCAATAGCAGTGACTCCCCCCCACCCCACTAAGCTACCCGAACATCTAAAACATAGATCATTTGGACCATCATTGGCAAATGCAGGCGCAAGCACATGGAACTAGGGTTTTTTCCCAACTACAGGACTAGTGTGATCAATTGAGAGCACATGAACTTAGAGGCAAAACAATGTAACCTCCTCAATTCAGGTACACCTCCCTGTAAAACTAGTTCCTTTATGACCAGTGAATATGAATTGTCGTAATGAAATTAGTTTTACAGGGGTGTACCTAAGGTAATGTGGCTATGTTGTTTTGCATCTGAGCTCATGTGCTCTCTCTATTAATCCCACATGTCCCATAGTTGGGTAAAAAACCTCGGTTCTCTATGCTAGTCACTGTATTTACTAGTGATAGTACAATGGGTCTATGTCTCGGATGTTCAGATAGCTTGGTGGGGGGTTGTCATTGCTATTGGATGAGTTTGGTGCATGGGAGTGTACAATGGTGTCTTCTATGTTGGAATGTGAAAAAATAGTAACCTTAGGAGTTGGTGGCTGAAGGGTTGTCGACATCCATAGATGGCTGTTGTAAGTCTCCATGGCTCTCCTCATCCTCTTCGAAACAATCTGAGCTAGGAAGGATTTTTTATCACTAGCATCATTTCTTGATTCTCTATCAAGACATGCAGTGTTAGAGAGTGGCCTTGGAGACCCATTTCGACCCAAGATGATGGGTTTGTGTTGGGTATTGACGGCGTCACGTAGATGGAGGTTGCACGCTCAACCAATCTGTCCAATGGTATTAAGGGAATTGGTGGTCAAATTCGTTTGGTTTGGATCCATGATTGATTGAGTGGGTAGAGAAGAGGTTGTTCGCTTTTTGTCAGTATATGGATCTTCTAATCATTGATATTTAAATGAGGCAAATCTATTGCGATACAATTTATGAGAATAGAATATTATTTATTGTAGCTCTTAATATTCCTAGGATGTTAGAACAAGGAGTAGAAGGATTAACTGCCAAAACTCAAAAATTTTAAGTTGAAATCTCTATTTAAGAATGACAACTACATGTAGAACTTGGGAAGGAAAGAAAATGAATAGAATAAGTCAGCTCTATAGTTTCTTCATGTGGACACACTTCTATATTTGCTCAAAACAAAGAGGGTAGATCTATTACATAACCTTATTCTTGATAGTTGGTCCTTTTTTTCTTTCAATATGTCAGAACATCAAAACTACAATAAATACTACTAGTTCAGACAGTTAATCCTTCTACCCTTAGTTCCAACATTCTAGGAATATTAAAAACTACAATAAATACTACTTTTATCACAATTGATTTGCCTCCTTTAAATATCAATGAGCAGAAGACCCATATGATCTCATCTTTGACCAAAGCAAACAATCTCTTCTCTACCCACTCAATCAACTATGAATCCAAACCAAACAAACTTTACCACCGATTCTCTTATTACAAGTGGGTTGATTGGTTGCAGGTATAACCCCCATCTACATGACAACGCTAGTAAGTAGTACCCAACACGAACCCTTCATCTTGGGTCTCCAAGGTCACTCTCTAACACTGCATGTCTTGATGGAAAATTAAGAAATGATGCTAGTGATACAAAATCTTTTTTTCAAAGATCAAATTGTGTCAGACGAAATAAGGAGAGCCATGGAGACTTACAACAACCATCTATGAATGTCGACAACTCTTCAACCACCAATGAACTACCAATTCTTGGGTTATCGTTTTTTCACATTCCAACATGGGAGACACCAATGTACATTTCCATGAACCAAACCTATCTAATGACAACGACATCCCCTCACTAGTCTACCCGAACATCCAAGACATAAACCTTTGTACCGTCAATGGCAAATGCAGGGATAAGCACAAAGAACTATGGTTTTTTCTCATCTATGGGACAAGTAGGATCAATGGAGAACACATAAGCTCAGAGGCAAAACAATGTAACCTCTTCATCTCAGGTACACCCCTTTGTAAAACTAGTTTCTTTACGACTAGTGAATACGAACACGTAGCAAATAGAAAAAACTTTAGAATTAATGCAAGAAACAAGAATCGAAATAACTATGTTAAAAGGAGATTAAAGTAATCATTTACAAAGAGAAATACGACAAGAAATTCATCTTTATTTGTCTCCCGAATCTATTAAAAAGCTCAATAAATATTGGGCGACCTTACAACTCTTGGATAGAGAACCTATGTTTTGGTATTGAATACAACAGTAAGAACCTGAATGCAGGGCTGAAACCCAACAAGAACGAACAATCATGGAACTAGTTTCCATGAATGTAGGTACAAGGAACCTGAATGTTCTTGTTTGATTCTGTCCCCCCCTATTCAGGTTCCTTACCGTTGGATTAATTACTAAAAACATAGATCCTTATCTAGGAGTTGTACGGTCGCCTGATATTTATTGAACATTTTAATAGATTTGGTGGACAAATAAGAATGAATTTCTTGTCGTATTTATTTTTGTAGACCATTACTTTTATCTCCTTTAACACTTTATTTTTTTTGGCTGCTTAGGTCTCACTTTTAATATAGTATAGATAGTTTTTTTCCCATTATTAACTAATATAATCATACTTTAAGTGCTAGCTTTGTAAAGAAAGAAAATAACTCTGAGCATGTATCTCATTTTGTTACATGACAAAAAAGTAATCTTGCATTACAAATATATATCGTATTTGAATCTACTTCCTAACTGAATTATTGTTCAACTTTGCAGGTTCAGGAGATGTCAAATGATTTTACATTCACGAATGAAGTCATGCAACTAGCTTGATTGTTTATCAATTTGAAATTATATTTTTTCCTTTCAGATTTTCAATTGCTCATTCTACACATATTTGAATAGAGTATTATATACTCCATTTTAGGAAGTCTATTAATTCACATGAGACACACGTGCAACACATGTGTCCAGAAACTAGTATTTACTATATGCATGGAACTTAAGCTTTATGGTGCCTTTACGTGCTTGATTCATGATCGTCCACAGTAAATTGTTGAAATATGATGAATTTTTGGATGCAAGATGATAAACGATTGTATATTTTTGCAGTAAATCTGAGCCGTCATGATTCGTCTGTTTCTATACATAGTGCAACTGTTATCCCCCACCATCGACTGCAAGGTCAGTCTCGATGAGAGATATGGGCATGGAAATGACTCCAATTGCAAGCCAGGAACCTTCCAGGACGGACACCTGTGAGAGCAACAACACCTCTTCTTTTTATCCTTCAAATGATAATTTGGATGCTCGCACAAATGAATTGTCTGACCAGGAATTACAGATGAAAACTCGACGAGAAATCATGGCACTTGGAACTTAACTTGGTGAAATGAATATAACTGCTTGGGCTAGCAAAGATGGTGAGGATAGAAATGTATCCAGCTTGCTGAAAACTGATAAGCTCTCCAACCAAATACAACTGTCACTGAGACTCGTGCAGCTGCTTGGGAGGATGCAGAGAAAGCGAAGTACTTGTCCAGGTATTTCCGTGAAAGTAAGATCTTATTTTAGTTCTGGAGCCTTTTGGTTGAGGTTTAGAATATAGCTACAAGTCAAGCTAGGTTATTTACGGGACCTCCTTGGAGCCCCATTAATGACATTGATCCTGTTATATATTTTTAAAAAAAGGATTTGCTAGCTTTTATCCCTAAGATGCTCGTCAACCTCTTCTACACTTTGTTCTTCATGGTGATGGGTGCTCTTTATGTATGATCTGGAGCATAGTCTGATGAAAACTTATTTATCAGAAGAGAAAAAAAACAAGAACCAACAATTATTTGATCAATGCTGATTCTCAATGGAAGCTCATGTGTTGTTTTTTTTAATTTAAATTGTCAATTTGCTACATACTGTATGACTTGCTGGTTATCGTTCTCAAGGTTTAAACGAGAAGAAATCAAGATAGAAGCATAGGAAAATGATCAACAAGCAAAGACAGAAGCTGAGACGAGGAAAATTGAGTACTACTTACGAATCATAAAGTAAATCAGTTTGCCACAACCTGAATAGTGAATACCTTAGCAGCAATCTTCTCAGTAGGTACCAATGGAAGATATAAAGCTACCTTGTATCCCTTCTCTGATGCAGCATATTGCTCGGCCATTGGCTCGTACTTGGTGTGAAGTTTCTTGGCAGTGGGCTCATACTTAGCATAGATTGTTTTAGCTAGTCCTGACGCAGCTCCCATCACACCAGCACTTTTGACATCAGCTGCAACTGCGTGAGCTGCTGCAGGAGCTTGCTTGAAACAAAGGGAGTCCTGATTGATTCCATGGTCGAAAGAGTGTGGATGCAGCAGCACCTTTATTTGGAATAAACTCTTCTAAAATGCATTTGCTTTTATTAAGTAGTAGTTTTTTTGTGATAAAAAAAAAGTACTCTGCAAGCTTCAAAAGGCTTTTGATCAGATTCTTACTTTTATTAATTTGTAGGTTCAGTTTTGCATTGCTTATAAATCTTGCTTCTAGTTTAATATTCTTCTTCATTATGTTGTATGGTTAGTTTCATCTTTTAATAATATTTACCATTATCTCTGAGTATGGCATCTCAAATCATTTACATGAATCACTTCATCTCCTACGTTATAAACATAATATCTCTTTTTAAGCATCTTATCGAATATAAAAATTCTTTAACCATCTCCAACATCATAAATATTGCGATGAAGTGAAGTTTGACTCTCAAAATTATATATAGTGAAACTTGGATATGAGGTGTAGATAAATTATATTTCGAAACGAGGGCTTTGCACGTCATGACTCAATACACCAATAATAACTACTTATATCTCAGTCTATAGATCGTGATCACTTTATTTATACTCCTTTTCGTTTTGAAATTATATCTACGAATGTCATTAACACTTAAAAAATCAAGGGTCTTAATTTACAGATAATTACTATTTAGGCCTATACACGTCTAGTTACCAAAAGACACAAAAAAATATAAGCAAAAAATAAAGAGAAAATTTCAATAGATTCAAATAAAATTACAAGAAAATAGGAATTGAAATAATATCACACCTTTCCTAAAAAAAATTACCTAAATAGTTTCCTTATCCTTCTAGTATTCCAATTGAAACAATGATGTTTAAAGCGGTAATATTGTGCTAAATATATAAAACTTTAGGAAAAAGAATGGACTAATAAAACTTTAGTCTAAATAATATAGGATTAGAATTTCTAATCCTACCTAAATTAGGTCTTATACCATTATAAATAAACGTAGTTTGCTGGCTATTTTCTATTAACAAATAGTAGAGAGTTCATAACTTTATAAATAAAATATCTTTCTTCAGGAAAAAAAGTTTTTCATAGCGAAAATGGTGAACGTTAGGATGAACAATTCTAAGATCACAGTATACGTGGTGTCTTGTTGGATTTTTGCTGCTTTTGGTGGATTGATGTTTGGTTACGATATTGGTATTTCTGGAGGAGTTTCTGCTACGGATGATTTCTTGATTAAATTTTTCCCACATGTTTATCAAACAAAGTTACATGCTAAAGAAAATAACTATTGCAAATATGATAATTGGCTTCTCCAACTCTTCACTTCATCCTTATACATATCCGCTCTTTTCGCCAGTTTTTTTTGCTTCAAAAGCCGCTACTAAATTAGGAAGAAAGATAACTATTTTGATCGCGTCAATCTTTTTCATTGTTGGAGCTGTATTGAGTGCTGTCGCGGAGAACAAGTTGATGCTTATTTTTGGTAGAATTTTGTTTGGTATTGGTGTTGGATTCGGAAACGAGACTGTTCCTCTGTTTTTAACTGAAGTTGCACCAATCCAACACAGAGGAGCTGTGAATATCATGTTTCAATTGTTTGTGACTATAGGAATATTCATTGCAAATTTTGTTAACTATGGAACTTCAATGATACATCCATATGGTTGGAGAATATCACTTGGATTTGCAGCTATTTCCACGGTGATTCTGTTTATTGGTAGTTTTGTGATCACTGACACCCCCTACGAGTCTAATTGAGCGTGGTAATGAGGAACAGGGGAAGTCCACGCTCGTGAAGATTAGGGGTGTCAGTGATGTTGAGGCTGAGTATAAAGAAATCGTGGCAGCGTGTGAACATACCAAGCAAGTTAAGCATTCGTTGAAGAATTTACTGAAGCCTGCTAGCATTCCGCCTCTTGTGATTGGTGTGTTGTTGCAAATCTTTCAGCAATTTACTGGAATCAACGCTATTATGTTTTACGCGCCTGTTCTGTTTCAGACTATGGGATTCAAGGCCAATGCCTCGCTTCTGTCCTCTGTCATTACTGGAATTGTTAACGTTGGAAGCACATTCGTTTCGATCTACCTTGTTGACAAGGTTGGAAGGAGGAAATTGTTCCTCCAATCTTGTTGTCAGATGTTAATTTCTCAGTTGGCAATCGGTGCAATTTTGGTAACAAGTTTATCGGAGACAGGAACGTTGAACAGGACACTTGCAGCAATAGTGGTGCTTCTGGTTGTTTAATTCCTAGCGAGACATTCCCATTGGAAACAAGGACAACTGGTTTTGCTTTCGCGGTCAGCACAAACTTGCTCTTCACATCTATCATTGCACAACTTTTCTTGACTATGCTTTGCACTATGAAAGCCTACATTTTCTTCTTTTTCTCTGGATGGATTGTTGTCATGGGATTATTCGTCTTCTTCTTCTTGCCTGAAACGAAGGGAGTTCCGATTGATTCCATGGTCGAAAGAGTGTGGATGCAGCACCCTATTTGGAAGAGACTATTCTAAAATGTATTATGTTTTTATTGTGTAGTTTTTTGTGATCAACATTTAGCTTTTGTTTGTAGGTTCAGTTTTTACCATATGGATTAGAATATCAGTTTTTTTTTGTCATCAAGAGTAGTCTGTTAGTTTCTTATTTGATGGTTTGTAGCTGCATTTTTGTTTTCTATTTGCTTCATTAATGTTCACATATAATTCAAATTAGAAATTTATAAACTGATCATCTCTTGCTTTTATGTTGAAACAATCAGATATTTCCTCCTATGAAGATAAAAAAAAATGGGAACTTATATTATAAAATCAAGATAAATTAATTCTATCATATCTAGTAGGCTTTCTTTTTTAACATGTAAGTGGCAATATATACGAGAAAAGTATCAAAAACACTCCTAAACTTGGCACAAATTATTAATTTCATTCCCGAACTATTGACAGCCTTAAAAACATCCTTCTACTTGACTAACTAAACTTAGATACACCCCTGATACACTCCCGATATGCAACATGACTTAGCAAGTAGTCTCAAACTCTTGTAGGAGCATGGAGTTCTTAATAAAAATCGAGAGAAGTGTTGAAAACACCCCTAAACTTGACGAGAATTTAAGGGTATATTTCACTAATGTTGCAAGATCAGGGGTGTACTTAGCTTCAATTAGTCAAGTAAATGGGTGTTTTCAAAGCTGTCAATAGTTCGGGGGTGAAACTAATAATTTGCGTCAAGTTTAGGGTATTTTTAATACTTCTCTCCAATATATATTGGTAGAATTCTCAAGTTATATATTAGTTAGAGATGATTGAAAAGGATAAAAGAAAATTATTTGACTCTAAAGTTATCCTGTGAGTTATGGAAAGAAACCTAACAATTCACCATTTTAAAAGGTCAAGCAGGATTGACAGATTTCTAGACTGACAAGCATTTGAAGGTGAAGTGTATATAACAATTGAAATCTTAGGTGAATTCTACATCGAAATGAGATAGGAAAGTGAAGAGCTTTAATCAATATTTAAGACATACATAGTTTATGGACATTGTATTACATCGGAATGGTACACACAACTTTTACGAGCAAAAATTAACAAATCTAAGGATGTTGTATCTTAGTTTTTATTGGCAAATTAAATCTTATATTATTGATCTTAGTATTTTACATATCTCCAAAACTTTCGAAGACGCTAAGTTTTAGTTTCTGTTTTTATTAAATATTATTATATAACTAGACATGACCATTAAGGTGTATTGATAATCAGATACCAATTCAATTTAAGAATGAAGTAGGATATTCATGATTCAGTTTAAATTAGTTTTTTTTTTTTTTAAAAAGGAAAATTATGTCAATTAAGCCAATTCTTTTAAATGTTAGAATCAAAACAAACTATATATATATATATATAAACACATATTAGATTGACTATATTTCAACGTAAAGCTATCATATCAATTGCACATTAAGAAAAGAAGGAACTATATAGAGTATGTATGTAATTAAGTAATAATAAATACATTATATATTTTGTGCTTAAAATTATTGTAATCTCATAATCTTAGTAATATATTACCTTGTTAATAAATGTAGGGAAAGAAAATAAAATATCTCTGCCTAGTT
>NW_006239026.1:1527353-1532649 GCF_000226075.1 Solanum tuberosum | reverse complement strand
CCCCAATATATATGTTAATTTCTTTTCAATTAATTTTTAATTTTTTTTTTTGTCTTTGACATTTATTGCATTTAAATATATTACATTAAATGAGAATTATCTAAATGTGTTACATAATTTATGTTTTTTTGAGTATAAGAATTTAGAACTTTTGAACCGAAGTATTCAAATATTTATTAATTAGTATTTATATAGCCGGTTTGATTCGTATTTATGGTTATTTTCTTGCTTAGAATTAAATAAAATATCGAAATGAACCTTTTTCTGTTTCAATCAAACTGTAATTTACTGTATTGAAGTTTGATATTATATGGGATCGAACTTTGAAACTTTCAAATTTTCTAGAAAAGATGGGATCAAAACTTATCGATTATCGAAGTGAAACTTGACATACCGACGTCCATTCCTTGTGAATTGTTAGCTCACATATTTATAGGTATCATTAGCGAGTGCTATAGATCTCTTGACTGACCTATTCTGATATATTCATAATATTAAGACTTGACAAGGAGCATACATCATTCTTTTAAAAGCTAACATATGAAATATTGAATAAATTATAAACATATCTTTTTTCTTTATATGTAATTATCAAATTCTCGTATCAAAGTTTGATTTATCGAACTGAACTTTCGTTCTTAGTATCCATTATTTTCAGTTACCGATTAATAAATTATTAAAATCAAACTTTTAAAAATATCAATATGATCAAACTGAATAGCAAACATCCACTCCTAATTGCAGATATTTTTGTTTTTGGTATCTACTACTTTCAGTTATCGATAATTAAATTATCGACATCAAACTTTAAGAAATAGCAAACACCTACTCCTAATTGTAGATATTTTACTACTTTCCAATTATCGATATCAAACTATTCAAACCAAATAGCAAACACGCACTCCTAATTATAGGATATTTTCTTCTACTCGATTTGATTCAATTTTTCGATTTTTCATGACCATCATACCCTTCATATTGGTCAAAAGATTATTTATTACTCAACACAAGACAAAAAGATCTAATATCTTATTTGATAATAACTTCACTTGAAGTAAGTAAAAATAGTATCTTTGAAACTTTTCCTTTTTAATCATAATTTTGAGTCAAAAAGATTTGAGTAGAAAGTGTAGGGACTACACTTTTCTTTTCTCTTTTTGTCCATTCTGATATTGACAAGATTCATCTGCCAACACTCTCATCACTACAATTTCAGTCTTTTCTCAGAGAAACTGTCACACCCCCACAAGCCTGAAATCATCCTTTATGGAGTATGAAAGAATCGACAAGAGAAATTTACAGGTAAAATTTCACTTTTTGAGGTTGAAAATCTTGCAGAATCAGTGACAATGGAGTAGGATTTGAGTATAAACACTGATTAGTTGTTTATTAGCTTCTTTAATCTGTTTTGTGATCTGGGTTCTTTTTCTTTTTTCATCTCTTTAGACAAGCTCCGACCTTTTTGCTCTTTTGGTTACTCGAACACACGATTTCAGGGTGGGAGGTGGAGGGTGCTTATTATCCGAGCAACCCCTTTTGTGATCTGGGTTCAAAACAAAAAGTTCTTTTCGTATGTGGGGTTTTCAATTTTAAAGGCAAAGTTGACAATGTGAGTTTGAGAATCTTGCAGGGTGAGTGACAATGGAGTAGGGGTAGAAACCCTGATGCGTTATGTACTGCTTAGTTGTTAATTTGGTTCTTTATTCGCTTTGTGATCTGGGTTTTTTTTTACCCCTCCCCGAGGTGGGGGTGCTTACCATCTGAACAAAAGTTTCTCTTTTTTATTTTTCCTTCCCCAATGTGAGTTTTAGTTTGTAGGCAAAATTGACATTATGAGCTTTTTAATGTTGAAGAGTGAGTGACAATGGAGTAGGGTACAAAAACTGATGCTTATGTACTGCTTAGTTGTTAATTTAGTTCCTTAATGCTTTGTGATCTGGGTTGAAAGCAAATTTTTTGGCTGTCTTTCTTTCCCCAATAAGGGTTTTAGTTTTCAAGGCAAAATTGTCATTGTGAGCTTGAGAATCTTACAGTGTCAGTGATAATGGAGTAGGGTACAAATGTACTGTTTAGTTGTTAATTTGGTTCTTTAATCTTTGTGATCTGAGTTGAAAGCAAAAATTTTCACTTTTTCTCTTTGCCCAATGTGTGTTTTGATTTTCAAGGCGAAAAAAAGGTAGAGAGAATGACACATTGATATATCGTTTTCATCACAATTGGGCTTTTCCTACTTTAGTTATTGTTGGTTTTGTTTGTTTTTTCTACTTCTTGCATTATTCTCCTTTTGTTTAAAAAAGAAATCAACTTTTGATCCATTGAATCTGCACATAGTTATACAGAGCCATCACTTTCTATGTAAACTCCATTTCTCATTTAGGAAATTAAGCTTTCTTTTCCCCTTCCATTTTGTTTGTTTTGTTATAGCTGTCTCCTAGAAAGCTGAGGTCTATGCTACTGGGAGCAGAAAAGAAGAGGAAACAAGAAGGAAGGGATGACGTAGTAGAAGATCAAGAGCTTGAATCTGCTACTGTGTCCTTGAGATCCCATTTGCCTGAGATCCATGACTCCGGTATAGTAATGCATTGACATTTTGTATATTGCGCAATGAAATTTTGTACTTAGGGGGTACCTTCATTTCTTGTTTTAATGCTTACCTTGTTTACACACTATGTTAGATTGAATGCAAGTACTTGTTTTTTGCCTGCCAGGTTGTAATTTGGAGAATTACAAAGATGTAAATGTTGTAAGTGTTGTTCCTGAGAGTTCAACTTCCTTAGCACTTGATTCATCAATGTCGTTGGAGATGATTAATGACACGAGAATCAAAGATCAATCTTTGGTTAGTACAAGAATTAGGTCTCAAGATGACAGTAGTTTGGACTGTGATGGTGGAATCGATAGTGTTGGTACTGTATCTCCTCTCTTTGAATTTCAAAAGGCTGAACGGGCAGCACAGAGAGTGCCCCTAGCTCATTTCTCAAAACCTGCCCCTTCCAAATGGGATGATGCACAAAAATGGATAGCAAGCCCAACATCTAACAGGCCGAAGACTGGGCAGAGCAGTCAAGTTGTTGGATCTCGCAAGACTAGTCATTCTGGATATGGCTATCGGCAACAATCTACAAAAGTTGTAGTTGAGGTTCCTGATCAAAAATTGGTTCCTTATGAGGAGCCTGTTGACACAAAACAGATAGACTCAGGCCAACCAAAGGACAGCGGAGTTCAGAAGTTCGTGAGTTGGGAGGCTGAGCCACACCCAATTGCTGAATCATATGTTAAGCCAATGCTCATGATTGAAACATCCATCGGACAATCAGCAAGTAAGACTAATTTTTTATGCGCGATACCCTATCAACCAACACCTTGCACTGTAGCTTTAATCCCTTTACATGTGACTGGAAAAGATTTTGTCTATCTTGATATAAATTTGAGTCCAAGAATGGGAAATAGTAGTATTGCTAATTTCAGTGTACTTTTTATAAAGATATTGTTATCATTTCTAGTTTGCATTCTATTGTGTGAAGCACCTTCTATTTAGAGGTTGCACCATTATATTCAATAGTTGTCTCATTTGGCATACTGGGTATGTTGTTGTTGTCTCATTTGTCATTCAATTTTTAATGCTTGGCTTCCTCCATGCACTCCAGATACATTTTGTTCACTTAATGAGATGGTGCACAGAATATTGTTGAGAATATCAAAGCAAATATGCTTCAATACATTCCTTTTGAGCCGAGGGTCTATCGAAACAACCTCTCTACCCCATAAAGGTAGGGGTAAGGTCTGTGTACATCCTACCTTCCCCAGACCCCACTTGTGGGATTACACTGGATGTGTTGTTGTTTATCAAAACAAATATAGATACTTGGAGCACTGATAAAAAGTATTGATACTTGAAGCATTCAAATGTTCTTGAATAGCTGAAATCTTATTGAAAATGTAAAAGCCTGTGATTTAGATTCTACATTCAATGGTTGACAGCAAGGTGGTACACATAGAAGATTTAGCTGGCCTCACGGCTGAACATTTCTAGAAGTGCTAGTATACCTCCTTATAGCTGCATAGTTTTGCTTTTTATTATTATACTCTTCACCTTAGGCTGACACACATTTATTTTTTAAGTTCTTTACATTAGGCTGATATATTTCTTCTTTAAACTCTATCTCCCTTTTCTCAAAGTTTACTTCTCTTTTTAACTCTGCATATGTACCAATTTATTCATGGAGGAATTATAAAGGGAAGTGTGTTTTTAAGGAAAGTAGATAATATTGGGTGGCCGAAAAAGAGCAAGACGAAATCTATTGGGGAGGCAGATCCTTAATGTTACTTAAAAGGTCTGAAGTTGCATGTAGTTTTCATACTCTCAGTAATTGGAAAATGTATGTAACTTTTGGACTCTTGGGTCCTGACTTTTATCATCATGATAATGGAAACTACTCATTTTCAAATTGATCTTCAGTTTATATTTCCCAAGTTAAGCCATCTCACTGAAAGATGGGGAAATATGTTTTTTCTCCACTCACTTGAACTTCCTTTGGCACTTACAATAACTATTTGAGCCTGCGAGACAACAAAGTATTAGCAAATAAGTGAGTAAAATTATCATGATTTTCTTATGTGATTGTACTATATTTAGTTGGTATCTTCTTGCAACCATGCTTTAAGAACTTCTCTTTTGAGCCCAAGGTCTATCAAAACAGTCTTCCTACCCTACATACATCTCCCAATACAAAAAAAGAAATCGCCTAGTTTCCAACATTCCAAGAATATTAAAAACTACAATAAATACTTAAATCTATTCCCACAAGTTCTATCACAATAGATTTGCATCCTTTAAATATCAATGATTAGAAGACTGATACGATCTCATCTCCAACAAAAGCGAACAAGCTCTATTCTACCCACTCAATCAACCATGAATCCAAACTAGACAAAATTGACTTTTCCCACCAATTCCCTTAACCCATCTAGATGACACTATTAGTAATTAATACAAACCCTTCATTTTGGGTCGAAATGGGTCTCCAAAGCAACTCTCTAACATTGCATATCTTGATGGAGAATAAAAAAATGATGCTAGTGATACAAAATCCTTTCATCAAACCTCAATTGTGTCGGAAGGGATGAGGAGATCTATGGAGACTTACAAAAACTATCTATAAATGTCGACTGCCCTTCAACCACCAATGAACTACCAACTCCTAGGGTTATCGTTCTTTCACATTCCAACATGGGAGATACCAATGTACACTTCCCATGCACTGAACCCCTCCAATGGCACCAACAACCCCCCCCC
>NW_006239026.1:1510473-1527114 GCF_000226075.1 Solanum tuberosum | reverse complement strand
CAACGACCCCCCCCCCCCCTTCCCCCCAACCAGGCTATTCAAACATCTAATATATAGACCCTTTGTACAATCACTGACAAATGCACAGACTAGCACAGGGAACTAGGATTTTCTTCCAAACTATGGGACTAGTGGGATAAATGAAGAGCATAGGAACTCAAATGTAAAACAATGTAGCCTCCTCATCTTAGGTACACTCTCTTTTAAACTAATTTTTTTACAACTAGTGAATACAATCACACAGGAAATAGAATAAACTTTAGAACTAATGCAAGAAACAAAAATCAGAATAACTATGTTAAAGAAGATAAAATTAATGATCTTTAAAGAGAAATACAACAAGAAATTCATCTTTATCAGTCTCTCGAATCTATTAAAAAGTTCAATAGATAGCAAGCAACCTTTTACAACTCTCAAATAGAGAACTATGTTTTAGTAATGAATCCAACTGTAAGAACCTGAATGTTGGGACGAAATCCAACAAGGACATTCCAATCATGGAACTAGTTTCCATGAATGCAGGTACAAGGAACCTAAATGTTCTTGTTGGATTATGTCTCCGCATTAAGGTTCCTTATTGTTTGATTCATTACTAAAACATAGTTCCCTATTTGAGAGTTGTACGATCGCCTGATATTTATTGAGCTTTTTAATAGATTCAGGGATACATAAAGATAAATCTTTTGTTGTATTTTTCTTTGTTGATTATCACTTTTATCTCTTCTAACATAGTTATTTCGGTTCTTGTTTCCTACATTAGTTCTAAAGCTTCTTCTATTTCTTGTGTGTTCGAATTTACTGGTCGTAACGGAAATAGTTTTACAGGGGGTGTACCTGAGTTGAGGAGGCTACGTTGTCTTGCATTTGAACTTGTGTTCTCTCCATTTATCCCACTTGTCCCGTAGTCGAAAGAGAATCTTGGTTCACTGTGCTAGTCTTTGCATTTGTTCGTGATGGTACAAAGGCTCTATGTTTTGGTGGTGGGGGGTTGTCACTTCCATTGGTTGAGTTTGTCGTATGGGAGTGTACCGTGGTGTCTCACACGATGGAATGTGAAAGAACAATACCCTTAGGAGTTGGTAGTTCATTGATGGCTGAAAGGTTGTCAAAATCCATAGATGGTTGTTGTAAATCTCCATGGCTCTCATCCCTTTCGACAGAATTTGAGCTAGGTTGGATGAATTTTGTATCACTAGCATCATTTCTTGATTCTAATCAGGACATGCAGTGTTAGCGAGTGGCTTAGGAGATCTATTTCGACCCAAGATGATGGGTTAGTGTTGGGTACTGGCGGCGTCATGTAGATAGAGGTTGCACCCGTAGCCAATCTGTCCACTGTATCAAGGGAATTGGTGGTAAAGTTTGTTTGGCTTCGATTCATGATTGAGTGGGTAGAGAAGAGGTTGTTCACTTTTATCAGAGATGAGATCATATGAGTCTTTTGGTCATTGATATTTAAAGGAGGCAAATCTCTTGTGATAGAATTTATGGGGATAGAAGTAGTGTTTGTTGTAGCTTTTAATATTCCTGAGATGTTGGAACTAAGAGTAGAAAGATTAACCGCTGAAACTAAAAAATTAGAAGTTGAAATCTCTATTTAAGAATGACAAATAAATGCAGATCTTGGGAAAGAAAGAAAATGAACAGAATAAGTCAGCTCTACTTCAAAACAAAGAAGAGGGTAATTCTATTACATGAGCTTTTTCATGATAGTTGGTCCTTCCTTTCTCTCTGTTATTCTTTCATTATGTCAAACTACAATAAATACTTCTAGTTTAGGCGGTTAATCCTTCTACTCCTAGTTCCAACAATCCAGGAATATTTGAAACTACAATGAATATTATTTTTATTCCCATATATTCTATCACAATGGATTTGCATCTTTTAAATATCAATGATCAAAAGGCTTAGACGATCTCATATCTGACAAAAGCAAACAACCTCTATTCCACCCACTGAATCAACTAAGAATCTAAACAAACTTCACTTTCCCGCCAATTCCCTTAACACAATAAACAATATTTTTGCAAAGGCAATCCCCATCTACATGACGCCACTAGTAACCAACATGAACCCATCATCTTTGGTCGAAATAGGTCTCCAAGGCTACTCGCTAACACTGCATGTCTTGATAGAGTATCAAGAAATGGTGCTAGTGATACAAAAATCATTTCGTCAAAGTTTAAGTTGTGTCGAAAGGGATAAAGAGAGTCATGGAGACTTACAACAACCATATATGAATGTCGACAACCCTCCACCCACCAATGAAATACCAACTCCTGGGGTTATCATTCTTCCACATTCCAACATGAGAAACATTAATGTACATTCCCAAGCACCAAGCCCATCTAATGGCAGCAACGAGCCCCGACCAGGCTACCCGAACATCTAAGCCATAGACCCTTTGTACCATCACTGGAAAATGTAGGGACAAGCACATGGAGCTAGGGTTTCTTCCCATAGTTGGGAAGAAAACCCCGGTTTCCTGCGCTAGCCCCTATATTTGTCTGTGATGGTACAAGGGATCTATGTATTGGATGTTCAGGTAACCTCGTAGGGGGTTGTTGCTGCCATTGGATGGGTTTGGTGCTTGGGAGTGTACATTAGTGTCTCCCATGTTGGAATGTGGAAGAATGATAACCCTAGGAGTTGGTATCCGTATTTCATTGGTGGCCGGAAAGTTGTTGACATTTATAGATGGTTGTTGTAAGTCTCTGTGGCTCTCTTTATCCCCTCCGACACAATTTGAACTTTGACGAAAGGAGTTTGTATCACTAGCACTATTCTTGATGCTCCATCCAGACATACAGTATTAGAGAGTAGGCTTGATGATCTATTTTGACCCAAGATGATAAGTTTGTGTAAGGTACTGGCGGCGTCAGCCAATTCATCTACTGGGATTAAGGGAATTGATGGTAAGGTTTGCTTGGTTGAGTGGGTAGAGAAGAGGTTGTTCGGTTTTGTCAGAGATGAGGCTTGTCTTTCGGTCATTGATATTTAAAGGAGGCAAATCTATTGTGATAGAATTTATGGGATTAAAAGTAGTATTTATTGTAGCTTTTAATATTCTGAGATGTTGGAACTAGGAGTAGAAAGATTAACTGCTGAAACTAAAAAATTAGAAGTTGAAATCTTTATTCAAGAATGAAAAATAAATGCAGAACTTGGCAAAGAAAGAAAATGAACAGAATAAGTCAACTCTAACTCAAATCAAAGAAGAGCTATTATTCATGATAGTTGGTCCTTCCTTTCTCTCTTTTATTCTTCCATTTTGTCATTAATATTACTTCTTTGTGCAGTTAATTCTTCTGCTCCTAGTTCCAACATTCCAGAAATATTTAAAACTAACATAAATACTACTTCTATTTCCATATATTCTATCACAATAGATTTGTGTCCTTTGAATATCAGTGATCAGAAGACTCATACGATCTCATATCCGACAAAAGCAAACAAACTCTATTCCCCTCAATCAACCATGAATCCAAACTTCACTTTTCTTGCCAATTCCCTTAATACCAGTGGACAAATTGGTAGTGGGGGCAACCCCCATTTAGATGACGCCACTTGTAACCAATGCAAACCTTTTATCTTGTGTCAAAATGGGTCTCCAAAGCAACTCTCTAAAACTACATATCTTGATGGAGAATCAAGAAATAATGCTATTGATACAAAATCCTTTCATCAAAGCTCAAATTGTGTTAGTGGAGATGAGGAGATCCATGGAGATTTACAACAACCATCTATAAATGTCGACTACCCTTCAACTACCAACTCCTAGTGTTATCGTTCTTTCACATTCCAATACGAGAGACACCAATGTACACTTCCATGCTCCAAACCCATCCAATGACAGCGATCACCCCTCACCAGGCCCCAAACATCCAAGATATAGACCCCTTGTACCATCACTAGCAAATGCACGAACTAGCATAGGTAATTGGGGTTTTCTTTCCAACTACGGGACTAGCGGGATCAATGAAGAGCATTGGAGCTCAGATGTGAAATAATGTAGCCTCCTCATCTCAGGTACACCCCATGTAAAACTAATCCCTTTACGACCAATGAATACGAATACGTAGTAAATAGAAGAAACTTTAGAACTAATGTAGAACAGGAATGACTATGTTAAAGAAGATAAAAGTGATGATTTACAAAGAGAAATACAACAAGAATTCATTTTATATGTCCTCGAATCTATTAAAAAGTTCACTAAATATCATGCGATCGTAACTCTCAGATAGGGGATTATGTTTAAGTTATGAATCCAACAGTAAGAAACCTTAATGCAGGGACGAAATCAATAAGAACATTTTAATCATGTAACTAGTTTCCATAAATGCAGGAACCTGAATGTTCTTGTTGGATTCTATCCCTGCATTTAGGTTCCTTATTGTTGGATTCATTACTAAAACATAGTTCTCTATCTGATAGTTGTACGGTCACCTGCTATCTATTGAGCTTTTAAATAGATTCGGGAGACAAATAAGGATGAATTCCTTGTTGTATTTCTCTTTGCAGATCATTAGTTTATCTCCTTTAACACAGTTATTTTGTTTCTTACATTAGTTCTAAAGCTTCTTCTCTTTCCTTCGTGTTCATATTCGCTGGTCGTAATGGAACTAGTTTTACAAGGGGGTGTACCTGAGACGAGGAGGCTAAGTTGTTTTGCATTTGAACTTCTGTGCTCATTGATCCCACCTGCCTCGTAGTTCGAAAGAAAATCCTGGTTCCCTGTATTTGCTAGTGATGGTATAAGAGGTCTATGTCTTGGATGTTCGGTAGCCTGGTGGGGGTTGTCATTGCCATTGGATGGGTTTTGTGCATGGGAGTGTACAGTTGTGTCTCCCATGTTGGAATGCGAAAGAACACTAACCCCGGGAAGTTGGTGGTTGAAGGGTTGCCGACATTCATAGATGGCCGTTGCAAGTCTCCATGGCTCTCCTCACCCCCTTTGACACAATCTGAGCTAGGATGGAAGGATTTTGTATCTCTAGAATCATTTCTTGATTCTCCATCAAGACATGCAGTGTTAGAGGGTGGCCTTGGAGACCCATTTCGATCCAAGATGATGGGTTTGTGTTGGGTACTAGCGGCGTCATGTTGATAGGGGTTGCAGCCAATCCATCCACTTGTATTTAGGGAATTGGTGGTAAAGTTTGTATTCATGGTTGATTGAGTGGGTAGAGAAGAGGTTGTTCGCTTTTGTCGGAGATGAGATCTTATGGTCATTGATATTTAAAGGAGGCAAATCTATTGTGATAGAATTTATGGGAATAGAAGTAGTTTTTAATATTTTGGAACTTGGAGTAGAAGGATTAACCACTAGAAATTAGAAGTTGAAATCTCTATTTATGAATGAAAAATAAACGCAAAGAATAAGTCAGCTCTACAGTGTTGTCCTGTGGACACACTTCTACATTTGCTCAAAACAGAGAAGAGGGTAGATCTATCACATGACCTTATTCATGATAGGTAACATTGACATTTCTATATCTCCTCTTTAAGTTTAAAAAATTCTTTGATGAATTTCCTGTACCAATTCCATTTTCTAGATTCTTGCTTAAACTAGATTGGATTTGATATACTCAATTTTAAGATGCGATGTGCTCTACTAGATTGTAGCTGATAAATCAAAATGTGATGTATCTGTATTAGAGTCAAAATGGATGTTCATGAGGACTAGTTATACGGATGTTCCTGTATGGGAACTTGTACACATGCCCAAAAGCCAAAACACAGATAAGATGGAAGATTTGTTACTCATATGAGTGTGCAGATAAAATAAATACTTCTATACACCAACTGTAATAGATGGATGGATAGAGAGAGATATATCATCATTCTTATTCATATATATATTATTCTAAAAGTGGGAAGCTCCATAGTTGGATTACCAAAATGTCCCTAATCATAACCACTTTGTCCTCATCACTTAATTAACATGCATTATACAAACTAAAATGTTTGTCTTCTATCAATTGGATAATTAATTCAGTTGCACTGAACCGGGAATACTATTTCTATCTGCAGTAATTATTGTAGACAGTTAGTGTGCAAACTGCAAACCTTTTATAACTATTAGTTATATAGTACCAAAATTTCATATTACAACATTTATTTGTTTGGTCTTTTGAGCTTCAATCCGTTAAATATTCTATACACTTTTCATATTCTTTACACTTTATAAAAGTCACCACACAATGTCAAACTTCTTTATCATTTTATTTTTTCTCCTTTTCTGTTAGACTGCACAAAAAACTACATTTTCCCTCTTATTTGCTGAGTTGTGCCCAGCATAAGGTAATATTATTCCTTTTCCTTTAAACAAGTTCAGTTCATGCTTACCGCTTGAATATGGTTTGTATTTACGAAATAATGTGTGCTGATGATATATTTTTTTCTAATTATTTGACACACTTTATTTTTTTAGTTTGCTCCAAAAGAATCACGTTGGGAATAATTTCCAAACCAAATTCAAGATTATGTATGTATTTCGTGAGTTTGGTTTTATATACAACTTTATTGGTTTGATACTGTGTGATTTTTGCCTGCTTAGTGGTTTCTCACATTTAATCTAAGTTGTGCGGACTCTTCACTTTTGATGCCGCACCCTTGTCAGGTTCTCCAAAAATACACTACTTTTGGAGAATCTGACACACACCCACTGACATTTTTGAAGAGTTCGAGCAATATAGCTTTTAATATAAGTATAGATAGTTTTTTTTTCCCATTATTAACTAATATCATACCTGAAGTGCTAGCTTGTAAAGAAAGGAAATAACTCCGAGCATGTATCTCATTTTGTTACATGACAAAAAAATAATCTTGCATTACAAATATATATTGGATTTGAATCTACTTCCTAACTGAATTCTCGTTCAACTTTGCAGGTTCAGAAGATGTCAAATAATTTTACATTTACAAATGAAGTCATGCAACTTGCTTGATTGTTTATCAATTTGAAATTATATTTTTTCTTTCCAGATTTTCAATTGCTCATTCTACACATATTTAAATAGAGTATTATATACTCCATTTTAGGAAGTCTATATTAATTCTCATGAGACACATGTGCAATGCATGTGTCCACATCCTAGTATATTTACTATAAGCATGGAACTTAAGCTTTATGGTGCCTTTACGTCGTGCTTGATTCATGATCGTCCACAGTAAATTGTTGAAATACGATGAACTTTTGGATGCAAGATGATAAACGATTATATTTTTTTGCAGTAAATCTGAGCCGTCATGATTCGTCTGTTTCTATACATAGTGCAACTGTTATTCCCCCACCATCGACTGCAAGGTCCGTCTCAATGAGAGATATGGGCACGGAAATGACTCCAATTGCAAGCCAGGAACCTTCCAGGACTGGGACACCTGTGAGAGCAACTACACCTACTCGCAGCCCAACTTCTTCTCGGCCATCAACTCCGGGAGCTGCACCAGCTTCCTCTCCTTTTCGTCCTTCAAATGATAATTTGGATGCTCATACAAATGAGTTGTCTGACCAGGAATTACAGATGAAAACTCGAAGAGAAATCATGGCACTTGGAACTAAACTTGGTAAAATGAATATTGCTGCCTGGGCTAGCAAAGATGGTGAGGATAGAAATGCATCCAGCTTGCTGAAAACTGATAAGCAAGACCAACCAAATACCACTGTCACTGAGACACGTGCAGCTGCTTGGGAGGATGCAGAGAAAGCGAAGTACTTAGCCAGGTAATTTCCGGGATATTAGAAATCTTATTTTAGTTCTTGAGCCTTTTTGTTGAGGTTTAGAATATAGCTACAAGTCAAGCTAGGTTATTCACGCGACCTCCTTGGAGCCCCATTAATGACGTTGATCCTGTTATATATATTTATAAAAAAAGATTTGCTAGCTTTTTCAACTTTGTAGTTATCGCTAAGATGCTCGTCAACTTCTGCTGCACATTATTCATCATGGTGATGGGTGCTCTTTATGTATGCTCTGGAGCATAATCTGATGAAAGCTTATCTATCCAAAGAAAAAAACAAGAACCAACAATTAGTTGATCAATGCAGATTCTCAGTGGAAGCTTATGTGGATTTTCTATTTGAATTGTCAATTTGCTACTTAGTGTATGAGTTGCTGGTTATCTTTCTGAAGGTTTAAACGAGAAGAAATCAAGATACAAGCATGGGAAAATCATCAACAAGCAAAGACAGAAACTGAGATGAGGAAAACTGAGGTAATTAATTATCTTTTGCGCGATCAAGTATTATGCTTCTAGGTCAGCCATCTACATAGTGCAAAGTTAACTTCTAAAGCTCTCTGAACCAGAAGTAGATGACTTACAGATTTTCTCTATTGACCTTACATGTTTTTTATTTGCTTTGTGATTTCGCACAAATTATCAAGAACAATAAAATTAGACCTGCTCTTCACATCCTCTTATATAATTCTTTTGGATAAGTAGTACTCCTTCCGTCTCAATTAATGTGACACCGCTTAACTAGGCACAAAGTTTAAGAAAGAAAGGAAGAATTTTGAAATTGGTGGGTCTAAAACAAGCCTTAGACATTTGTGTGGCTATACATCATTTCATTAAGGTTAAATAGGAATTTTAAAGTTAAGTTGTTTCTAATTATAGAAAGATGGCATTTTTTTGGACGAACTAAGAAGGAAAGTGCGACTCATAAGGCCGAAGAGAAACATTTTGCAAACTAAACATTTTTGGCTTTCAGGTGGAGGTGGAAAAGATGAAGGCACGAGCACAAGACAAGCTAATGAACAAGCTAGCTGCGGTGAGATACAAAGCCGAAGAGAAGCTGGCAGCAGCAGAAGCCAGGAGAAACAAACATGCTGTAAAAATAGAGAAGCAAGCAGAATACATTCGTAAAACTGGCCGTTTACCACGCTCATTCTCCTGCTGTCGCTGGTGCTTCTGAAGAGCTACAAATCACTATCAAATGCTCTGTATATTTTTTGCTTTTCCACTAAGCTAGTATTGTGAAGTTGGAGACTGCCTTTGTGTATGCTTGAAGCTCTTGTACAAACTCAACTGGTTGGCCACTTTACATGTAATTGTTGATCAATGGAAGTTGAAGTTCAGGCATTCTCCAGTGGCCAATTGTGATTTGATGATTAATGAATGGTTCCTCCAAGCTTATTAA
Source organism: Solanum tuberosum (assembly GCF_000226075.1). Lineage (NCBI taxonomy): Eukaryota > Viridiplantae > Streptophyta > Magnoliopsida > Solanales > Solanaceae > Solanum > Solanum tuberosum. Next base: position 1,517,972 of record NW_006239026.1, on the reverse strand, counting down.
TTTGAAGTTCTTGTACATGAATTTAGTAGTCTTGTAGTCTCTTATTATGTAATGTGTAGTAATATTTATTGCTTCATTTATTTTGTATTTTGCTGTACTGTTATCATATTTTCTTGATACCTTGCTTCGATGAATTCTCTTTTGAGCCGAGGGTCTAGCAAAAGCAATCACTCTATCTCACAAAGGTAGGGATAGGATTTGCGTACATTTTATCCTCTTTAAACCCCACTTATGAAATTACACTGGGTTTGTTGTTGTTTTTACCTTTGTTTACATTTGGACTTTATATGATATAAACTAAAAAAAAACAGTGGTTTGACCTAAGCTGTAAAAAGAAATATTGCCCCATCCTAATTTGATTGTATGGGGGATGAATAAATATTCTACTTTGATAATAGGAAAAAAATACTTATACCCAAAGAGAAACTATATACAAGCGGCTATCCCTTACTTTCATACCGCTATGTTTTTAGGGCAAATTATAGAAATTACATACTTTTAAGGCAAAATTATAATTTATCCCTTAAAAGTTTATAATTACAGAAATCCCTCAAACGGATACAATAATATAAGCGTTGATACATTAATCTGATGCGTGAGATACATTAATCGTTAAGTAAGATACATTACATTTTATACATGATACACTAATCTGATGCGCGAGATACAATAATATAAGCGCTGATACATTAATCTGATGCGCAAGATACACTATATGATACATTAATCTGATGCACGAGATACAATAATATAAGTGTTGATACATTAATCTGATGTGCGAGATACACTAATTTGATGCGCGAAAATAAGGGATTTTGGAAATTTGTAAAACTTATAGGGGATAATGGTAATAAGTAAACTAAAATGTGGGATTTCTGTAATTTTTTCATATTTTTAACTATTAATTCGTGTTTACTGCTTGATAACATCAAAGTATATATATATACTCTGATAATATCAAAGAGGAAGAAGCAGTGCTTCAGTGAAAACACTACTCAGTTACTTCTTAAAACCATTAGAGTATACATATATACTTTGATGACATCAAGGAGGAAGAGACAATGTTTCAGTGAAAAGACTGTTCAATTACTATTTGATACGGTCAAAGTATATAGATACTATCAGAGTATATAAATACCATCATAGTATATATATACTCCAATGGTATCAACCATGGTTCAGTGAATAGAACAAGGGGGCAATCAAGTAAATAGTTTGGATTGTGGCTCCAATCAAGGTAAATATATTGGGTTGGGTCCAATTTGTATAGTTTTCCCATAAATATTCTACTTTGATAATAGTCCCTTGATAATATGTAGGATAGTAAGGCCCATTTACTAGTGGCCCAACAATGAGTAGGCTTCATTATAATTAGAGCCCAATTTCCACTTTCCTGGCAAGAATGTTTGTTCGAATTATCTTTTTAAGGACTGTGTTTAGTTTTTATTCCCATTTAATTTTTGTAAATATAGACCATGTTTGTGCAACTACTCTTAGTGATGCATCAGAATGTGTAAAAGTTGTGATAGATTTTGTATTAATGTCACCATTAGAAATTCTTGTAGTCCGTCAAAACTTGTGAACAATTGGTCCACTTGTTATATCCGTAACCGCTACCCTTTGAGTGCGCACAAGGTCCATCGTAACCGCTACCCTTTGAGTGCGCACAAGGTCCAAGGACTTGCTGCAAGGCAAATATTTGTCCATCCATCAAAATTCAGAACTTCTTATGATATGCCAAAGTCAGGACTTGCAATCAAATTTATACCTTCAAGCTATTTTAGCAAAACTTCTTAAAATTGGATCAAAACTTTAGTACCAGGACTAAACAACCAATTTGTCCAAATCACCCTAGTCTTTATGCAAGGGGAAAATTCCAATTAAGCTAAACTGATCCAGCAACTTTAGGAGAGGATATAGCAAAGCTGCAAAGGCACTTTTTGTTAACACTCTAAAAAGTTACATACAGTCTTCTTGACCCTTTTGGGCAAACCTAGCCCCCCAGCAACTCTATCTGGTGGAAAACTATGCAACCACCTCAGAGAGTTTAAATACATGAGAAAAAGTTTCTAATAGTACAAAGGCCAAGAAAAAAGAAAGTTTGTTACCCTACACTTCTTAAATCTTCTCATTGAACCTAAAAAGAGCTCACAGATGTATAGAAAACAAATACAGCTTAGAGCAAACGAATCTCCTGACTTTTATTAGTGAACAAGGCCCAACTTCTTTGCAAAGTCGTCGTCATCATCATCCAAGAATTCGTCATCAGGGTCACCTTCGTCGAAGTTGTAATCTTCACCTTCAACCGCCTCATAGTCATCATCATGTCCATCTCTCTGATCATAGCCTTTGTGGTCTTGGGCGTCTGCTCCTTCCACAACCATCTCTTCTTCAGCTTCAAGTTCATTTTCACTGCGGTACAAAGGAGATTGGTGATCCGCTGATTTGGGTACAAGCTTAGACTCTTCCTTCTGAATAGGAAGGTCAGACCCATTCTTGGTAACAGAGGAAGGAAAATCCACATTCCCTGAAGTCATGGAAGTCCTCTCCGTCTGGTGTTTTCTTTCATGTTGATCGTCTTCACTCCCACCAGATGACATGCTACCTTCACCCCCTCTTTTCCTCTTCAAAATTTCTTTTAAAGGCATTGGTCCTTCAAATGATAGATCCTCCCCACCATCAAGCTTTTGGAACTTCCGTTTTCTCGGGGGTTGTTGCTCATTGCTCTCAGCAGTGTTCCTACCTTTAAGTTCTGCAAGACTTTTAGGACGCAGGAAGTCAGAATTATTGACATTTATTATATCTCTCCTTATATGAGGAACTCTGTTGTTTCTGCCATCGCTATTGATATCCTCTTGCACTCTTCCCTTTATTCTGTCTCGAGGCCTTCCTTGGTAAGAGTACGGCTGTGGCCTTTCTGAAGACAATCTGCCACGGTCTCTAGCCCTATCCAATCGTAATTCAGCCCTATCATCTGGAGAAGATGATCGAACTGGAAGCTTTATTCTTCCTCGAAGGCGACCACCATTAAGAGAACTATCATGTGAAGGTAAATAGTGTGCATCCCTCCTAGAGCTCTTGTTGGCTCGACCTTCAACATGCTTTTCACTTGAAAAGTCATGACCAATAACAGATTTCAAACCATTACCCCTCCTGTGCTTCGATAACCGATGCCTCAGATCTGATATCTCAACATGTTCAGGGCTATCTACTGTACCATAGCGTCTGCTTTCAAGATGAGCTGAGCCCCCTGGTATTCTCTCAGAAGAAGCTATATGCTGCTCCCAAGCATAGTGACCCTGGAGCCTGTCATACGAGTCATATCCACGCACATCACGGTACATATCTCGGTCAATATCTGCCACTGAATCATAATCAGCAGAATCACCCATGTCATATTCATTTCTCTCCCCATTCTCCCTTCTTCCACCATAATGATCTTCACCATGATAATAATCTGAACCTCTGAGCTCATCATCCACAAGAACATCAAAACCAGGAGAAGGCTCCCTTGAAATTTCATCATCCTTGTATTGCATGCTGTTGTGATCATCGATCCCAATGGGCTGCTGCTTTCTGTTGGGGGCACTGAAAGGAATGCCATTGGTTGGAGGAGCACTTGGTGGCTTGTACCTGGAATGCTCTCTGTTTATGACAGAATTCGGCGGCAGCACCTTCTCATCAAAGGTATTATCTTTCTTAGTCAGATGATTTCCCAGTTTTCTCACAGGTTTAGGTAGTTCACAAGGCTTCAGAGCATTTGTTTGTGAAAGTTTCGTGCCTTGCACAGACTTTTCAACCCCACCAAATGCCTTCTTAACAGTTGAAGTTTCACTAGATGCAGTAGACACTGGAGGTTGTGTAGGGTTGTTAGAAACAAAGCTTGGTGCATGCATGAATCCACACTTATCACCTTTCCGACAAATCCCTTGCTGGAAAAATATGCAGGGCACAGCTTGTTTACTAGAAGCATATGGAACCTGTGACATAGGTGCAACAGATACCATATGAGCTGCAGAAAATCCCATAGCAGTTGGAACTTGAGCTTCCAAAAACCCATCAAGAGGCTGCAGGGAAAAGGTTAATAGTCAATTGAATGACTAACTAGCAAATACAGAGCAATATACATCTGCTAGTAAAAGTAGAAACTCTATATATACATGACAACAAGGATCTTTGCATATTTATAGCACGGAGATGAAGAAACTAGAGCAGTTTGAGAAAGAAATAACTCACAGGGTGCCGGAATGCACACTTTGGGTTTAAGCAGTTTCCATTCAACCAGTACCAGCAATCCCTTGGATTAAGCCTAGCCATGTCACTATGGCGGTACTCGCACTCGCTTCCCTGTCAACAAAAAAATTGAAGCATCAATAGAAGTACATCTAGATCCATAGATGTAAATTAGTTCATTAAGGGTTGTTTAGTTCGTACACAAAGCTATGCCGGGATTATATAGCACAGGGATAATATTGGGATTAATAATCCCTGGATTATTGAACATTTGGTTCATTGCATTGAAAATGAGATATAAGGTGTATAACGCAAAACCTGTGTCTGGTTTTAAGTTTGATAAAGTACTGTTTACACTTATACCGTTATTTTTAAGTAAATAGGAAAAGAGTAAAAAGGTAACTAAGGATAATTTGTCGTTAGCTGTTTTATCCAGGGTTTGCTAATCCTGGTATAAGAATCCATGTTGAATCCGGTATAAAATTATCCCAGTATTGCTTATATTGGAAACAAAAATCCAACCAAATGTGGGATAAAATAATCCTGAATTTTATTACCGAGTTTTTTATTTTTAATCCTTGTAAGGTATGGCCCTTTAAGACGTATATAGCGTGGAGAAATCCACCATACATGCATTCACACAAAAAGGAACAGAGATCCTGTAATAAAGAAAGATGCTAAAGGCGTTTTGTACACAAGTGGTTTTTACCGAACAGTTACGAAAAGACTCAAAGAAAAATAAATGAGAAACAGTTTCAGTAGTTGCACGTGTTGCATCGATTGACTTTGTCTAACATGATAAGAAGGATCACAGACACACAACCGATAGATTCAAATGCAAAACCAACATATCCTGACAAAGAAGATAAAGACAAATGTGATTGCCAGTGATCCGTATAGCATTGTACATGTTCGTGAACCAATGCACTTATTGTCGCTATCAAAGAGAAGGATCACACACACAACCGATAGATTCAAATGCAAAACCAACATATCCCGACAAAGAAGATAAAGACAAATGTGTTGCCAGTGATCCGTATAGCATTGTACATGTTCGTGAACCAATGCACTTATTGTCGCTATCAAAGAGAAGGATCACACACACAACCGATAGATTCAAATGCAAAACCAACATATCCCGACAAAGAAGATAAAGACAAATGTGTTGCCAGTGATCCGTATAGCATTGTACATGTTCGTGAACCAATGCACTTATTGTCGCTATCAAAGTCGCCAACTTTAAACTTAATCCAAGATTGACTAAATCCAGTTTGACAAAACCATCATAAAAGAGCGACAGAAACAAAACAAATTCCTATTAAAAGTAACAATCAAGCTCATAATACCTAGCAGTAACCTAAACATTCCAGCTGAAGGTCAATCATGCCACGTAATAGATGGTTTTAGGATCGCAACCACACAAGAAACAACAACAACCGAGTGTAATCCCACAAGTGGGATTTGGGGAGGGTGGTGTGTACGCAACCTTACCCCTACCGTTCAAAGATAGAGAGACCATTTCCGAATAGACCCTCAGCAACCACACAAGCATCACATAAATTTAAAATGAAAAGCTAAGCCAGTAACAATTGATGACTTGAAAGGTTCTTACTGTATGAACTATACATATATATACCTTAAAACCTTTATTATGTAAAGAAGTTGCTACATCAAATTCACTTTATAAAATCAAGATTATCTGCCTTCAAGATTCTTTTAAGCTTTAAACTGACATAATCATGAAATAGTTCCTTTTCATATAATTTTTTGGGGAGGGGATTACAAAGTGGGGGAATCAAATCCTCGCCAATAAGGCGAAAGTTCACGTAGTCTATTTACCAACAGCAGCCAAAACAAAGGGTTTACCAATAACACAAAACTCATCTTGAAATTAACGGAAAAAAAGAATTAAAAACACAATCTTTATCTCTTGCAACACAGATCCTCAACATAGAAGGCATCAAATTCAAATAATTCTGAAGATAAATCAACACTCGATCGAAAATTAAGAACGAAAAAGATTGAACCTTTTTGCATGTGAGAGGAGACGCAAGAAAATAAACGCAATCGGTGTTACTCTTAATAGCTTCTTCTTCAGCTGATAATTGAACCGTTGCCGTTGCCGGTGCTGGTGCCGGTGCCGGTACCTCTGTCGGCGGCGGCGTAGGGCCAGCCATAATTGATGTGGGTTTTTCTTCGATGAAACCTAGATTACTAGATCTTTTTCAAGAAAATCTTTGACGGTGGATCTAGGGTTTCCGGTGGCGGCTCCGGTACAATGTATGCATATATATACGTATATATATAGATATATATATATAATATATATATCAGATGAAAAATCTGTGCTGTGAATGAATGAATTTGCAGGGTTTGTGAAGAGAGGAGAAAGAGAAGATGAGGTACCGCTACTGCTGTTAAGTGTGTGAAGAGAGGCTTTTAATATCAAACAAAAATAGATACAACAAAACATGAGAAAATTGAACAAAAGGTATCACTCAAGTCTTTATTTAAATTTTGGTGACTATTTTGATAAAAAATAAGTCAAAGACATTTAATTATTAGATTAAGTTAATTGGGACTGAATTAACATTTTCAAAACTTCTAATCTTTTTAAGAATACAAAACAGTCCAAATTTTAAATACAAAACAATCCAAAATTCTCTTCACTTTTTTGGGATTCACTTTCTTCAACTTCTTCTCACTTCTCTTCTTCATCGTTCTTTCTCTCTTCTGACTCAAACTCTCTTCCTCAAATCTGCTCCGCCATCGCTCTCAATCGACTTCCGGCAACTTTTCAATTTCCGGCAACTTCTTCAACATTGTTGTTGCTCTTCTTCTTCATCATCTTCTTCCTGTTCTTGTTCATCATCTTCTTTTTCTTCTGTTGTTAGTCGTGACATTGACATTATTGATACTGCTGCTATCGGATAAAATTTCATTTCTATATCATTGGGCATTACATCATAGGTGATTTTGGTAAGTAAACTAATGATTTTTAGTCTAATTTCTCATTTGGGTATTTTGATTGTTTCTTCAATAATTTACAGTCGCGTATCCAACAGGTAAGTCATCTATTGCAACATATAACTTACCTGTTGGATACATATTAAAGTACCATGCCAAGCTGGGATAGAACTAAAAGCGTGTTCCAACAGATAAGTCATTTATTGCAACATATGAATTATCTGTTGTACCAGATGACTCATCTGTTGCAACAGATGGCTTACTTGTTGGATATATATATTATATTACCAGGTCAAGCT
>NW_006239026.1:1502080-1507812 GCF_000226075.1 Solanum tuberosum | reverse complement strand
TGGCCATTATTTTTACATATTGAACAATTATTCTTTCTTGTTGGAAATGATTTCCCGACTCCACGCCTCCTCTTCGTTCGCCTTCTTCTCGATTTGCTTGGGTCAACATATGGATGAGGTATTTTTCTCTCCAAAATCTCCAAAGGAACATTCCAAGAATCTTTAAGAGGTATCAGATTAATTTCCTCACAATATGCAATTATGTATTTTTCACTAAATAATATGAAGATGACTCACTTGTTACAACTGATGACTCACTTGTTGGATACATGCCCAGAAACAGAAACTTATCCAACGTGTAAGTCAATTATTGTAACAGATGAGTCATTTGTTGCCACATGTAACTCATTTGTTGCAATTAAGGACTTACTTGTTGGGAAAAGCTTCTGATTCTTTCTTAGCTTGACCTGGTACTGTAATATATATATCCAACAAGTAAGTCATCTGTTGCAACAGATGAGTCATATGGTACAACAGATGACTCATATGTTGCAATAAATGAATTATCTGTTGGGACAAACTTTTGACTTTTTCCTAGCTTGGCCTGGTACTATAATATGTATCCAACAGGTAAGCCCTCTGTTGCAACAGATGAGTCATCTGGTGCAGCAGATGACTCATCGATTGCAATAAATGACTTATTTGTTGGAACACGCTTTTAGTTCTATCCCAGCTTGGCATGGTACTTTAATATGTATCCAACAGGTAAGTTATATGTTGCAATAGATGACTTACCTGTTGGATACGCGACTGTAAATTATTGAAGAAACAATCAAAATACCCAAATGAGAAATTAGATTAAAAATCATTAGTTTACTTACCAAAATCACCTATGATGTAATGCCCAATGATATAGAAATGAAATTTTATCCGATAGCAGCAGTATCAATAATGTCAATGTCACGACTAACAACAGAAGAAAAAGAAGATGATGAACAAGAACAAGAAGAAGATGATGAAGAAGAGAGCAACAATGGAAGAATAGCAAGAGAGAAGGAAAAGGTTAGTTGTTGGTGCCCCATTTTTTCCCTCTATTTCTTATGGGCCAAAGTGTAAAATAAAAAACCTTGGGGATGAGAAATTCATTCCCTTAATCCTTAATTTAAAAGTTGTCACCCCTACTCAATAATTAAGACTTGAGTCACCTACACCTAATTTTAAAATTTTTCTATCACCCTTAATTCATTGTCCCACAAAACATTCGGGTCGGGTGTAATTCTATAAGTGGAGTCTGATAAAGTCGGGTTTACGAATAGTCGAATACACCATATTTTATTAAGGTGGAGAAAGTGTTTTTGATGCACTCGCATTAACAATAACATACTCCGTAAAATTTCACAAGTGAAATTTGGATAAGGTAGAATATATTTAAATCTTACCACGACCTCGTAGAGGTAGAGATGTTCTTTCCGAAAGACCCTCATTTCAAGTGCAACAAATCTTGGTATAAAGAAGAAGATAGTGAACACTAGTCACCCTAATATAGATAACATTACACTACCTACTAACTTTTTATCTTAATCAAATAATGAAAGAAGTCATATTGAGAATAACAAGTACGTGGGCTACGGGCTGTGTCGAGTTGCCCACTTATTTTAAAAGAATATTTTTTATAATTTTTAAAATCAAATTATAATTTAAAAATATTATCATAAATATCAATAAGATAATATTACATGGTGTTAGTGTTATTGCTTGTTAATCAAATCCACAAATAAAATTATCTTTATAATATTTGTTAAGTTTGATTTCAAGTAAAAGTATAAATAGTTAAATAGAAATATTAACTTAATTATTTTCAAATGATCATAATAAAAAATAAAAAATATTATGACAATATTCCGTAGGCTACAACCTACATAGTGATTCCCTAGATATTTTAGAAAAAAATTATTTTATATAGTACATATTTTATAAATATAACTTGTATCTAAATTTTAATATTTAAATTTTTAAATAGATTTTGACTTTCGACTCTTGTTGTTTTTAATACGGGAACGTTTTCTTTAGGTTCAAAAATGCCCTTTAGCTAACAGAAATATGACATGGAATTTAACTAAACAAATGGTCAATTTTCATTGGTCAACAAAATTATTTTATCAAATAAAAAAATCTCACCCAAACCCGTTTTCAATTGGCACTTCATGCGACCTCTGTTTTTTCTTCTTCCTCTGTTCTTTCTTCATCTTCTTTTCTTTCTTTAAAAAACAACAACTTTCATCCCCAAAGTAGCTACGTTGCATCAATTAACTTGATAAAAAAAAAAGCTAAATTGCAGCTTTTAAGCCCAAAAAAGAGTAACTTTCAACCCAACAAACAACAATTAAAATGAAAGCTTGAAACCCAAAAAATAACAGCTAAATGTAATTGTAAACCCCCAAAACAGCATTTTAACCCAAAAAATAGCAACAAAAATGCATAGTAATATTAATCACTGATGCCGCAAGGTGGGAATTTACATACAATATTCATTCGCATCCACATTGTGAAATGATTTACAATCAATCTTCAATAACTATGACACTATTAACCTTGACTAAGAAACTAATTTTTTATACATTAAATAGGAAGAAAGAAAACACAAATTAAATAAAAAGGGTAGATGAGGAAAAGGGGAAGGTGAAGAAAGAAAGAAGAGAGACAAAAGTTGGGTTAGATTAATTTGAAATGGGTTTGGGTGTCGGGTTTGAAATGGATTTGGGTGTTGGGTTTGAAATGGGTTTGGGTGGGTTTTTTTTATATTTGATAAAATAATTATGTTGATCAATGAAAATCGGCCATTTGTTTAGTTAAATTCCATGTCATATTTCTGTTAGCTACAGGGCATTTTTGAACCTAAAGAAAACGTTAAGGACATCTTTAAACCAATAGGTGGAAGGAGGACATTTTTGAACCATTTTCAATAGGTTGAGGGCATTTTGAACCTTTTCCCTTTTTAATACTTTTTTTTTTAATTATTATTTATTTGTTCCACAGACCCTATCCATGTTTCAAGTCCCACAAATTAGCAGGCTTGTTGAAAACGGGCTAAAACACAATTTACTTTTTTAAATGGACTCCAAAATTTTTAGCCCAACCTATCAAATTACGAGTTAGGCCAGACTGGCCCAACGGGCTAGCCCATATTGATGACTCTAAGTAGGCGTTTGGCCATGCAATACCATATCACGATATGGTATCGCTAGATGGAATCAGCGTTTGGACATGCGATTTTACGCTGATTCCATATCATGATTTGAGATATTTTAATACAATAATTGATTCATGAGTTTATATTTTGTTAAAACAACCCCACATTTATATCTACTAACCATTTGTTTCATATGTAAATAAAATTTATAATCACATCATTACTTTTTAAAATTTATTATTTTCACCGACATAAAATTTATTATTCTCACCAACATATAGTCACTTTAACTCACACCTCACGATTGTGAAACTTTTCAACATTCACTTGAAACAATTAACCGGCATGTTAAAATAGTTGCCGAAGCAATTAGCAAGATGGCACCAACATTTATACAACCAAAAAATATGACTGGTGTACATTCCAAAATTCGACATAATACTCGATTTTGGCCTTGGTTTAAGGTAAAATTTCAATCACATTAATAAATTTACTTTATGGCTTTAATAAGTGCACATTTATATTTTATGTGTAAGTTATTAGTATTTAGCTACATATTTTCTATCAACTTTGTTTAAAGAGATAATATTTATTTTATGACTTTGCATTGTCTTGGAAGCACTATTTTTATTACTCTTACAAACATTATTTTTATGAAGTGCATTCTATAATGCTTCCAATTTATTTTATGTTCACTAAACTAATATTGATGTATTTTTTATTTGATATATTATTTATTTACACAAAGTTGTCTCATACGTCACATATGCTTTTAGTAATTCTTTATAAAATGTTTTTTGGTAGATAAATATTATGTTGTTGATGTTGATTTCCGAAACACAAAATTATTTTTAGCTCCATACAAAGGACTATGCTATCATTTGCAAGATTATCGAGGAAGTGAAAGAGAGCCTCAAAATGCCAAAGAACTATTTAATTATAGGCATTCATCTCTGCGCAGTGTGATTGAACGGACTTTTGGAGCTTGGAAAAATAGATTTAGAATACTGAAACAAGGCATGAACCATTATGATATTGATACACAAGTGAAAATTTTCATAGTTTGTGCAGTGTTACATAATTATTTGCGAGATACCAAAGTAGTGATGAATATTTATGGTCTATGAACATGAAGATATAGTTGCGGAGGATATTGACCAACAAATGGCTCAAAGTAACAATGTTGGTTCGTCTTCTCGGTCACATGATCGAGAAATGCAAGTTCAACGTAAGGAAATTGTCCGTACTATGTGGAGGATTATATTAAAGACTAGTACACTACAATTTATGTTCAATTTTTTTTATTAAATTAAAGTTAGATGAAACAATTACTTAAGTGGAGAACAAATAACTTTGAAATAATTTATTATGCGATTTTATAATTATTTGTTATTTGATAAGATTGAATAAACAATTGGAACTATTTTAATAGTTTTACAACTTATGAGATTTTTATGTTTATGAGAAAATATACACCACAAAAATTTCATATCACATGTCCAAACAAACCTTCAATTTCATCTCATGATTCCATATCATGATACCATATCATGATTCCATATCATGATACCATATCACATGGCTAAACGGGCCCTAAGTTTAACTATGATATCATATGTGCCATTGTCCAAGCTACATATTATACTTGTTAAAGTAGATATTTGGACATGAGATTTGAATAATACGTCGCCTTAAGATATTCAAACATTTTGTTTATAAAATTTACTTATTTGATAAGATTATATAAGAATCGAACAAATCTTAATAGTTTTCACAGTTTGTGAATTTTCATGTTTACGAAAAATGGCTTACTGATAAGCGTAACTTAAGAATAAATTTTACGTCTCGTTTGAACATGATTTCATATTAGTGATTTAAAATTAAATTACAACTTAAGAAATTCAAATTACATATCAAAATAAAATTTCAACTTCAAATCAATTTAATTTTAAATCACTAATATGAAATCATGTTCAAACGAGACGTATAATTTATTCTTAACTTACGCTTATCAGTAAGCCAAAAATACATACTCTATGTACTTATATTTTAGAAATCACGTTAATGTTCTTCAAAAGTTTGTCAACCTAAAATCGAAAAAACCCGACTCTTATGTTGGGTTAGTTATGTTCTCGAGAATTAGGGCATCTCCAACTCAATCCTCTATTTTACTCTCCAAATATAAAGTTCTCTATTTTTTCAGATAATCAACTCTAACCCAATTCTCTATTTTACTCTCTAAAAAGGAATCTTTTTCTCTCTCCTCAATATTATATTATTATTTATATTTCATTCTTATTTTCTTATTTCATAATATAAATCATTTCTTCTTTTTGCAAATAATCACTCTATAATCTTTACGTAATACAATTTTTTTTTTCAAATTCTTCATTAATATAAAATTATATTTTATTCTAAATTTCTAAATAACATAAATTGCAATAAATATTATATATAATACATATTAACGAACAATTCAAATAAAAATGAACTCATTGATGAAATATAATTGCATCATAAATATTGTATTATCGTAAAATTTATAAATACTCAACTTTTAAGACTATTAGGTTACTCTCATGAATAGGGGTGTGCATCGGTC
>NW_006239026.1:1490386-1501340 GCF_000226075.1 Solanum tuberosum | reverse complement strand
AAAAAAAAAATTAAAAATTAAATTAGAAAAATTGTTAATTCGGGATGGAAGTAGTATACTTATCAATAATGTTTTAGATGTTATATTACTTAGAAAATAATTACAAATATTAGAGACATAATTAATAATCTTATATAATATAAATAATATTAAAATAACTTTAAATTACATATTTAAAGTGACCATTTCTTTTAAAAAATAAAATAGAAAAAATATTAATTTGGGCGGAAGTAGTAACTTGTTGATAATATATTTTTTAAATGTTATGTTACATTAGAAAATAATTACAAATGATAGTAATATAATAGAAATAATATTATAATAATCAAAAAGTAAAATAGAGAGTGGTTAGAGAACCCATTCTCTATTTTACTATCCAAATATAGAGAATGAACAGTAAAATAGAGATGAGTTAGAGATGGTCTTAGTACAAGAAATCTCACCTACCCTTTTTAGTAAATTCTTCAAACTCTAAAACCCTACCACACACTGCTAAAACCTTCCCAAAAAAAACACTCGCCGGAGACTTTAGCTTTCGTCCATCCCCGCCGGAATCTACCTTTTACCGACGACCATCACCATGAACTCCACTTTAACTATCGGTTCATCATCGTTCTTCCACCACTCCACCACTTTCCCCAATTCACCTTCCCGTTCCTCCATTTTCACAATCCCCAAAACTGCTCATAAGAGCTATAGCAGAAGATTCGTCCTTCAGGCCTCCGTCAATGGCAATTCTAAGTCGAACCCATTAATCTCTACTCTCAAATCCGCCGGTGTTGCTGTTGTTTTCGCCGCTGTGGCCTTAGGGAAGTTTCCGGTCGGAACCTCATTTGCAAGAGCTGAAACCCCACCAGCTGCTGTAATGGAAGAGCAACAGCAAGAAGAAGAAGAGGAAGGTTCACCACTGACCCAGTTCTTAGAATCCAGTCCTGAAGCTATTGAAGCCCTAAAAAACCTCCTCCAGGAAAAATTGGAATCAGGGGAGGACGAGGAGAGTCTGAAAATACTGAAGAAGTTGTCGTCTGCTCAGCCGGAGAATACCGAATGGAAATTCTTAACGGCGAGGCTGTTGAACGAAATGGGGAAGCTTGAAGATGCAAGGGAAGTTTTCGAAGAGATTTTATCAAAAACCCCTCTTTCGTTCGAGGCGTTGTTTGAGAATGCATTGTTGATGGATAGGTGTGGTGAGGGGGTGAAGGTGATTCAGAGGTTAGAGGAGGCATTGAGGTTAGCTGAGGAAGAGAGCAAAGTGAAGGAAAGTAGGGATATTCGGTTTATAATGGCACAAGTACAGTTCTTGCAGAAGAATGTTGAGGAAGCATTGAGGAGCTACGACGAGCTTGAGAAGGAGGACCCTAAAGATTTCAGGCCATATTTCTGCAGAGGAATGATTTACAGTTTGCTTGACAGGAATAAAGAGGCTAGAGAGCAATTCGCCAAGTATCGCGAGCTTTCCCCTAAAAAGTTCGAGGTGGAAGGTTATCTGAGAACAGCTTTGTCCCGGATGAAACTCTTTGGAACTGATGAAAAAGAGAGTTGAATTCGATGATATGTAGTTTATGGTAGTTCAGATTCTGAGCTTTTAAGCAGCAAACCAAAGTTTCGAGGAAGGTGGAAGCTTTAACTTGGTATACATTACTTATTCTTGAACTGTGTCTAATATAAGATGAAGATAGATTAGACAATGAATTAAAAGAATAATTGCTAGAGTCTAGCTACATTCTTGACGGATTCATATATGTATCTCGAATCAGCAGGTGATTTCTGCTTAGACTCTTGACTTAACAGTTAAATCAATTTATATTACTTTCCCTTTCATGGCATGTTCTTGTGATTAGCTAGATGAAGTTTATTTTTGTATCTCGTACCGAGGTTTCTTTTTATCCTTATGGGAGAGAAAGTCAGCAGGAAAGTTTTGTGCTTTATCTTGCTTTGCTAAGATGAGTACACTTTAATTGATATATGTTGATGTATATGAAACCAAACTTTTATACCAAGGGTGTGGCCGTTGATGAAGTTGGAACGAAGACCATGCAGAACAGAATTTGAATTCCAGTAGAGGTAGAAAGTTATGCGATTTATTCCCTCCCGGACAGGATTACTAGTACATGTAATAGTGTAAGGATGCAGGTATTGTAGAACAGTGGACGTGTGCACAAGGTGGTTTGGACACCTATATTATCAGGGAAAAAAAGATTCAAACATTTCTTGAATGCCTTAACTTCATATAGAATCTATCTGAAGGATGTTTGTTTTGTTAGTGGAAGTTATCTTTTGTGATGGTGAATAGGAGGAGTCTGTAACTGAAGCGAGTTGCTTTCTTATTTGGGAGGGGGCTAACCTCATGCCCTGCCCTCCTATTAGTAGTAGTAGTTAGTAATCGCTTGAGTTTCTTATTCTTCAATGCATGGTACTATCTACTATTTCATTTGCTTTGTATCTTGCTATTTTTTTTTTATCTTATTTCCTTTCTTTGATAATATCTCTTGTGAACCGAGGGTAACAACTTCCCCAGACTCCACTTGTTGGACTACACGGGGTATGTTGTTGTACTTATGCCCCAAATTACATAGTACAAACACTTGTTTTAGAGGATCATTTGAGTTATAAACTGGTAATACATGCAGCATGACATAACTTCTCATGAACTATCTCTATGTGTTCTACTTGTGGAACTTCTGGTTGTCAGTGATGAAAGCAGGAGAAAAGGTTAGCCTACAACTCAAATTCATCACATTCACCCCCAGACGCTGTCCAACTGGAGCATGCACAATCATGGGCTGGGAGAATATTCACACACACCCCCCCCCCCCGCGCGCCGGGGCGCGGGGGCGCCACACTTGTTTTAGAGGATCATTTGAGTTATAAACTGGTAATACATGCAGCATGACATAACTTCTCATGAACTATCTCTATGTGTTCTACTTGTGGAACTTCTGGTTGTCAGTGATGAAAGCAGGAGAAAAGGTTAGCCTACAACTCAAATTCATCACATTCACCCCCAGACGCTGTCCAACTGGAGCATGCACAATCATGGGCTGGGAGAATATTCACACACACCCCCCCCCCCCGGTTGCCTGGTCCAGGGAACCCACCCACATCGGATCCAATAGGCCTGGTTTATTTACTTGATTTTATTCTCAACAATGAATAGTATTTAGTTACATCAGAATCAGATGCAAGCCCAACTTTCAATATTATCACAAATTATGCAAAGAATCTGATTCAGAGAAAAACTTTGTAGCGGTATGGACTTAGCTGTGTGATGCTCTTTTTTTAGTGATGAAACTTCCATTTTCTTAGTTTTTTGGAAATCTTTATCATGGTATTAGGGTCAGGTTCACTCCTATTTGGGCTCTCGGTCCATGCTCCTATTGCGCCCGGGCGTGAAGGGGTTGTACAGCTCCACATTGATTGGGGACGGACTGGTGATTTGTTTATACAGACTCAACAATCCTTTTCTCATAAACTAGCTTTAAGGTTCAGTTAGGCTGTCCATTTTCTATCAATCCCCCAATTGTTTTTAAGAAAAGTTGGGAAGATGAGGGGAAGAAAAAGAGAAGTTGTGTGAGAGTTGTTTCTGGTTGTGAGGAAGGTTGTTGTTGGTGTTTTTAGGTGGCACTGATATAAAAAAATCAGCGGGGACGGGGCCTTCAATCGAGCTGAAACTCCAACTCGGCAAAATAATAGTAATAAGGTTGAGCAATACATGAACACACATAACTCTAGATGTACCTGCTGATTTTTAGACTCTGATTTTAAAAGGTCCATAAGATGTAAGCTAAGAGCAACTCCTTCTGTTGTTGCTTCGTCTTTTGTCCGTGTCAATGTCTACTGTGACAGGCAGACTGCTGCTGCTCGGGGTGGTGGTGGAGCTGCTAAAGGTGATAGTTCGGAGATCAGAAGCAGATTCAAGATTTAAAGTTGACGAACTCAACCTTTAAGGTTCTTACTTCTTAGTACTAAACTCATTATACTTTTAAAGATTCTTAAAGTTTTAGTTATTTTCTACAACACTTATATATAGATTTCTGTTCCATGTCAAAAATAATAATCATGTTTAATCGTTGAGCATAGGCTCCATCCGTTTCTATCAGAGATAGCAACAAAGTTATGCATGATGGTTCAAAATGTGGTTGTTGTACAGGTCAGAGACGGATTCGAGATTTGAATTTGACAAACTCAACATTTAAGGTTCTTAGTATTAATATATTTGAATCAATTGAACATGGGTTGCATCCGTCTCTACTGGAGATGGAAGCAAAGTTGTGCATGATAGCCCAAAAGTTTGGTGCAAAAGATGTTTAACTACTATAGTTACTGATGGCCTATATGGTAAAGTAAATACTACTGTTTCGGGCCGCCTGGTGGTGTCTGTGCCAATGGCCGCGGTGGTGGTGGTGGAGATAGCGATGACGGAGTTGGCAGTGGCGCAGCTGATTGTAGCCATGCTAATAGTAGCTAGAAATATCAAATAAGGCTCAAGTCATATGCCGCATCTTAAAGTTGTCAGCATATTTCATTTAGACACCTCAATCTAGACTTGTACCTATTGAACACTTAAACCTTAACAAATTTATACCTATTTAACACAAAATGATGAGAAAATGATCAAAATGGTCCTTGATGTATTGGGGTTGTTTTATTTTGGTCATCAATATATTCTAGGTGATTGAAATAGTCCTTCATGGGACGGGTCACAAACGGATTTCTCGGTTATCAAAAAAAAAAAAAAAAGAAAAGAAATAGTCCTTCATGTATGACAAAATGTGTTCAATTTAGTCTTTTACCCTAAACTTAACATTTTACCCCCAAAAACTGTTAAATATAATGGTGGGCCCCACCATTATATTTAACAGTTTTGGGGGTAAAATGTTAAGTTTAGGGTAAAAGACTAAATTGAACACATTTTGTCATACATGATGGACTATTTCAATCATCTAAAATATGTTGAGGACCAAAATAAAGTAACATCAATACATCAAGGACCATTTTGATCATTTTCTCACAAAATGATAGTCAAATAAAAGAGAAATCTGCGTGCATTTCGAACGCTCATACATAGCAAATGGGCCAAAGAAGCGATGACACATGGCAATTGGATTAATTTTTTTAAAAAAATCTATTTAAATAATCAAAAAGCAATTTAAGAAAACAAAAATTTGAATTAACCCACCCCTACCCCACCGGCCACCCACCCATCTTCTTCTTCTCCATCGATCTTAACCGTCACCTCCATGCTTCTTCTTCTTCTCTGTTCCCTTTCCATTGGCCGCTGCGCCTCAACGCCAGTCAACCATAGCCTCCACCCTTTTCTTCTTCTCCATTGAATTTTATCCCTTACACCGAAGTCAGTACACCATTATTGTCCATTTAAGCTAATTCCTCATTCACCTTTCATTCTAATTGCATCAAAGCCTTTTTTTTATGACAAGGGATACCCGCAGTCGCTATCCTTTGGGTGTGCATAGGGTAAAACCCCCGCTCCTATGCAATAGGTCGCAAACCACATAGAAGAGGTAACCCACACTAGGCAAGCCCGGTGTGACGAGCTCGACCAAGAAGGCAAACCCCTTGCTTTCGCTGGCAAGGGGTTTCGAACTTGAGACCTCCAACATGGAAGTCCCAAGCCCAAACCACTGGGCCACCCCGAAGGGTAATTGCATCAAAACCTTCTATTCGTTATCTTTATCTTCTTTCCACTAATAATTATTTATAACAATTACAAGAAAAAGTAGACTTTTACAAATAAAAAAATAATCAATTGCTTCACCGGAATATTATTTTTATCGAAAACAATGGAAGTTTGCCGAAATATTTGAGACTTTAATTAGATTTACATACAAGAATTGGAGGGATGTGAGAAAAGATGGAGGGGGTGGGGTGGGTGTGTAAAGAGATGGGAGTAGTTGCAGAGAGGGATGATGGGGAGAAGACGATTTTTTTAAATTTTAAATTAATTATTATTTATACTATTTACTAATTAGGTTTATTAGTTGAAAAGAAAAAGGGAAAATTCATTTCCAATGATTTCACGCGCTTAAGGACCGTGAAATACCCATTTTTTGCCACGTAAGTATTTTCTGTCCAATTGGAACCGTTTTTGAACATATAAGGTGTTCAATAGGTATGAGGCTAAATTGAGGTGTCTAAGTGAAATATGCGGACAACTTTAAGGGGCCGCATATGACTTAAGCCTAGAAATAAAGACTAGTAAAAGGGGGAAAACCTAGAAAAGAGGATATTGGAATTAGTAAGGGGATAATTCATGCTTCTTGAAGTTCATATGATGTAGATCAACTCCTTTTTTATAAAGCATGTACTCCCTCCGTTTCATATTACTTGATCACTGAATATCACTTCTGAAGAAAATTTCACGAGGTGTATTCTACTAAACTAAGGGCGTGTTTGGCCATGAAATTTTGCCCTATATGTATTTTAATATATATTTTTTAGCGAAGAGAGTTCAAATGAGCGCCCTTCATTCAAAATCATAAGAAAACAGTCCTTGCACGAAATATGTCGCGTTCACTACTTTAGGATCTATAATAGAGATGCACTCTAAAGAGTATAATGTGGTCAACCTATTCTAATAAATACAAGCATTAATACCTTATTTCACGATTTGAACAAATGACCTACAAATACATACATGAAAATAACTTTACTGTTATTCGCTCCCCTTCAAATTAAATGATAGATAGTTTGTGATAATTTAAAAATCCTTGATGAAATTTCCATGTAATAATGAAAGCTAATTTGCATATGCAAGCCATTGTAAATAAATATACTTTTGTATAGGCTGTCCATGATATTCAATTAATAAAATATGATTCTAAAAAGTTGGTGCATAATCCATGTGAGATCTTAAAGTTTGTATTTATTAATTAAATAAATGTAATCTAAAGTCAAATTACCTTATTATATAAATTACTTAGGGTATAATAATTTTATCTCGTACAATATAAAACACTTATTAATCTTTTTCTATGATCCATATGGAGGGCAATTGAATTGATAATCCACTATTAATTAACTACAAATTAAAGTTTAAAGAGAAATAATGCAATCCTCATCTTTTTAATTGTGGATTATGACTTTTAATCCTAAACATGGTCTTAGTGGATAGTGTGGTGGACATCAATAATGAAATAATGTGACTACAATAATGAAATAAATTAGATCTCTCCGTTTTTAATCATAAGTTTTGAATTTATATTCTTAAAAAGAAAGAAAATTTTAATAGAAAGTTTTTTCCTCGCTTAATGATGAGAGAGTATATCAATCGGTTCAGTAAAAATTTCAAAATTTGGTAACAATTCAATCTTAAATAAGTTGGAGTTAGTGTCATCGCCTTATAAGATTTCCTTACATATAATCTTAAATCTACCTTATCACCTTTTAACATATGAGATCATGATTTGAAATCAGATTGATTTAAAGTAGAAGTTATATTTGGATATGCAATTTGAATTTTGAAAGTTGTATTATTTTCTCGTAAATTTGAAAACCCCACAAGTTGTAAAAACTATCAAAATTTCTCCAATTCTTATATAGTCTTATCAAATGAGCAAATCATATTTCATAAACAACATTTTCGAACATCCTAAGGCGCTGCATTGATAAATCACATATCTTCATGTTTCTTTTATAAATAAATATTTGTTATTACAAATTTTTAAATACATATAAATTTAGGTGACTAGTTATTCTTTAATATAATCATTTCATATGGTATGAACAATCTCTTCATACCGAGCGTAAGTTTTTTTTAAAAAAAAAAAACTGAAATAATTGGTTTTTTTTTAACAAGATATAAAATTGTGGTCAAGTTTTACATTTAAAATAAATTGAAACCATAATATGAAAGCCCAAATCATATTTTTTTTAGAGAATTTGGACATGATCTCAAATTGCATTTTTAATTTTACATTAATTGTGTCTTTTCCATCTCCAACACACCTTATTTTCATCCCTTCTGTGTAATCTTTATCCCCACCACCCCACATCCCTACCTCCGATATATTTTTCTAGATTATATACAAATACTTTTAGAATAATATTTTTTTACTTATATATATTGAACACAAGAAAATAAATAAGAAACTTATTTTAATTTATTTTTTTTGAAAAATATACACAGCCTAAAAATCAACTATTTTTTTGAAAAATAAAATCTAAGTTAATCAATTAGTCATGATTTGATGCCAACTTAAGTGAAATATTATTTTCTACAAGATTAGACAGTTAATTTACAATTCAAACTGCAAATAATGTCATCCTATTATGTTTCATTTTATATAACATTATTTTGATTGAAAGCAAAGTTTGTGATATATGTTGATTTTGACTTATGTATTATAGTGAAGTGTATTAGATATTAAAATCCTCACATCACTTATAAAATTTGATTAATTACTGATATAATTTAATTTCTTCAAAAAAATAATAATTAAAAGTTGTAAAGAATAGATATTAATTGAATGTTATCAAACATTTTAGAATATTCCAAATGAAAAAAACACCATATAAACTAAATGGATGGAATAATATATTTTCCAAAAATATAAAAATATAATACTTTATTCCTCTCAAGCATTTCTTTCTTTATTAATCTCCATGCACGCTCAATCAAACACCATCACATAAATTGAGATAGAAGAATGTGCATAACTTGTTATAACGTAGAGTTAAATATATGTAAGACTTAAGATTTTTTTAATTAGTCACTCTGGAAAAAAAAGACCACTAAGAATTATGGTGAGATAGATAAGATCCTTCCACTCTTGGTCAAATATTTCGAGTTCGAGCTCTAACTAGCATGAAAGAAAATCTTGATTAGGAATATTGCTACAACCTTAAATAAGCCTTACGCGATGTGAATCCAACTTGATTATCGGCAACACTAATATAAATATCAGATATCGAACTAGAGAGAAACCAAAAAATAAATACTGAAAAATTGTTAGTGCTAGCTCAATAATGGAAAAAAACTTTTTGAAAATAAAGCAATAAGAGAAATCATGTCTTTCATTGAATCTACATGAAAATCCACCACACAAAAACCTAAGTGGATATAACCACTTTGTTGCTACATCCCAATTAGCTAAATAGCTATAAGTGGATCTTCCAAATGAAGCACAAAGATCATAATTAAACTAAAAAAGAAGCAAATGGGATATATATTATACAAAATTGGTGGGTAAATCTTGTCCACTTAACCTTGTTAGATTACATAAAAAGTTGTATAGTGGAACAAGTGGAGAGACACAAAGAATTAAGCCAATGGCAATCATGTTCATTGTGCATGCTTGTGTACTATTTATTATATATAACATCTTGCACTTTGTGTATCTTTGATGCTCATTTTCATCACTATAAATTTCTCCTTCTATAGTGAAAGAAAAAGAATGTTTCATTTCCATAAATAGAATAAAAACCACAAGTTGACTCAACACCCTTACTAGTGATGGAGCCAACCCCACACTCCTTTGCTAGAAAATTACACTGCGTAGATGGATAAAAAAAATTTAAATGTATATATACTATTATAAGTTGAATTTTCTTGATTTCTTCACGTATTTACTCTTTTGTATACTGCTCCTGATTTTTACTGTAAAAATATTTGCTTATGATGTTTATACTTGATCAATGAATGCAAAAAAAATAAATTCATGCACATTTATCACTTTACCATAAAAAATCATATGAATTCTCATTTAAATTTTTTAACAATTTAAATTAAATTAATTTATATGATGTAAATAATTACTTACCCTTGACTTAATTACCCCCACCCTACCATAAATTTTACAAAGCACTAAGCACAAATTGACAACTAGTTGATCAATCAAGAAAGTTGTCACCACTCTAAGGAGGTTGGTGCACTAACATTTGTTAAAATTATAGCCATTCTCAAGTTTTATCATTACCTCGTGGAGGTATAGAACAACTTTTTTCTGAAAATCCTTAAATAATCTTTATTTGAATTACTAATTGTTTTAGCTCTATGATGTTATAATGTAGTTTATCTTAATAAGAGTATATTATAATGGAGTGTCCCAATTCATCTCATTCCACAGGCACAAATGTAATGGGGGAGACAAAGAATGTTTTTTTATAATTAAAGTCAAAACTTTGTAACAAAGTTTACTATTGAATCAAGTGGCTCATGCATGCAAGCTAGAATGTTTTGGTCATAATTTTGAGAGTCAAATTTCTCAGTTTTTTTAATTTGTGAAAATGCAAAAAAAAAACATATTTAAAAAGCACCATTTATCCCTATTTGAGTCATTAGTTGTTTAGTAAATATCCTTTTTTTATTATTTTTATTATTATAATAAATTATTGATCTCGTAAATATACACTCTAAAAATCTATTTTAAGCTACCAATAAATTTTATATAAAAAAGTTAGATCATAGAATATTTAGTGATGTTAGATATAGTCTAATATTTTGTTATTCCTAGCAAATCTCATTTGCCTTCCTCGCCCCTCTCCCATCTCACTCACCATGTTTCCATGTATATGGTAACCCAGATATATGTGAATCACTCCAGATACATACAGATACATGTATCTAGTGTGATTCGCATGTATCTGAGATACATACAATTTCGCTCGCCTCTCTCCATGTTTTTGTATATCTGGTAGCAAAAATACATATATCTGAGTGTAATATACATAGAAAACTTTTAATTAATGATAAAATACGTAATATTTTAAGAGTATAGATAGTATTCATCTCATTCCATATGCACAAATGTCACGAGGGAGACAAAGAAAAATTTTGTTATATTAATTTTTCAAAGTCAAAACTTTGTAACGAAGTTTACTATTGAATCAAGTGGCTAGCTCATGCATGCAAGCAAGAAAATTTTGGTCATAATTTTGAGAGTCAAATTTCAAAGTTTTTTTTATTAGTGAAAATGAAAAAAAAAAAAAAAAAAAA
>NW_006239026.1:1481049-1490315 GCF_000226075.1 Solanum tuberosum | reverse complement strand
AAAATGAAAAAAAAAAAAAAAAAACACACATGTCGTACATCTTTCATATAGGATGATCTTAGAAAGCACCTAAGTGTTGGACATTTGCATGATACAGGTAAACCAATCGCTCTAGGTTAAAAACCAAATGACTTTCTCAAACTAATACTGCAGATCGACATCGGGGATCACCAGTTATCCATATTTGTGTCTTCAGTTCTTTAGTAATTTTTTTAAAATTGTTCTTATAACTTATATTGACCATATTGATTACGCTCTAAATATTTCTTTTAACCAAACGACAAATTTTATGTGAAAAAAAGTTAGACCATAGAATATTTTGTGATGTTAGATGATATAGTCTAATATTTTATTATTTCTAGAGGTTATAATTGCACAATTTTTAAAAATAAAAACAAAATCTAAACAATGGCATTGCTATATATTAACCCATTAAGAAGGTGGAAAATGAAAAAGAAAAATAACTTTGAGTAGGCCAAAACACAATTAAAAGGTCTAGTTTTGCTCACAATGTCTAATTGTACAAACTTCTTTAACACAATATTTAGAAGCAGACACCTCTTTATTGACGTATTTATTTTATATTGAAGATATTTTTAAAATTTTAATATTCAATATTAAGAAGAGGCTAAAAGTAAATACCTCTCCGTCGACGTACCTTTTTGGGATGGGGGAGGGCTACTTTTGAAATTCAAGCCTTTTCGTCGATGTGTTTGCTTCATAACGAAGGAATTTTTGAAATTTCAATGTCTATAAATTAAAGGTGTTTTATAAATATATATTTTTTCACTTTTCATTTTTATACAATTATATGTATTTACACATTTTCACTTTTAAAGATATTTTAAAAGTATTGAGAATTTTCTTTTAATTATTTTTCTTGAAGTGGTCACCATTTTTAATTCCGGCATATTTCAGATGCTTGAAGATTTCTTTGACACAAAGTGATTTAGAAAGGTTCTTCTTTATCAATGGTGGTCAATTACAGTATCAATGATTTCAATTCTTTTTCGACCAAATTCTGATCACGCTTGATTGACTCGACTCTTTTTCCTGACCTCGATCTCTCACTTTGTTTTGCTCTTTTATTGGCAACATTTTAGAGTGCAAGTTGGGTTATTAATTTGTATTTTTTTATGCTATATAAATTCAAAAAAAATTGTAATATTTTAATAAAACTTCAAAAATATAATTGTAAAATTGTCCATATGAATCCATGAGAAGTCAACTATTTACAACGAACGAAGACATAATTTATCTATAAGCCATGCAAGAATAATTATTGGAGAAAAGTAGATATGAAGAAGCTTGACTTTGATTTAATTTTGGTGAAAGTTTGGTTATTGAAAAAGATTATTATTGAATTTAATGTATTTGTATGTTACAATCCAAGTTCAAGAATTTCAAACAATTAGTTATACTTTATTTTATTTTAAAAAAAATCTCTTTTGACATTTGATGTCTAGTTATTCTAGCTTAGCTCCTACTTTTGATATTAGGAATGATTATTGATTAATTAATAATGTGTTTCCATTTACTTTTTGTTCTTAAAATTGTTTTTCCTAATTGTGAACGTGTATTTTTTGTAAATATATATATAGATAGATATATAGAGAGAGAGCCAGACTACTTTTACCGTCCCAAATTAGTTTTCATATTTCCTTTTTTCTTGAAGTCAATTTGACTTATTTTTGAAAGATTAGATCAACTCAATATATAACGTATAAAATTTTGATCTTAAAAAACTATAATAAGCACAACAAGTTATAACTTTTCTTATGTTAATTTGTAAAAAAAAAAAAGTATACTCCTGTATTTTATAATATTAGTCAATTAAAAGTTAGATAGTTTGACTCTCGAAAAGTGAAACATAACAACTCATACGAGATGAAGAAAATAATTAATATTAATGAAAAACATACTCAAGGTATTACCTTTCATTGTTGAGTATAGGTACTTATAAACCTTTTTTAATTATTATATACTATAAGAATCCATGGTAGTTAGTCTTTGGAACTAGAAATCAACTAAAAGTCAAATTTCCAACCTACAATTGACAATATTGGAGTTATTTTAGAAAATATCACTTTCATTTTTTTGTTCTTTTTCTTTTTAGGTATTTAATGTACGTGTTAACTAATATTTTGGGATAAAATTCACAAATAGTCTGTTTAATTGAAAAATATTTATCATCGTAAAGCTTTAAATTTCATCAGAAACTTTACGATATTTCCTTGAAATTTCATAACACTGTTTGTTTATCAAAAGGCAAGGTTAGTAAGTGGTCGATTGAGCTATTTCTATAATATTTTGACTTTTTTTCTTCTCCTCATCGTGTAGTCAATTCTATCTTTACAAAATAGGAATAAAATTACATACATGTTGTCTTCTTCCAACTTCACTTGTGAGTTTTACTTGATATGTTATTATTGATTTTTTCAAGTGAATCTTTGTTAAATTTTTAATAAAACATCTAGAATGTTACAGATGTTTTGTTGACATCATATGAAAAATTCGAACAAAAATATATAACATTAAACATATGTATAAATTAAGTCTAGGAAAGCAACCTAATTCATGCACAATATTTTTCAAAATGTAAACCAAACACGTACGATTTGTTTTTTAAAGACCAAACTAATGGGGGCGTTGTTGATCATGAGATTTTTTCTAATTTTTTTTTAAGTTAAAACTTCGAAAAATACGTTGGATTATAAATTTTCAGAAATTTAAAAAGTATCAAAAAAATTATTTTTAATTTTTTTCACTTTAAATTACTAAAAGAAAACACTTAACAAAGAGTGTTTGCTTTAATAAGTCATATGCGCTACAAATCCAAATCGCTCGTTACTCAAACTAAAAAATTTCAAATATCAGATGATTACAGGAAAAAAAAAAAAAGAGTACAATTAAGTGTTGAAAATTGGATGTAAAATAACTACCGCACCAACTCGAAAAGGTGGAATAGTATAAGAAATTGGACTATGAATACGTGTTTTCTACCCAACCTTTTGACTTGCACTCCTTTTCCTTTTTTGCCCGATATTTGATATCTGTATTGTGAGTAAAGCTCATTTTAAAAAAATATGTTCCCAACTTAGGATTCAAACCTCAAATTTATAATTTAAATTGTTGTTATTTATGATTTTCGTTAGTTTTCATCTGATATTGATACTCGATACTTATAGACAGTTATAATAGAATTCAACTAATTTAAAATTCACATCGAATAGGATCTATATGGCTTACTTAGTAAACAAGAAAAAGTGATGGCTTTTTTATGGAAAAAAGTTTATGATAAAAATATTATTTATTTTATTTTTGGTAGAGATAAAAAAATAAAATAAAGTATACCTTTGTGCTCAACTAGCATTTTCATAATTTATATTGATATATTTTTTTTAATTATTAAGTGGCAACCAAAAAATAGTTTGAAATATGTGTTTTATTGATTCAAAAGGATGACATTAATTGATATATGGAGAGTCAAATAAATAATAAAATGAACTTTCCGTTTAATTTTAAAACTTCATTATATCTTTGGTATATGTGTATCTTTATTGTTAGTTAATTATCTCATATTTATATATGTCATTAGTGAAATTTTAGTTTGAATGAGTGAACTCCAACTCAATATTTATTTTGTAATTACTTATTATGATTTAAAATTACTTTCACATTAGAATTTCATCAAGAATTAAGAGCAAAAACAAGATTTTTTCAAACATTATGAATAACATTAGACCAAAAGTCTAATAGTATAATAAATGATATAATACGCAAATTTGACTATTTTCCAAACATTATTGTTGACCATTTTTTATTTGAAAAACTTGACCCCCATTAATATACAAAAACAAATCGGTCCATTAATTCACCACTTTAATTCTTTTCTTCTTTTTTAATTCTCAGTGGCAGAAAAAAGTCACATACTTAATTAATTTTTATTAATTATTGGAACTCCACCCCAATTCTCACTACCAATGACTCATATAGCGTATTGCTATCAAATTATTAAATACATTACTTGTTATTTTTTTTCACATCTTTTGAAATTTTTTTAAAAAAAAAACCTTTTTTACCTGTTAATTACAGTTTAATACTATTCCTAATTTTTTGTCATATTAATTCCTTTCCCTATTTATTAAGTATATATATGTAAAGGTGAAAACAAATATTACTTTCATCTATTTTTGCTGTTCATGTTGATTTAACATATTCATAAAAGATAATAAAAAATAACAATATTACTATATCACCCTTATTTTATCATAAGTCATCTAAATATTAAAAAAAAAAATCTTTAATCATAAGGATAACACAAAAATGGTAAATTATCTTGATTTTTCAAGCTAAATAAATAAAATTGAATATCTATTTTCAGTATCGTAAACAAATAAAAATACACAAAGAAATATTTAATATATTTTGATTTTTTTTCCAAAAATTGGGGATATGAGAAAGGAAAAATGAGGGTGGTGTTACGAGACAGAAGATTGAATCCTCACCAATAAAATTAAAGTTTGAATAGTCAATCAACCGAAGTACTAATTTTTTTAAGTTAACTATTTTTAATAAGCACGATAACTAAAATGAACCGAATGAACACTACTAATACAACAAGAAGTTCAATAAAATCTCACAAAATAAAATCGAGAGGACAAAATATACGTAGATAGAGATAGAGAAATTGTTTCTGGTACCGAGGACTTCTAATAAATATAGGAAACTCCTATTGTTAAAAATAATTGCACTTCTCCCTCTCTCTCTCTGTGAATGTGTAAAGTCTCCAATTGGGATATAATGGAATAGCAAAGAACACAGCAGCCCTATTTGGACCATCAAAGAAGAGAGTTGAGTTTTGAACTCAAAACAAAGCAAAAACAAACAAAACAAGAAAATACCCTTTTTGTTTCTCTACCTCAAGCTTCCTTTTTTTTTTTCTCTTCCTTGTGGTTCAAAGGTTTGATTTTTTTCTTGTTTTTCCATTCATTCATCACTTTTGTCAAGTACCCTTTTCTTGTTTCTTGTCCATTTGTACTTTTGTGGTGTTTTCTTTGATTTTGAAGCTTGATACAGAGAGAAATGAACAATCTTGATGTAAAAAATTGTGTAGTTTCACCAAATATGTGAAAAGTCCTTTTTCTCCTTTTTTGTGTTCTTTTTGAGTTTTAAGAAGATGGGTGTGTTGCAACTTGGTGTGATCTTTTTGTTTCTTGGGATTTGCTTACAAGCTCAATCTCAAAATCCCCAGAACTTGATATGTAATCCAAAAGATTTTAAAGCTCTGGAGGATTTTGTGAAGAGTTTAGAGACAGTTCTTGATTTCTGGGATTTGGGGAATTCTACAAATTGTTGTAATTTGGTAGGTGTTACTTGTGATTCTGGGAGGGTGGTGAAGTTGGAGCTTGGGAAAAGAAGGTTAAATGGGAAACTTTCTGAATCTTTAGGTAATTTGGATGAGCTAAGAACCCTTAATTTATCTCACAATTTCCTTAAAGGACCTGTTCCTTTTACACTGTTGCATTTGTCTAAATTGGAAGTATTAGACTTGAGCAATAATGATTTCTTTGGATTGTTTCCTAGTAGCATGAACTTGCCTTTGCTTCATGTTTTCAATATATCTGATAATTCCTTTGAAGGACCAGTTCCTATGGGCATCTGTGAAAATTCAACTAGAGTTTCTGTTATTAAGATGGGGGTTAATTATTTTAATGGTAGTCTTCCAGTAGGAATTGGGAATTGTGGTTCATTAGAGCTTTTTTGCCTAGGCTCTAACCTTCTTTCTGGTAGTTTGCCTGATGATCTGTTTAAGCTACCAAGATTGACTGTATTGTCTCTACAAGAGAATCGATTCTCGGGACAGGTTAGCAGTCAGATTGGTAATCTGTCTAGTTTGGTTCATTTGGATATTTGTTCAAATGGATTTTCAGGAAACATTCCAGATGTGTTTGATAGATTAGGGAATTTAACATATTTGTCAGCTCATTCAAATAGGTTCTTTGGTAATATACCAACTTCATTGGCAAATTCTGGGACTGTTAGTTCTCTTAGTTTGAGAAATAATTCTTTAGGGGGTATCATAGAGCTTAATTGTTCAGCAATGGTTAGTCTTGTTTCGCTTGATCTGGCTACGAACGGGTTCCGTGGGTTAGTTCCTGAATATCTTCCTGACTGTCGAAGGTTGCAAACTATCAATCTGGCTAGAAACTCTTTCACTGGACAACTGCCGGAAAGTTTCAAGAATTTTCATAGCCTTTCATCCCTTTCAGTCTCAAACAACAGTATGCATAATATTGATGCTGCTCTCAGAATTTTACAGCATTGCAAGAACTTGTCTACGCTGGTCCTTACTCTGAATTTTCGGGATGAGGAGTTGCCTACTGATCCTAGCCTGCAGTTTAGTGAGCTGAAAGCTCTCATTATTGCCAATTGCAGGCTCACTGGAGTTGTTCCTCAGTGGTTGAGAAGTAGCTCAAAACTGCAACTGTTGGACTTGTCGTGGAATCGTTTGACGGGAACACTTCCACCTTGGATTGGAGATTTCCAGTTTCTATTCTATCTGGATTTTTCCAACAACTCGTTTACCGGGGAGATTCCAAAAGAAATTACCGGATTGAAGAGCCTAATCTCTGGCCCTGTCTCAATGAATGAGCCATCACCAGACTTTCCCTTTTTCTTGAAAAGAAATGCAAGTGTTAGAGGGTTGCAGTATAATCAGATTTTTAGCTTCCCTCCAACACTGGAACTAGGTAACAACTTTCTCACTGGAGCAATTTTGCCGGAATTTGGGAATCTGAAAAGGTTACATGTTTTGGATCTAAAATGGAACAACTTATCTGGGACAATACCAAGTAGCTTGTCTGGTATGGCGAGCGTAGAGAATTTGGATCTATCCCACAACAATCTGATTGGCAACATACCCTCCTCTTTAGTCCAATGCAGCTTTATGTCAAAGTTCAGTGTTGCTTATAACAAGCTCTCAGGGGAAATTCCTACTGGAGGTCAGTTCCCAACATTTCCAACATCAAGCTTCGAGGGAAACCAAGGACTCTGCGGTGAACATGGTAACCCCTGTCGAAATGGCAGCCAAGTTCCTCGTGACTCGGTTGCCAAAGGAAAGAGGCGCAAAGGAACTGTCATTGGCATGGGTATTGGTATTGGTCTTGGAACGATTTTTCTTCTTGCTCTCATGTACTTGATTGTTATACGGGCAAGCAGTCGAAAAGTAGTTGATCAGGAAAAGGAGTTGGATGCTTCTAACAGGGAACTGGAGGACTTAGGCTCAAGTCTGGTGATATTTTTCCATAACAAGGAGAACACTAAAGAGATGTGTCTTGATGACCTTTTGAAATGTACAGACAACTTTGATCAGTCAAATATTGTTGGATGTGGGGGCTTCGGCTTGGTCTACAAGGCCATTCTTCGTGATGGTAGGAAAGTTGCCATCAAGCGGCTTTCAGGTGACTACGGGCAGATGGAACGAGAATTCCAAGCTGAAGTTGAATCGCTTTCAAGAGCGCAGCATCCAAATCTTGTTCATCTCCAAGGATATTGCAAGCACAGAACTGACCGGCTTCTAATTTATTCCTACATGGAGAATGGAAGCTTGGATTATTGGCTGCACGAGAAAGTTGACGGACCTGCTTTATTGGACTGGGATCTGAGGCTTCAGATTGCTCAAGGGGCTGCAAGAGGACTTGCATACTTGCACCTAGCGTGCGATCCTCATATCTTGCACCGAGATATAAAGTCTAGTAACATTCTTCTTGACGAAAATTTCGAAGCTCACTTAGCTGATTTCGGTCTTGCAAGGATTATTCGGCCCTACGACACTCATGTGACCACTGATGTTGTCGGAACATTAGGCTATATACCTCCTGAATATGGTCAAGCTTCCGTAGCTACCTATAAAGGGGACGTGTATAGCTTTGGTGTGGTTCTTTTGGAGCTTCTAACATGCAAAAGACCGATGGATCCGTGCAAGCCTAGAGCAAGCAGAGATTTAATCTCTTGGGTGATCCAAATGAAGAAACAGAAGAGGGAAACTGAAGTCTTTGATCCTCTGATATATGACAAGCAGCACGCGAAAGAAATGTTATTGGTCCTTGAAATTGCTTGCCTTTGTTTGCATGAATCTCCTAAAATAAGGCCTTCTTCGCAGCAGTTAGTTACTTGGCTCGACAACATAAACACACCACCTGATGTTCATGTGTTTTAGAGGAAAACTTGTTGTCGATAACTTATATTTTCAGCGGATGTCCTGCACATATAGCAGTGTATTCTGGTGTAAATGGTTGTATCTTATCCCTATTTGTATCTTCCTGGAATTGAAGAATATATACTATGTTTCTTCTCAAACATGTACAAATAACATTGTGAATTTTGGATGTGACTTTATCTTACCTAATAATAGATGAACATCAGTTTATTCCTTCTTGCACTTTTCAATTCTATGGTGGTTTCTTCTCTTTAATTTTTGTATGTTGGCTATGTTTCATTGTTTGTTCAGTTGAGAATCTTTGAGAAACTGTCTTTCTACCTTTTCAAAGGTAGGGATAAGGTCTACGTACACTCTACCTTCTTCAAACGCCACTTGTGGGATCACATTGCGTTTGTTGTTATTTCCACAACAAAGACTTGTTTAAGTAATGCAGTTTTAGGATCTTGAAGGCTACTCCAATTTTGTAGGTTAAAAGGAATAAAAAAATTTGTCACTAAACTATGCGAAATGAAGTGACTTTGCCCTGCGTTAAAAGTTGGGGTTAACCGTGTTTTCCGCCATTACTAAATTGGTCCATATTTGCCAAAAAGTCTGTTTGATCAAGCTTTCAAAATGAGCTTTTTTAAAAAATAATTCTTTATCATAAGTGTTTTGTGAGAATAGCATATTATGTTTGGTTAAATCATTTGGAAAATGCTTTATTAGTGACGCCCCACTAGTGGATAAGGGCATATTCAAGCTAATCTAGTAATGGGGACACGTTTGCTCCCAACATTTAACGGAGGGCAAAATCGTGTCATTTCGTATAGTTCAAGGGTAATTTTGACCATTTATACAACTTCATACGGTATTAATATGAAGTGACGTCCTTGTGCTCACATTATCGCTTTCTATTGGAATAAAGAAAAATAGATATCCTAAGTTTGACAACAATCGTAAAACTAAATAATTTATGATTAATAAGAAAACTCTCATGTTCAACTGCCAGCTGGAACCGGTCTGAGATTTCTACCAAAGCAGGAGAGTGGGGGGGGGGGGGGGG
>NW_006239026.1:1456883-1480976 GCF_000226075.1 Solanum tuberosum | reverse complement strand
AGGGCGAAAGGGGGGGGGGGGGGTCTATTCATTGGTCTATCAGAAATTGTCTTTCTGCCCAACAAACTACAAAGATAGATGTAAGGTTTGCGTATGTTTTGTCCTCTTCAGACTTCAAGCATGAGACTATACTGAATATGTCGTTGTTGATGTTGTTTGTTGGCATCATTTTTTTCCTATTGGTTAATGCTTCTTGAAGAGAAAATCCATTTGAAAGACATATTGTCTTCTATCCCCTCTTTTTGAGGGGTCAAATGACCAAATATTTATTTATTTATTCCTATTAAAAGTCATAAATTTCTAATGGGAAACAGAATAATGAGAAGAAGGAAGAAAAACTTGTTGGTTGGGTCCTACAATTTTGTCAAAAAGTCTAATAATTTTTTCCCATTTTTCTACCAACAGTTCAAACAAGTGGTTGAACAAATCAACAACTCTGATATAAAAAAATAAATAAATGATAGTACTAAATTAAATAGATTTTTCCAGGTTTTAAGTATTAAATGTTTGTTTTATGAAAGTCTACATAGTTAAGAATCTCCTTGATTTACACCAAGTATTTCCTATTGAAAATCTCGATATTTATTACGATATTATATTGGATAGTCTGTTTGGTCAAGTTTCTGAAAGTCAAAATATTGAAAATATTTATTTTAAAGAATTAAGGTGTTAGGCCAAACTTTTAGGGAAAAAATAAGTATTTTTGAAAATATGTATATCATTCATCAAACAAAGGTTTCAAAATCAAACATTTGAAAATACATTCATTTTCCAATATCATTCATCAAACAAAGGTTTCAAAATGAAGGATTTGAAAATACTTTCATTTTCCAACAAACATAGACTAAGGGCCCGTTTGGCCATGCGATATGGTATCATGAAATGGAATCATGAGATGAAATTGAAGTTTTGTTTGGACATGCGATATGAAATTTTTGTGTTGTATATTTTCTCATAAACATAAAAATCTCATAAGTTGTAAAACTATCAAAATACCCACAATTGTTTATTCAATCTTATCAAATAAATAAAAATTTATAAAATCGCATAATAAATTATTACAAAGCTATTTGTTCTCCACTTAAGTAATTATTTCATCTAACTTTAATTTGCTAAAAAAAGATTGAACATAAATTGTAGTGTACTAGTCTTTAATATAATCCTTCCACATAGTACGGACAATTTCCTCACGTTGAACTTGCATTTCTCAAACATGTGACCGAGAAAATGAACCAACATTGTTACTTTGAGCCATTTGTTGGTCAATATCATCCGCAACTATATTTTCATGCTCATAGACCATAAATATTTCATTACTTTAACAATCGGTTGGTGTGACTTAAAGTGACTATATGTTGGTGAGAATAATGAATTTTATGTCGGTGAAAATAATAAATTTTAAAAACTAATGATGTGATTATAAATTTTATTTACATATGAAATAAAATGGTTAGTAGATATAAATGTGGGGTTGTTTTTAACAAAATATAAACTCGTGGATCAATTTTTGTATTAAAATATCTCAAATCATGATATGGAATTACCATATAATTCTATATCATGGTTTTTGGAGAATATGAAATCACATCTCATGATATGGAATCATGAGATGGAATCAGCGTAAAATCGCATGTCCAAACGCTGATTCTATCTCACGATATCATATCGTGATATGGTATCGCATGGCCAAACGCCTATTAAACCAAAACCCTTTAACTAATTATTTACAAAATGAATCTTCTTACAGCAAATTTCCTTTCAATAATTTTTTTCTAGACCAAGGAAAATGTTGGATTGAACCTAATTAAATAAACCATAGACTCACCTTAAATATATACTAAATAAGAACTAGATTTGTGTTGGTGGCTAAAAATCTTCTTGAACCTTTTCAAAGGGATAATGCGTCAGATTTAACATCCAGAAATTAATTAATAAATAAAAATGGATATCTGAATTTTAATCCAGTAAACAAGTAAAAATGAAGGGAGAAGTATTGGAAACATCCTTAAACTTGACGAAAATTATTAGTTTCAGATAGTTTTAAAAACATCCTTCTACTTGATTAACTAAATTCCGATACACCCTTGATTTGTCACATAATATAGCAAGTAGTCTCAAACTCTTGTAGGAGCATGAGATTCTTAATAAAAAACCCAGAGAAGTGTTGAAAACATCTCTAAATTTTACGAAAATTTAGGGTTGTATATCACTCATGTTGTAAGATTAAGGGTATTTAAATTTCGTTAGTCAAGTAAATTTTTTTTTTTTAAGACTATCAATAATTCAAGAATAAAACTAATAATTTACATAGACTTTAAAAGCGTTTTCAATATTTCTCTCAAAATAGGAAACAAATGAATTGAGGGAGTAGTTTGGTGCAAGTCAAAGTCAGTTTTTATTACTCAAATAAATGCAAAATTTCTTAGTCAAAACTAGTGGTTTAGAGCAGAGATGCATTTATGGCTTTTGGAGCATTATTTAATTATTATTTTTTTTATAAAAAAATCATTTTATTCTCCATTTCGAGTTGAATATTTTACTGGAGTTTTTCCTTTTTTCAAAAAAAAGAAGGATAAGGGTCTGAAAAATACCCCAATTTTGGTCGGATTTGCTGTTGCGATCTAAACTTTCATAAGGACCTATTACCTTCCTATACTATTTAATACCGTATTTTTTACCCCCTGAACTATTTAATAGTGTATTTTAAAGGTATATATGTGCCCACGTGGACACATTACTATTTATAATTTTGCATTATTTTTTATGTCCACATGGGCAAATATATATGTTTAAAATACGGTATTAAATAGTCTAGGGAGGTAATAGGTCATCATGAAAGTTTAGTATCGCAACAGCAAATCCAATCAAAATTGAGGTATTTTTCATACCCTTATCCCAAAAAAAAATGAAAAGAAGTTTGACTACATTTCTTTTGTTTTCCAAAAGCCAAATGTTTGTTTTCTAAAAATAGAAAAGATAAACTTTTGACATTAGTTATTGGTAGACGACAGTTTATGATCTACCTTTTCCATTGTTTTAAAATATTTGTCGTATTTTTTATTTACATGTTTTTTTAGAAAAAAATAAGTAAAAAAATAAGAGATATTTAACTATTTTATAAATTAAATATAATTATTTTTAAAATTACGATAAATAATTTAAGAGGTAGGAAGTACAAAAAAATCAACCCAGTTTAATAGATGACGGTTTATCCACCTTTAATTAATAAGGTTGTATATCAAAAGAGATTATAATAGAGTGGTAAATAATTCTTTGTCATTAATTAGAAGTTTCATATTCGAGTAATATCGGCAAGGAAGCAAAGGTGTTCAAACATAGAAATTCTTTGTCGATCCATCTCTACTTTTTCTTAGACATATCATTGTCAATGTCTCACACCTTCTCACTAGGGTATTTGTGCTCCTCGATCTCTTTCGTATACTCAAACCATTTTAGTCTTGTCTTCTGTATTTTATCCACAACAAAGTCACCCTTACCCTACCCCTTGTATCTTCATTCCTAATTTTGTCTCTCCTAATACGTCCACGCATCCAATCTAAGCTACCTCATTTCTGCTACAATCATCTTTTAAAGGTGATAGTTCTTGACTGGCCAACATTTAGCCCCCTACAATTAGGGGCGGACCCACGTGGTATCCAGGGGTTCACCCGAACCCCCTCGTCAAAAAATTACACGGTATGTATAAGGTAAATTTTTTGTATTTCTGTAGATATATAAATTTTGAACCCCCTCAATAACAAAGAGAAATTGATGGTGCAGTGGTAAGTTCGCTTGAAATTAAGTTGTATGTCATCGGTTCATATCCCAGTGAAAGCATTTTAATTTTCAGTTCTGTTTTTTTTAGTTTTTTTTTTTAACTTTAAAAAATGTGCTAAAAGTTTGGTTTTAAACCCAAAAGAATTCAAGGTTTCCATTTCTAAAGGCTTATTTACACGCTTATATTTTTATATTTCGAACCCCTGAACGAAAATCCTAGATCCGCCACTGCCTACAACAAAATTGGTCTAACCATTCTATAGAACTTATTTTTAAGTTTAAGTGAACACTCTTATCACATATGACAACAGATACGAGCTTTCCTTCCATCCAAAGGTCGATTTGCATTTTATCGATTTTTGGCGCTAAAAAGATCCACCTTCGATGGTCTATTTATTCCGGCCTCTTTTGAGATTAATTTTTGACATATTTTTAGTAGTGAAGTCATGTACTCTATTTTAGTCATGCTCAACTTGAAGCACTTGGACTCTAGGGTCTATCTCAAAACCTCTGATCGTTACGAGTAATGCACAGTCTATAGAAAAAAGAACACATTCCAAACCTGCAATTCATTAACAAGCTCTTGCTATACATAGAGTTTTAACTAGCCTACAATGTGGACAATCAATCAACAAGGCCCTATCTTTGTGAGATATTAAGAGAGATTGATACTAAAACAATGAGAGGGGTATAAGAAAAATAAAATGAAGTGAAGTGTGCTCCCCTATATAGTAGCTGCAAACAATTTTGGTCAAGCATTTGGAGACCAATCAAAACTAGAATAAACAACATTAACAGGTCCACCATCACCCATAACATGTGTCAAAAGACCTGCTTTAGTTGCATCTAAGTAACCTGTAATCCACTTCAGTATTTCCTTTTCCTGTCCAAAATCAGTATTGTACCTGCAAAGTGAATATGTTGGATACATTAGGAATGGTAGCGGGGCTGGGCAGGGCGAGTATATCGACTCTTGAACTAGTTTGCCAAGCAACAACAGCACATCCGATAGGATCCCATAAGTGGGGTTTGGGGAAAGTAGGATGTATGCAGACCCTAGCCCCTACCTTTGTGGTGTAGAGAAGTTGTTTCGTAAAGCATAAAACCAAATTTATAAGGTGATTTCATTCTCAGGGCTCGAATCGGAGACCCTCTAGTAAAGAATGAAGGAGTTTATGCCACCAAGCGTTTGTGGTTAAAGGAGCATATCTGTTTTCTTAAATCTTAGGGATGAAAAAAAAATATTTAAAAGAAATTTACCACTTGATCATTCGATTAAGGTAGACAGTTCTCTTGGCCAAATCAACTTCCATTGCATCATCCCTCTGGAAATACTCTCTTGCAGCATATCTTAGTTCAGACTCGACATTTTGAGGTGTGAAAAATCTTACTGCTGGACTTGATCTTGTTGCATTGCACAGTCCAAAATGGATTAACGGATTAACTTTCTGAAATGCCATCTGCACATGGGAAGTATGACATTTAAGATTTTACAGTGGGATCCCGAGGGAGAGTGAAACAGTATGAAGCTCCTAAATATCAGTATTTTAGTTTCAACTGAAATATTGCAGTACTGGTTTTCACTCACAAATCTTCAACTTTCACATATATTTTTTTTTTCCTAGTGAAGTTCATGTCCCAACATAACGAACTCCGACAGCTTTCTTTTAACTTCATCGTCAACAACTCTTTTTTTTTATTTTAACTAAAGTATCATTTAAATGCCTACTTAAACTGACATAAGGCTGTAACTTGAGCTGCTAAATTTAAAGCATTGTGACTAAATTGTAGAAATTATTAGTAAAGTGAATGGGGAATAACGAATATAAAGAAGTATTGAGCAAAACGCTCAAATTGACTCCATGGTGTCTATCAAAACCTCGAGTGACTGAAACAGCATACATGTTTAGTATAAAAAGTATTCAATTAAACAGTTGCAACAGTAGTTATATAAAAATAAGATACAGGGGAGGGGTATTTACCTCCAGATGCCTGTCTCCGCTAGGGAAGGGTCTCATCAGAGTAAAAGGAGCTCTTCGGTTGCTTCTTAGTATGCCATCTTTAAGCCCTGATAGGGAATAGGAATAACCACCAACTATGTACTGGAACTCAGAGAAAAACGCTCTCCTGTCGATCATGTCCCCAGGATGACCAATCCTGATCACGGCATGAATGGCCATAGCATTATACAAATTAAGAAAGAAGGCTAGCTTCTCGTCTGCTGAAAGATTTAGGAGGTTCACCCTGTGGAGATCCTGAATCAGATTTGTATATCTGCATTTATGAGACAACAGAAAGATTAGATATCATACAAACCCACTGTCTTAGATAAAGGTCTTGAATAGTGTTTAATAAAGGAAATGGACTGTGAAACCTACTAAAGAAAAGAGATGGATTAGCTTTTTCTTTCCGGTCAAATGCATAGAGAAGTATTAGGTGTCTGTCTGTCAAAAGACATTCCGCTACTACCCATAGGAAGTTTATTATGAATGAATTAAGAGTTTGATTTCAGCAATACGCAAACTTGACTAATTAGGTTATATCGGAGGTACAAACTCACTTATAACAACGTATGAAGAAGTAAAGATTAAGATATTCTAGCAGATGATTTCTTCTCCTCTTACTTTGAACCAGTATGCTATTTTAAAGATAGGGGTGTTGCTGGTAACGTCTTCTAATACAAGTTCAGTAATGAACTATCTTTGGGATGGTTGTGAATATGCACTGGAATTAAGTAATAAGAAGGGCCTTTGTATACTTTTAAGTCCAAAGTTCCTATTTCCAGCATAGGGCCATAAGCTGCTTATAGATTTCATCTTTATTTGTTTAAGTAGATTAAACCTCTTTAGACTTCCAAGTTCTCTATTAAGCTGACCGGTCTTAATGCAGGAAGTTTCTATAGTAGAAATCAGGCAGGAAAATAAGCATATCACATGTGCTGACATGTACAATTAACAGCTAACAGACATGGGAGTACTTAAATGCTTTTCGTACAAACTCCTAGTGCAACTTTCCAGTCCTTTTATAAAGGCGGTGCACCAGGTTGAGAGAATACTTAAATGCTTTGTATGGTGAGCTAGAGATGAAGCACAGTGATTATAAGGTTTCAGTTGGGAAGCTATTAGCTTATGGAAGGATTGCGTCAGAATTGAAGATATGGTATGCTGCAATTTGAGACTTCTTTCAGTCAATGATATGAAGAGATACATGCATACTGTGAATGAAATGAATCCTCACTATACTACCAGGAGAAAAGATTTCTGGGAGGTTGAGATTCCATCTAATATTCCATGATGTGGGAAGAGACATTTGAAGCTAAGGCACCTAAGTATATCTCTAGTTGAGTGTGGGCAGGATTAGAAATTGTTCTTCAACCTCTTTCTGGTATGATCCTTTGGCATCCATTGAATCCTATTTGCTTGAATTATATTGCTGCTGTATCAGATATCTTTAGTTATATGCTGCAGCTAATGTCATTTACACTATTTACTTATAACAGAAACCACTTCCTCCTTTAAAATAGCCTCTAAAACCTTTCTGTGGGA
This sequence comes from Solanum tuberosum, assembly GCF_000226075.1. NCBI lineage: Eukaryota > Viridiplantae > Streptophyta > Magnoliopsida > Solanales > Solanaceae > Solanum > Solanum tuberosum. Next base: position 1,473,654 of record NW_006239026.1, on the reverse strand, counting down.
ACTGTATAACAATAAGTATACAGAGAGGGGCAAAGCAAAGGATTAAACAAAAGGTCAAAAATCCTGTTGTCAAAAGGGTAACAGATGTCCTATTCAACCAAAGGATTGTATGAAGGATAAAAGAAATATTTGGCAAGCTACCTGAATTTTTTTTCTAGGATTATGAAGCAAAGAAAGAAAAGACTAGCAAATGAAAAGACATCATCTGCTACATGTTTGCTGACCGAAAAGAGTAAAACCAAAATAGAAAAATGAGCTGCAGCTGAAGTTACTACAGATTTTTTTATCAAGGAAATCTAAGATGGAGATTACCACTGAAAGCACAAGTCAATTAATACAAGTCACTTAACAGTTTCTGACAAAAAAAAAAAGAGCAAAATGTAGGTACCTCCGAAATTCTTCGCTATTGCTGATGCCTATATAATCAAGATGATGCCGATCATCAGAGGCGTAAGACTCAAGTAATGCAGACATTATTTTGCCAAGCCTTTGACCTAACACAGCAACATCCTTGGGTTCATTGTCATTTGTGGATCCTCGAAAATTATAGCATTTGGGAACGAAAGGCTCATGTTCAAGGAATCTATAGAAGTGTTTTCCATCTTCAAATTCATTTTCTCTGGCATAAACAGTAGAGTAAAAACATGTTGTCAATAGAATCAAATCTACACTGATGGACAGTAGTCATAAAATGTTTTTCAGGTTCTTACCCAAAGACTTGGTGAATAAAATGCCTTCTCGACAGGTTCTTCCCAATTTCCACAGCCTGTGTTAGATACCAAATAGTTATTACTTTGAAATATAAGTCCATGCAGTATCATAGATAAATTATATGTTAATGACCCTTAAAAATCAATGGCTTTCTGCTAATTGATGAAGTCGTCGCAAAACAATGGTAGTGTTGCACGCACACTTCTCAATATCTAACGTTATAAGCTTTTGGAGTTCATTTTGCATTATGCTTCCTAGTTTCCACATTTGTATACTTATTTAAGCAGTATGCTATGATTGAATCTGAAGTAACTTTTATGTTTAGTTTTTTTTTTAAAGTTTGAAATACAAAAAAGATTGTGCTACCGCTACCCTTTTCTTTTATTTTTTCAACAAACTACAGGTAATGAGTAACTCATGCAGACTGGATTCAAGACCATGTTACACAGATGCTAAAACTCAACAATTAGTTCCGCTAACAATCAGAAATTCAGGCCAATCCAATTTATCCACAAGAAAGTTACTCTACTGAAGATCATAGAGGGACACAATTGAACTTTAAGCAGAAATGGTACAATATATGTCATGAAAAAAAATTCATTCCTTTTTAACAAGTGATAGTATTCGAACTAACTTGAGCGCACCTCAACTGAAATAATATCAAGCTACCAGAAAGTTCCTTTACTGGAGATCATGGAAGAAAGATTGTAGTTGAAGCAAAAAATAAATGAGAACAAAGAAAAATGTCTAGTTCATTTTTACAATAACGATTGTGTGCATCTCCACTAAATCATTTAGCTACTAGCTTAGCTATCTATATTTCCTTCCATGTTCATTGACCTTTAGGCTTCTACTAGCCATCTATATTTCATTTTTACAATAACGATTGGTAAATTTGTCACTTTTTTTCTTTTTTGGTACGTAAAAGGTTCACTTTTATGGAAAAGAGGAAAAAAAAAAGGAAAGGACAAAAAACTTTATCCATCTCTCGAACCCCAGTGAATGGATTGAATTTGAATAATAGAGCATAATATATAGTAGCAAAAGAAAGTATCTTAAGAGAAAAAAATCTTCTATTTGTTTCACGTTGATTTTCTTTTAACCCTCCCTTCTCATCTTTTCCTCTCCTTTCCAATTATAAGGAGAAAAATAAATACAAGATCCAATATTCCTATTAAAAGATCAAATAATTCAAGGGGGTATTTTATTTTTATGAAGAAATGAAACAATGACTAACTTTCAGCACGTGGGAGAAAAGACCAATTCACGCATCTATGATAATGACGAGGCTAATGCTAATGCTTAAAGTGTACAATTTCCAAATAACTTGTCAAATTGACCCAAGAAACATAATGACTTACATTAATAATTTCCAAGTCAATTGATTGCACTAATTTCAAAAGCGTGTGGGACTGTGGGTAATATACTCATTATCAGCGCACGAGATTGACGGGACCGTTGGATAGCGGAGCTTTTCCTAGTTCTAAGTGAGCCCAAGCTAGACGTGTGGTTCAGGTAGAAACTGCTTGACTTCATTCATTTGACGGTGACCAAAGCTTGTACAATGGCCTATCTACTTTAAACCCATTTCATGCTACTAGTACATAGTATGACTTGATTTAAAAAAATTACGAACAATTGTAGGGTAAAAGAGATCTTTGGTTTGGGCCTCGAAAATGAAATCGTTTTTAATGAAGTTTGTTTTAAAGTAAGACTTCCTAATATGAATTTGAACTAGTTGGGGCAAAATATACATTGAAAAGGGTTCAAAATCAAATTGACTATTTGCACTACCATTTATACAACAACAGCAAAAATATATCCAAAACTCCATAAGTCGAGTTAAAGGATGGTTGCGTGTGCGCAGCCTTACTTTTACCTTATCAGGATAGAGAGGTCATTTCTAATAGACTTTGTTTAAAATAAAGCATAACAAAATAAGAAGGAAGACAGAATTCCAAGTAGCACCAACAAATAATATGATAATCGAAGCAAAAAAAATAGCAAGTAACAATAATAAAGTGAGAAAAAAAAACACCAACACCACTAATAAGAAAAATCATACCGTGTGACTACGTACTAACTTTATGCTCTAATCTTCGACGCGTGTATTCTACCGTCTAAAGTCATATCATGAATGAGTTATTAGGAGTATACTTCCATTTATGCAGTAAATTATTCATCTGTCTCAAATTTATTGGACAATATGTATGATACGGATCTTTCATTTTGTAAATAAGGAATATCTTGTCGCAAAAATTTCTATGTCGAACATTGTTTGGCACCACTGCGCAACTACATGCATTTAAAAGGTCAAACTATTTTTCTTTGCCTAAAATAATTTGTTACTTCTTATTATAAAATTATTATTTGTGCCTACGTGTTACCAAACACTTAAAATTTTATATCGAAAGACGAAAACCAAATTATTTTTTACTCAAACATAGAAATTAGCTGAGTTGACCCTTGCACACCGTACCATCTTATTATTCTTTTGGGGCTAAGTGAACAATACTTTTAAAATATAGTACTTATAATACTATAATTATAATATAGTATATAATAAGGTGGATATAAAAATTTCCATTAATACCTGCACACGATAGGTTCCCAAAATACCTCAAAATCCTAAAATACTGTAGAATCTTATCAAACGTCAACTCTACAGTAAAAAATTAGCGTTCATTTGCGTGCTTGCGTCTCCGATTAAGATTAGTAGATAATAATACAATTTGTTGTGAACGTTAGGTGCCTATAATTTCATTTTGAATAAGAACGGTCGAATACTAATCCTTTCGTCATATTCATATTTTAAGATGTATTTTTTATTATATACGATAATTTTAGACAAATTTTTTAAATATCTAAATTTGATTATTGCAATATTGAATTAATACTCTATGATCTAATTTAGTAGGAGTAAAAATGTGAAAGAAGCTAGAAGCATACCTTTTTTCTGCCGCAGTCCAAGTGGTGGATCAAAACCTCCACAAGCTCCCCGCCGGAGAAGCAATTTTTTACAATTTTCATCCTCGTGATTCTGTCCTGTATTGGAAGCTTTTGCCTCAATACTCTCACAATTTCTACCATTTCATCGTTTTGCTCCTCGTAATCGTCGTCGAAACCGTAAACCGGTGGTGCCGGTGCATCCTCCGGGCATTTTCCGGCCAACATTTCCGCAAATTTCTTCTCCAACATCCCGCTATTCCGTAGCGAGTTCAACGCCACCAATCCACCTAACAACTTCTCATTCAGAAATATCTGCGGCACATTAGCCCCTCCGGTCCTCTCAATTAGTTCCTTCTCTCTTTTAGGATACACATCGACGTTAATTTCCACGTAGTTTAGGTTTTCCTTGTACAGAAACGACCTCACAGCGGTGCAATCCCTGCAATTAGATCTCGAGAAGAAACTCACTCTTCCAGGCAGCTTTTTCACCGGAGGTTTTAAGTTCACAATCACTTTCATTCCAGAGAGATCAAACTCCGTCACCTGCTGCGATTCCGATTTCATCACCACTTTATCATCATCAAACTGATCCCTCATCGACGACAACCGCTTCGTTATCGCCGACGATAAACTATTACTCTTCTCACGAAAGAATTTCCCGATCGCCGGCATGTCAAAACTCTCCGGCATGGACTGAGACCGGTTCAATTCACCTGGAGATACAATAATCGCTACTCCGGCAGGTACCTCCGGTTGCGGCAACAAGCTATGCGGCTTGATTACACCTAATAAGTTGCCGTTTTCCTTAACTGAATCATCAATGATTCTAGAAACAGCTAAATTAACATCTTCCGCTCCTCCTCCTTCATTCTCTGCGTGAATATCGGAATTCAAAATATTAACAGAATCAACGGAATTGGAATTTCCTTTTTCGTTACCGTTTTCGTCGGAAATCGTACCTTCTTCTGCTTCTACTTCTACTTCTACTTCTGCTTGTGCTTCCTCTGTTTTGTATAAATTGATAGAATCCATTTTCTCCATTGAAGGAAGAGAGAGAAAGAGAAGAAATTTAGGAATGGTGAATTCTAACAAAGCGAAAAAACGTGAAGAGGTTGAGAGAGAGGGAGATGCTATTTATAGACAAAATGAAATTGGAAGGAAAAAAAATGTAAAGACTTAATAGTGGAGTTTTACAATGAAGAAGTCAACAAAATTGGAAGATTATGGATATGCGGTATTGAATTCATAGCTCGTTTTAATTAAAAATCTTTTTATTAAGTAATGACTATTTTTAGTTTTAAATAAATATTTTCTTCTCGTTATGTTGATTTTTACGTGGTATGATATACGTTCTATCAAATCAACAGTTATCTGATTGTTTATTATTTTCGTATTTAACATTATAGGTGAGCAAGTGAAATGATGTCAAGGACTAATATAGATTATGGTGTAGTGATGGAATTGTTCGACTCTTATCATAGGTCTCAGATTTGAGTCCTAATTACGAAAAAAATTCACTCATAATTTTATAGTGCGTGATTCAAATTTAATGAAAGTTTCTATATAAACTTTGGATACCGAATGAAAAAAAATGATGTCATGGATCATAAGAAAAAAAGATATATTAAAAATAGCATAGATTTAAAAAAAAAAGGGGGAGGGGGGAGGAAAAAAGTATGCAAAGTGAAAAATTGTCTTCTAACATAAATAAATATAAAAAAAAAAAAGGAAAACTTTAATAGCAAAGAGCTGAAAAAATCAATTAGTAGAGTTACTAATTTGAATTAGTCTAGCATTTTGTTTCGTAGGAGATTAAAATTGGAATGGCAAAATCACCAACTCAATTTTGACAACATCATAAATTAGTATTTTAAAAAGTGAAAGAAATTTTACACACGATTTTAATAGAAATTATTAAACAAGTCTCAAATTTGAATGTTAGACATATTTAGAATGTATAGTCAAGTATTCAAAGTATGAATCTCACAAAACTAAGCCTCACATATAAATTTTAAGATGTTTTATCGGCATTCTGTTTCAAAACGAATGATAATAAAAAACCTTCTTCTTCTATTTCAAAAAGATTCAATCACATATTCTTCTTCTTCTTTTTTCTCTCTGAGACATGTACACGTTCAAAGTATTTAAACATGTTATTTACACCTTGAAATAAACTTTCCAACGAAAATTTAATTTTTGTAATTAAATTTCATAGTACTAAAAATATAGTAGTAGACTACTTTTATTTCTAAACAACAAAAATTCTATCATTATTCCTATTTAGTGTTGTATTATAGCTTCGAGATATATAACTATGAATTTTATAGCTATATGTTATATATAAATTATTTAAAAAAAACATTAGTAATAAGTTATGTGTTTTACTAGGTCTAGCAAGGTATGTGGTAAGTGTACTAGTTATTTTAATACTATATTATAATCATATTATCTCATATAAGTTGGTTGCCTAACATTAACATTATCATTATTATTAATTATTTAGGTCATCATCTGCATTAATGTGAGCATTTGACTTGGCCCTTCGGATCACTATGTTTCTTAAAATTTCCAGAGATTTAAATTTGAGGTAATGGTATTTTTGGTCCTTAGTCTCCCTCCGTCTTCTTTTAGTTGTTATATTAAGCTTTTCGAAAGTTAATCTGACTAATTTTTAAAGTTAAATTAGATTACATTAATTCGATATTTTAAAACTAAAAATATAGATATTCAAAAACTATACGAAAAGTACTATAAATTGCAATTTTTTGTATATCAATATGATTAAAAAATACATCGTAAAATGTTAGTCAAAGTTCTTGTCGTTTGACTCTAAAAAGGAAAATCACAACAATTAAATGGGGGCAGAGAGAGTATTTATTACATTTAAAATTTTAATCCTTATGACTAATTATATTTAATTTTTAATTATGAGGACTAGAATAAAAATTTACAAATAATTTAGGGAATGACTAAAAAATATCATCGTTATGATAAATCAAATAGTTGATCGAGAAAGCTCCACCCAAATATGTTCATTGAGCCAGAAAAGGCTATCCATTAACTTAATTTCTTTGTTTAAATGAGGATTTTTTTTTTATTTCTCACTTGATTTCTTATAGTCATATTGGGACTTCGACTAATCTGTCATATAAGACTCATATAAAAGGTAAGCACTATTTAACAAGATATTTTTTATACTCAGAACTCAAATATGCAAGACCTCTAATAAAAATTGATAAATTATCTAATCACAATTTTTTTTTACCAAACTTAATATGTTTACCTCTTCAAATTTCATTTTAAAGACCAAGTACACCTTTGAAGATGAAGTCAATTTTTTTGATATATCATCACTATAAAAATCAAAGATATTCAAGCTACCAAGGCACTAAGGATAGACCACTAAGGACAGAGTCAATAAGTGGATTATTATTGTTATTTTTTATCCAATAAATTTATTTCTTGTTTGTTAGTATTAGACATGTTATGCTTTTTAAGATGGAGAGTCAATTTTAATTATTTATTTTTTGCAGGTTTTTCTTGTTTGAATAAATCAATTAGATTGACAATAACTTGCTCAGAATACCAAGATTTCAAATTGCTAGCAAAATAATGGTTATCCAATTAGATCAATTTTATATATATATATATCTATACAAATTAAATTACATTAAAAAATAATAAAAACTCATTACATAATAGTATAATATAATTTAAACTCATCTTAAAACATATGCGAATATAATCGATGATTTACAGGTTCATCTGAATTCAATAATTTTGATTTTTGACCTTATATATGCATTAAATATTATTAAATAAATCCAAATAATAAATTTTGAATCCCATAATTAATCAAGTGAATATGATAAAACTCATGAACTCAAACATATATTATTTATATAAATCCTAAATTAGGAATAAATACTAAACAATTTTCTATAACAAAATTAAATTACACTAATAATAATTTAAAAAATTCATTACATAATCAATATAAATAATATAAACTCATCTAAAAACACACGTGAATACAATTGATAACTTACAGGTTCATCTGAACTCAATAATTTTGACTCTGAATATTACATTAAAAATTATTAAATAAATCCAAATAATAAATTTTGAATCCCATAATTAATCAAGTTAATATGACAAAACTCATGAACTCAAACATATATTGTTTATATATATCCTAAATTTGTCTCCATTTTTAAAAAATATATTGTGAATTAAATAATAGTTGCTTTGTTGGACCATGTCTACATTACTTTTACTTATTTCTTAGATAGAAATTCCGGCAGATTAAAGACAAAGTCAAAAAAAAAAAGAAAAAAAAAGAATTAAGGCCGTCCAAGCAAAATGGTGCAACTTCCTTCCTAGTTTTTTTAATAATAATAAATATAATGTTCGAGTAGATTGTATCATTTTACGTTGTTACTTAATATTATGCATTAGTAATTTAAAGGATAATTTTTTTTAAAAAAAGGCAAAAGTATGGGATAGCACCACTATAAAAATGTAGGGCAGAGAATTAAATAAAATTATTAAATTATGAGGAAAGATAAAATAATATATATATATATATAAGGTAACGACATGATCATGCAAATCAATCGTTACACAAACTGAAATTTTCTATTGTTACCGAATGATGAACTTAATGATGTGATACAACAAATTAATAATAATTAATATAAACATTTATTTAAACTAACAACACAATAATTAATGAATTTTGTATGAATATAAGTTGGAGAATAGAAATTTCCCGAATAGCACTCTTGTTGTGTTATTTTTTTCTCATTCTTTTTGAACCGCTAATTAACATGGAGAAATATTAATGAGATGTATAAGAGAAAATATTAAATTTAAGTTAAATTATCCTCAATCGAGTTAATATTTTCTTTAAGAAGTGTGTAAAATAAAACATAAGAAGTAAAATGTTTTTAAAAAGTATTTACCATGAGGTACCATCGTAATACCTATTTCAAATCCATAAAAAATTATTGAAGTTTGAGGTTCATTTTAAATCCATGAATTTGTTTTGGACTTCGAAATGTGTCAATTCAAACTCCAAGAAGCAACATTTTGAACTTCAATATCCTATATTGGAGTTGTTTGTATTTTAGTTAGGTATATTGCATTCAAATGTTATTTTTAAAATGATTTATTTCTCAATTAAATTTAAACGATAGTGAAATATCAATAAGTGGTTCAAAACCTAATCATCTAGCCTAATTTTTACCATTATGACACACAAAGGCCTTACTAATTTCAAATAAAGTGAATAATGTAACAATCGTGATTATTAAGTTAATTTATTAAGTCCTTTTCAAGATATTCGATAAAATTGAAATAACGTAGAAAAAATAATATAATCATAATAACGAGCCACTTAGAAAAAAAATTAAAAGAAAAAGTTTATAAATATATCAATTTGCATCACCAATTTCTACCTCTCTTAAAATTTTACACTTTTTCTTTTCAAATGGAAACCAAAACAATACCCACTTTAATAACGTTCTAAACATGTGTCATAAGAAAAATAATATAGACCAACATTCACTTTTCACAATATTTAGTATGTGAGTTGTTATAACCGTTAGGATTATAATGAAGTGATGAATAACTTTTAATCAAGATTGAATTTAAATTTTAGATATAAATTTACTTTTATTAGAGAGCGTTTTATCTTTATAAAATTTTCTAATATAAATGAATGTCTTGAATCGATAAAGTTGATAGTGGACTAATAAACATAAGGAAATATAGAAAAGATAAATCATATTGGTATCTTCTTGAACTGATTGTAATAAGTGGTGAGTTTTTCAATTGATTTGCATGCAATGATATTTTATGTGGATTTAGTTGTCGATGAAAGCATATACAATAAATATTCTTTTTAAAAAAATAAATTTAAAATATTTTTATCACCTAGGAGAATTTATGGACAAAATCAGATTTAAAAATTTCAGAAAATGCACGATTATATAGCTAAAAAAACAAACTTGTATACCTAAAATCATCTCATATGTTGCTAGTGCTCTTACAAAGCTATTTTTTGAAATTCGATCTTATCGAGATGAAAAAAAAAATTAAATTAGTCGTAATAGATGAACTCACATTGACCAAAATAAAATGGAAGAAATGATAGGGAGATTCGACGTGGCATACGAACTAAACCTACATAATAACTAACGAGTCTTATATATGTTGATCATGTAGAACATCATCTTATAGAATACCAGCACATAAAAAAAAAGGAGAAAAAAATCAGTCAATAACTTGACACCTAAATTTTTTTGACTAAATAAAGGAATATCTTCGAGCTAATGCCAACTTCCTTAGATTTATAGAATCAGAGTAAGAGCCCGTTTGGATCGACTTAAAAAAGTAGTTTTTAAGTCAAAAATAAAAAAGTCAAATTGAAATGACTTTTAAGTCAAAAAATAAAAAATAGGGGAGACCTACTTTTGGTTTTTGACTTATTTTAAGTCATTTTTGACTTATTTTAAGTCATTTTTGACCTTGTCAAACACAACCTAACTTATTTTGAGTTATTTTTTATATTTCCAAACACTTAACTGACTTAAAAGTAGGTTTGACCAACTTTTAAGCCAATCCAAACACCCTCTAGTACATGTGTTAACCCTTCAATAAAATTTATTAGTAAAATGTAACATAATTAAAAAAAAATGTGTCTCTAATTCTAAATTAACTATACAAATTAGAGCATATTTAATCATGACATGCGTAATTCAAGAATTTTATAGTATTCTAAAAAAGGTCAAAGCATATTTAATCATGACATGTGTAATTCAAGAATTTTATAGTATTCTAAAAAAGGTGAACCCTTCAATAATTTTTTTTTAGTAAAATGTAAGAATTAAAAAAAATGTCTCTAATTCTAAATTAACTATACAAATTAGGGCATATTCAATCATGACATGCTTAATTCAAGAATTTTATAGTATTCTAAAAAAGGTTAGAGCATATTTAATCATGACATGTGTAATTCAAGAATTTTATAATATTCTAAAAAGGGTGAAGTATTTTTCAATTAAGTAATCCACATGGAAAGTGTGTAGTGTATATTGGATCAGAAGATTCAAAACACAATAATAATTACTATTAAAATCAATATAATCATAAAAAATAACAAACGACATACATAATTGTAAACATATTTTAATTATTTATTTCTAGTTTCACGAGTTAATATTGGTTCGATCCTTGATATTGGATTCAAAAGCCTTTTTTTAAATAGAAAAACACATAAATAATTATAGTCGCATTATCTAATTGCGACGATTTATATGTGGCAACTAACAATTGTTTTGAAGTTGTATATGTTCGTTTGAAATTAGTGGTGAAGCTACCATGTGAGGTACGGGTTCGATCAAATTCAATAGTTTTAGTTCAAACTTTATATCTGTCTTTAAAATTCGTTAAATATGTTAAGTTATTAATATAGAATCCAGTAACTTAATAAAATTAAAATCTCAAATCAATAAATTTTAAATTCTGACTTTACTTTTGCTTGAGCATTATATGTTCACTCAATCTAACTATATGAGCACATACAATTTTGTTAGATATATTGTGTAACAAACACAAACAACACACTTTAATATTCTATACAATCATAAACCCTAAAACGCCACACATGTAACTAATATAAATATAAATATAAACATACGCTTGTGTTTTGTTTATATGTATTAAAAATGAACTTTTGATACATTTATGTACCATTTATGCGTACTATATTAAATGTATACATTCTTTTGTTTGGACTATATTTTAGTAAATAATGTAGGGAAAAAGGACAAATATACCTCGGAACTATCGTAAATGGTATGCAGATATCCTCCGTCATACTTTTGGGATATTTGTGCCCCTGTCGTAAAAAAACTAGAGCATATATGTCCTTCACTCTAACGGATGACTAAATAGGGACACGTGGCACAATCTTATCCGTCGATCCGATATTTAATAAAGGGAAAAAGGACAAATATACCTCTGAACTATCGTAAATGGTATGCAGATACCCTCCGTCATACTTTTGGGAGATTGACGCCCCTGTCGTCCAAAGACTAGAGCATATATGCCCTTCACTCTAACGGAAGACTAAATAGGGACACGTGGCACAATCTTATCCGTCGATCCTTAAATATCGGACAATCTTATCCGTCGATCCGATATCTAATAAATATCGGATCGGTGGATAAGATTATGACATGTGTATGTCCGTTAGTATAGAGGGTATATATGCTCTAGTTTTTTGGACGGCAGGGGCACCAATGTCCCAAAAGTATGACGGAGGGTATCTGCATACTATTTACGATAGTTCGGGGGTATATTCGTCCTTTTTCCCTCTAATAAATGTCGGGTCTATGGATAAGATTATGACACGTGTATGTCCGTTAGTATAAATGGTATATATATATGCTCTAGTTTTTGGACGGCAGGGGCCCAATGTCCCAAAAGTATGATGGAGGGTATCTGCATACCATTTACGATAGTTCGGGGGTATATTTGTCCTTTTTCCCAATAATGTATTATTATTGGTTATTGATACATGAGTATGGTTGAATTCATGAATACAAATATTTTTTTTGGTGTAGATAGTCATGCTGGATATACAATAATCATAACATAATTATACATAAATACAATATTTTTAAGGGATATTCATCAAAAATTTAATTAATATATCAACAAAAAAAAAAATCTTCATTTTTGCTGAGAACTCAATGGAGAATGCTTCATTCTTTGTGCATTCATTCTTTTATTAAAGAAGTGTCATTTCGAAAATCTCTCATCCTTCATTTGCTTGTTATCGTTTACACTATATCCCGCATGGGATCATCTCTGATTACCAAAAATCTTCATTAATAATCTTTTTTCTTCTTTGAATATATACCCATTGTGTTTTCTCATTTAAAATACTTTAAGATATTTTTTTAGGGAAAAGGGTCTGAAAAATACTCTAATTTTGGTCGAAATTGTTGTTACGATACAAAACTTTGGAAAAGACCTTTAGCCCCTGTACTATTTAATAGTGTATTTTAAAAGTATACATGTGTCTACGTAGACATCATAAATATTACATCATTCTAAATAGTAATGTGTCCACGTGGGCACATATATACCTTTAAAATACACTATTAAATAGTGCAGGGTAAAAGGTCCTCTATAAAGTTTGGTATCGTAACAACAATTTCGACCAAAGTTGAAATATTTTTCAGACCTTTTTCCCTTTATTTTTTTATAAGAATATAGTCTCTTAATAAAGATAATTGTATGGTCAACATATTAGTTAGATAATAAATTATTTACCTTATCTTTCAACTAAGTAATATATAATATATATAACATATATTCTGTTGTATGTATATCCAAAAAAATTCTAAATGAAAGGAGACAATTAATTATGAGTCCTTATGATAATCGTATTTTATGGTATGGTATCTATGATTTTATTTTTTTTGTTTAAGAGTCTCTAGCTCATTTATAAATATGTTTGTGATTGCACTAGTATGATATACATTGTTATAGGCATGTGCTAAAAGATTTGAGAGTTTCTTCTTTACTATTTTTTTTTTTTTGTGTAAAAGTTCGTTCAAGGCAAAAATGATTCTCCACAATACTTGAATAACTATGTTTGACGATATGTTTCTACTTTAGTGACCCGCTGCATTTGTTTCTATGTTTATTCAATTTTAATATGTGATATAAGAGTCATCCCTTAGCTATTTGTTTAATTTTAAAAAAATTATTGGCGCAATATAGGACGGTTATAATTAAATCATGATCTTTGGTGTTATATAACCTTGTCTATACTTTTCAACTAATAGTTCAATTGGGTCAAATAAAAAAATAATCTATAATGTTTTTTATTATGTATATCCGAAAGTTTAAAAAAAAATCTTCATATTTTAAAATAAAGTTTATAAGATTAATTTTTTTACCTAAAAAGTTCTTAGCTTGTATATAAACTAGATGGGCACAGCCCGTGCTTAGCACGGACTCAATAATTTATATTTTTGAATGATTTGCATAGTTATTTGATCACAAAGAATAGTAGTAAAGAACTAATTCAACATCCCTTAATTGAGGAGAACATTCAGAAATATATTTGTTAAAAATACACCAAGTTATATTGATGCATAAAATTTGTTTTCGTGGCTTATAGTATCAAAATCTCCCATCCATAATTTTTATACAAATACAGGAAAATCATATTGTATCATTATCTGCATTTTGTTAAACAAATAAATTTATTTATAAAATACGAAGGAAAAGTCAGGAAAAAAAAATGTGTACATGAAACATAAAAAATGTGCAGAAATAATTACTCCTATATAGAAATGGGACTTGATAGGACGAACACAGCATCCCATTATTGTACTTAAAGTAATGTAAATTGTACTATGAATTTGGACCCACTCTATTTCTCCATTTCTTCTCGCTTAGCAACGTGTAGGCATTTGAGTTCACTAGCTTTTTTTCCCGGCAGACACGTATTACATCTGTGTTGAGACAACTAATTTCCCCATTCATTTTCACTTCTACTAATCCATTTTTTCCCAGACTTCTCTCCCCCTGCTTCCCGCTCCTTTCTCTGCAGATTGTTGCATACCTTTGCTACAAATTGGTCTTTCTTTCCGGTTGGTCGGAGAGCTCTTCGTCATTTATCTTTGTGTGGGTTAAATTTTTCCTTTTTTTTTAACAGTTTATTTTTCGAAAATTTTATGGGTCTTTGTATATTGACTAGATTGGACACAGGTAAAATCAAATAAAGGTAATGTACAGAAATCCTCACCTTAATTTGTATGTATATTGTCATTAGTATGAAGCAAACACTAATTGAGTTTCTGTGTGCTCTGTTTCAGATTCATCTTCCCCACTCGCCCTCCATATTAGCATCTCCATGCAGATAACCCTCAATTGCTTCAAACTCTTGCAACCATGCCTGCCGTATCAACGCTTCAAAGCTTAACCAACAATTCTCTTCATCTAGGTCTGGTTATTTTATAAAAAAATATTTTTAATTTGATGTTTTTAGCTGTGAACTTTGTTCAATTTTTTTCTATGTTAACTATATATTATATGAGGTTTTTGATGGGCTTATAAATAGGATTAGTATACTGGTGGTGGTTAGTGTGTGTGAAAAAGTGATTAAGTTTAGATGTTTGTCTCATATCATATTTCACCTGATTCTTGACATTTTCAGTATTTTGGTTTCAGATTTTGAAATTAGAAAGAGATTTCACATAGTATACCTTACATTCGTCATGAATGGAGATAATATTACATGAATAGCACAGAAGAGAAAAAAACGACAAGCACAATCCTTATTTAAGTTATTCACCATCTTGGTGAATCTATATAGGGGACCATTTACATGTAGCCTATTTATTTGCTTCAACCCCTACTAACACCTACATACATGGATGTATATTAAAAATTTAGATTTGCAACTTAATTTTAATGTAAAGTTATAGAAACACTTTCCTTAAAATTGTCGATTAATTCAACCTAAATTTGTAATTGCCGTCTCTCAATAGAAACATGTTTTTTGCATTATGATTAATGATGTGTACTATTTTTCTTCTCCATAAACTACGTATAAAACATTGAACCTTATTCACTCTTTTTCACTGACAATTTTAGGAGAATTAACTCCACAAATTTTATTCACTTTTTAAGTTGCTTAATATACTTTTTCCCTGCAATGGAGATTCATGTTAAGGTTGTTTGTACTTCTCTTTGCCACTAGGTGTCACTTCTTGATTGTCATAGAGTTGGTATTTTCTTCTTCATTTTATTTATACTTGTGACATTAAAAATTTCCCCCAACAAATCATCCATCAGTGCTAGACCTAAATTGAATGTCAAAAGAAACATTGAATTGGGATTTTCAAAATAAAATTGATCTTAAATACAACAAAACTATTCCTACAAATATCATATTGAATTATTGGGTACTCAATGTGACATGATTTCTTAGAGATATAATTCTTTTTTTAGCATAAAAATTAGCAAGTCCTAAAGATAGCTACTTTATTTGACTCTCTTTTGAATTTTTCAGAAAAGAAAAGTCTTAACTTATGTTTTTTATTATTGCTGTATTACCCATTCTTTGTACTAAATCTTGGTATTTGCTCTATACATGAGTGGGTTGTGAAGTTTTCCAAAATAATATCATTCTTAAATTTACTCTATTCATGTTATCACATGTCAGTATGTGCCTATTGTTTTCTCTTTCTGGTGGCCTCTATGAAGAATGTAAATTCTGTTAATGGGGTATTTGAAACTACTAAGCCAGGCGGTGAATTCTTTCATTAGTTAAGAGAATGAATAGACCTACAGTTGAGTGGCAGTATGCTGGAAACATAATCTATTACATTGATAGCGGAAAACTTATTGCAGAAGTTAAAAGTGGAGGTATGTCACATACTGTTTTCTGGTCACAGAGAGGCGATTCTACTCTTTTGAACCTTGAACCACTACATTTTCCTCATGAATGTGGCTCAAGGTTACTCCACATGCTTTCTTTTTCGAGGCAGGGAGCATGGCGTGGTCATTATGAAGGCTTTTTTTGTTGATTTTGGAAACTCTCTCATGCATTTCCTCAAAGTAAGTGTTTCCGACTGAAATAAGAAAAACTTGTGATTTTCAGCCTTTTTAAAGTCTGTTTACTTCAGTTTGAGTCGGACTTGCAAATGCTACTCTTCCTATGACTTGCTGTGCATTTCTTGGAAACTCTACTTCTTTCTGTAAGAAGATTTCATGTGATTCGATATCCAGTGTAAACACTGATATCTGGTTACATCTAATCTTTTATTATCACTGCAAATGAGCTTGTAAGGAAGATACGGAATACAAATATGCTAGCTCTAAGCGATGTGGGTATTTCGATAATATTGTTCAAAGTATAACTCTGTTAAAATAATGATATAACAATTGTTACTAGATCCACATGCTATGCAACTTATTTTTCTTTGGCGTTATGTGTTAGAAGAAAAGAAGGAAATTGAATTTTCACTTTGAACATGAAAAATTGTAATTGTTGCCTATCATTTGCATGACAATTGGTGAT
>NW_006239026.1:1411727-1455617 GCF_000226075.1 Solanum tuberosum | reverse complement strand
CTCCTCTCCATTTCTCTTCTCTCCATTTTTCCCAAGTTCTAGCTTGGATTGGAGACACATGTCATAGTTTAAAATTAATAATTGAGATCTAATTGTTTAAAGTAAAGTCATAACCATAGTTATTTACTTTCATATATTTGCTTCTTAAATATTTTTGCAATCCATTATATTTTTTCTAAATATATTTAGAAAAATTCTTTACTGCCCTGCATATACATATAAAACTTTTACTAAATATTTTTACTTCTTTGAAAAAATTTACAATAAAGTTAAAACGTTTTTATTATTCTAATAGAGTATTAAGAGCTACAATGTCTATAGAGCAATATGGACTCCATTTAGGGAGTAAGAAAGAATTTAAAGTTGAGTGACAATTTATTTTAATTCTAAAATTAGAAAAAAAAATGTTAGGTCACAATTTTTAATATTTTATTTGACAAATATTATTTGAGAATGGCAAACGTTAGGGAAAAAAATAAAAATCAGCAAAAAAATTACTCAAGTAATTAAGAAAAGAAATTCTTTTAAATATATTTAGGAAAAATATAATGTAAATCTAGGATTTTTGGATTGCAAAAATATTTAAGAAGCAAATATATGGAAGCAAATAACTATGGTTAGGACTTTACTTTAATCATTTAGATCTCAATCATTAATTTTAAACTATGACATATATCTTTAATCCAAACTAGAACTTGGGAAAATGGAGAAAAGAGAAATGAAGAGGAGGGATCCTTTTTCTTTTATAAAAGAAATATTACTTGTGAGAGTCTGTTGGGCCCGTGCTAGCACGGGCCACGCCCCTCTAGTTAAATAAAGAAGACATTAATATATGTTGTCAGAGATTTATGCCTAGTAGTAATTGCTAATTAATGAAGTGTTACTCACATAGGAATAATTTGGGATAATTTATGAAATGTTGTGGGATTAACATCTTCATAGATAATGTTTTTCCAATTTTCTGAATGAGAAGTTGTATCACCCTCAATATTTATACCCCCAAAAGAGATCAGATCTATTGAAATTTATCTTCTTACAATCTGTTTGGATCATTGTTACCCATTATTTCATAATGTACTATATTGTACCGTATTGTATGGTAGATGCAATATTTAGCTAGACTGTATTATTTGTTGTTGTTTAATAAGATTTTTATTGTTTGATTTGACTTTATCATACTGTATTGCAATTTATAAATTTACTAAAATATTCTTAATTTTTCTAGGGTAGGAGGTTTGACTAGAATTAAATAATATAGGGTAAAGGGTAAAAAAATATTATGAAATATTATGCCATGATATAATTGGAAAAAGAAATTAAGTAACAATGGGAACACACCAAAATCGGTTGTTCCATAAAATGGGGGTTTCCATTGTTATGTAACAACGAAATTTAACAATACAATACAATACATTTTAAGTAACAATCAAAACAAACATTGTAGGTATGGTAGCGATACAATACAATACAATGAGTAACAATGATCCAAACAGAGTGTTACTAACCTGAATTAAGTCATACTTATTACTCCCTCTGTTCCTAATTACTTGTCTACTTTTGAATTGACACACATATTAAGAAAATAATTAATGACATAATGAGTTTACCATTTTACCCCTATTAATTATGAAGTGGATGAAAAGTTCTACATTTTTCAAAGTAATTAGTCATTTAATTGAGGGTATAATAGGTAAAAACAAATTGTCCTTTCTTGATTTGTCAAAATGGACAAGTAATTAGGGACAATTATAAAAAAAAAAAAGTGAACAAGTAATTAGGGACAGAGGGAGTACCACCAAAGACTACTTTTTTTTTCTTTAAAACTACCATTAACATCATTCTTTCAGTATGATTAGTCACCAATTCCCAAACCAACAAATTGTTTAACCACCAAGTACAACCTATCATCTTAATACATCTTATGAAAACTTTTATGTCTTCTATCATATTATATGTGATAGCTAATATCAAGATACAACAAAATGTATGTCAAGTCAAAAAGTTGTAGTCCTCAAGTAAAAAAATACCTATAATATATGAAGTAGACATACTCACAAACTCATTGATAAAGAAACTAAAACAAAAGGTCAACTATGCATCTTAATAAAGAAAGTAGAACTATTAGCATATGATCATAAAAATTCTTATTATTGCTCCTTGTCCTCGTCAAGTTATGTAATCATCTTTCAAATTTGAAATTTAATTGTCGAAAATCATTCTATTCTTTCTTGTTATCAATAAAAAGAAACTGTCTTTTAAAATTATCCAGGTGATAATATTTATTCAGGTTGTAATTGTCACACCCCTTTTTGATCGCGGATAGGGTTTTTCCAATTAAAGTGACGGTATTGATTAGAGATTATTTTTATCTTTTAGAGTCGCCACTTGGAATTGAGTTAAGGTGTTCCAAGTCACCTTTTTGTTTAATCCCTAATCAAAGGAAATGACTCTTTATATGGTCTGCGAATTAGAAATTCGCGTAAGGAATTCTGTTGACCGAGGGGAAGGTATTAGGCATCCTTCGAGTCTCGTGGTTCTAGCACGGTCACTTTTATTGACTTATACTTATCTTAATATATTTTTGGATAATTTGTATCTACAGGCCATGGTTTGCTTTTTTTTTATTATTGTTGAATTTTTATTAGTCTGAACCTAGATGCGTACGTAACCGCATTCTTCGTCTTGACATTTAGAGACATAACTATCTTCTTTGCATCACACTTAATACTTTTATTTATAAGTCTCTACTTTGAGTCTTTTTAATTCATAGGGAATATGAAGCTAACCTGCGAACATGAGGGGAGAAGTTTCTAATACCACAGAACACCTACAGTATGAAAATTCATTTTTTTTTATTGCATCGCTTGTGTCAGTGTCAATGATCTTTTAACTTTTCAATTTTAGAGGTGAATCACACCTGAAAATTAAAACATATTTTCTAAGATCAATTTCTGACTATGGAGCTTACTCATCCATCATTTCTATCACCCTTAATTAAGAATTTGTATCAACTTTAAAAGCAAGTACATAGTTTATTTAATTGGACGAATAGAAATGGAATGTAAGCAATAATACCTTGTTGCACACAGTGCAAAGTCTACCTTTGGTAATAGATTAATATTCTGTAAATTCATTTCTAATTATTTTTTACCTATAGATGGTAAATTATAACTACTGTTATAAACAAATTCAATTTTCTAGTAGTAGTTCAATCCCAATAGAAAAAAAGAAGAGAAGAGATTAATTAAGAGTCCCTCACAAATTTCTACAAATTCACTAAGATGCATGTGCCCATCACCTAGAGAGCCTAGGATTACTTGATGTTAATAAAATGTTAAAAGTAACAAACCTGGGCCACATCATTACAATTAATGATAAAAGTGTATATTATATTAGTTAAACCACAATTTTGATCATGAATTTCATGTGATTATCCATTTTTTAGACAGACAAATAACAGATGTCAAATATGTTTTGTTTTATGAGGAAATACACGTAGAATAACGTTGACTTGAAGTTTCAAATTCCTAATGATGACTAAATATATGATTATAAAAAATTAAAGGAAAAAAACTTGGAGCAAAGCAACAATACTATTGAACCCCTAATACTTCCTCCGTTTCACAAAGAGTGACCTGGTTTGATTTGACATGAAGTTTTTTAGAAAATAAAAAAGACTTTTGAATCTTGTAGTCTTAAATTAAAGTTATGTCAAATATACTAAATTGCCTTTCAATCTTGTGGCTTTACACATGTCACGTGTAAAGCTGAAATTAAAATGTTACCAAAAAAAAATAAGTCATTCTTTTTAAAACAGACTAAAAAAGAAAAGGAGGTCATTCTTTTTTAAACGAAGGAGATAGTATTTTAAGCCAGTCACTGTAGTGGCAAAGGAACAGTTTATTTGTGGTAGAAAAGAGAAAATGAAAAAGAAGTCCTCTTATATTAACCATATTGGTGAATATAAGAAGACATGACAAAAGGCCAAGATGAAGAAATTATCCATATGCAAGTACTGAACCAAAAGAATATTGCAATAACAAATTAAGTAGCTTCAAAAGATAACTAAGAAAATTGAGATTCAAATAATAATTCAAGATTATTAGGACCACAAGATTTTTGTACATTTGAGTTTTTCACGTGGCATGTTTAAGATCACAAGATTAAAGGACAATTTTGTACATTTGACATAACTTTAATTTAGGATCACAAGATTCAAAAGTCTTCTTTAATTTCTTAAACTCCGTGTCAAGTCAAACTAGGCCACTCTTTTTGAAACGAATGGAGTATCATTCATGAACTTTAAAAGAAAATGCAAAAGAAATTTACTACATGCCGTATTCTATTTGGCAGATCGAGGTGCTAATGGTGTTTTCATTTAATGTTGGGCTAAGGGTCTGAAAAATATCTTAACTTTGGTCGGATTTGCTGTTGTGATACTAAAATTTCATAAGGATCTATTACTTCCCTAGACTATTTAATACCGTATTTTTTATCCCCTGAACTATTTAATAGTGTATTTTAAAGGTATATATGTGCCCACGTGGACACATTACTATTTATAATTTTGCATTATTTTTTATGTCCACGTGGGCAAATATATATGTTTAAAATACGGTATTAAATAGTCTAGGGAGGTAATAGGTCCTCATGAAAGTTTAATATCGCAACAGCAAATCCGACCAAAGTTGAGATATTTTTCAGACTCTTATCCCTTTAATGTTTATTGTATCACTTCTGATGTCTTACTTTACGTGGCTTTTTTACTTCTATACTCAATTAGATGATACATGAATTTAGCACACAAGAATAGGTCACAACTTGAAGTAAGAAATTACCTTGGTTTAACATTTTCATAGAGGGAATTCAATGATATGTTAATGATGGATAGCATAGAAGCAAAAACTTTGAACCTATCTTTATTTGGTCCCCGTCATACGATATTGACTTACAACATGTGGTTATTACATAACAGAGGCGTATCTAGAGGGGGTGCCGTGGGTTGATCACGTGAATCTATGCTTCCCTCTCTAGATCATATATATAGTAGTGTTATATTTTTAAAAAAATATTTAAATATAGATGTGTGAACCCATGTTCAAAGTATCATATAAAAATGCGATGATGATTGGGTGCACTTCTCTAAGTGAGATAAGAAATTTAAATCTTATATCTATCTTGTTTCTTTGAGTAACACTTTTCCAAGTGGTTATCAGTTACACTTTTGTCGTTTCAACTAATTTTTCTTTTGTTTTTTCCTTTATTCTTTCAAAATTTTCAAGTGTGTTACATTGAGAATTCCTAAAAAATTTAGCATTGTAAATTTTTTTATATAATTAAATCAAATGTGTATATTAAAATTTAAAACTAGTAGTATTATATATTTTGGATCTATAATTTTTAAACTTTAATGATTCATATTACAAACTAAAAGTCAAATCGATCAAATTTATATTAGAGATACATTTTTTCGTAATCGTACACCCATCTAACCGAGATCCTGGCCTCTGATTACATTCAAGAAGGATCATATATCCCAAGTCATATTGGTATTTTATGTACTGAGTATCTCTACAATTTTACGTTAACTATTGAAGTAATTCTCAAGAACCTAAAAATGATTGTACACTTTTATTAACAACCAATGCAAATATTAGTACTAAATATTGTACCTTATTAATGAGAATCTTGACGAACACCTGTGAACAGGGGGACCCACATGGTGTCCTCCGGGTGCTCGAGCACCCATTAACCTCGTCTCGAAATATATATAGCTATATAGAAATTAAGAGGTATTTGTATAAAATTAACATAAAGCATCCAATGACCAAATGATCGATTTAACTAGTCCATTGGCTCTTGGGGGTGCTTAAGTCTCTTTTTGTGTTGCTGAACCCGAGTTCAAATATCACTTTTAACATGTTTTTTTTATATTTTTGACTCGAGCACCCACAACCTTAAAATTCTAGATCCGCCACTGTCTGTGAAAATAAAAATACAATAAATTATTTAGTTGACTCGGACATATCATCAAACACTTTGGGTGTACAATATTGTAATAGTTACTTTCATTTATTTCAATGTCACAACACCAAAGAAATTGAGTGAAAGAAAACAAAAGAAAAAGAAATGAAACAACTCGTTGTTTCGGTGCAAACTTCTTAAGAAACAAAGTAAACAAAAACAAAAATCAGAATATGCATATCGAGCAAAAAATTACAAACATATTAGAACATTGGTCGAATTGTAGTGCTTACAAGTGAACAAATTAGGAACCAACAAATGAATAAATGGAAAGAAAAAAAACAAAGATATACAACATCTAAGAAAAGCGTCACAATTTTTTTTGATGATGTGGGAACTACGAAAATAAAATACTTGAAAAATAAAATATCATCAAAAAATTAGATCCAAACCTAAAACTAAGAAATAATACACTAAGGGGTCGTTTGTTTACGGTATAAGAGGGCATGTTATTCATGTATAAAATATTGTATTAGTTTTACTATGTTTGGTAAAAGGTTTTTATTAGGTTGAAAAGTCAACATGACTTATACTATGTTTGGTTGATAAGTTTTAAATATTGTATAAAAGTTATTCATGTATTAATTTTATACGGTGTTTGGTTGTGTTTTTTGTAATCCTACATAATTAATACCTACATAACTTATGAAGGAATTTATGTATAAGTTATGCAGGGTAGAAGGTGGAATAAGTTAGGTGGGTATTAGTATGTATTAAAAAGATAAATTACACATTTATCCCTATTAATTTATTTTTAAATCTTTTTTATTGAAAACTTTACATAACTATTCCATTTTCCCAACTATTTTTGTTTCTTATTTCTTTTTGTATACAAACGACTTTTATTTGTTTTCATTTAAAATCAAAATATAAATATTTATTAATATTATGAATAGGAATGTATAATTTTGATAGCGCATATTTTAATCGTATATTCACATTATATATTACTAAATATATCCACATATTTAATTATTATGTATTAATTTTTTTATATAATTTATATATTTGGTATACTAAAAATGTACAAACAACACATGCATCATATTGATAGAAATTTACAATATATAAAATAGGATAGTATAATGTACTTGAAATATATTAATAGTATTTTATTTTTATAAGCTTTAAACATTAAGAAACAAAGAGAAAAAAACACAGAATTCCTAGTTAAGTAGAGAGAAATTCCTTTTTTTATTTTTTAAGGAAGAATTTATACTATTTACTTACTTATTTTATTTGTAAATAATATATATTAATTTATATTAAAATCAATATTCAATAGTTAATAATTCATGTAATGTAATCTCTTCGTAACTAAATAACACCTACATAACTAATATTTGCATAACTAATACCCACATAACTAAACGCTGCATAACTAAACTATGCATAACTAAACCATGCATAACTAAATCCTGCATAACTAATACCTACATAACTAAACCCTACATAACTAATACATGCATAACTCTAACCAGTAACCAAACGGCCCCTAAGTAGCTGAGACTGTCCATCAAAATCGTGAAAATTCTAGTTTAAACACATGCAAAACTAAAATAGAAAAATCTATCCAGAGGAACCCTATGGAGAAGCTTAAATGAGACAATTCAAATAAAGGAGATAGTTGTATAAAGCAAAACTTGCAAAAATAGAAAAAGTAAGGGACTAACCATGACTTTCGAGTGAAGACAAACTTAGAGAAAATTTTGGTTAAGGTGTGGGAGGAGTGAGTAATGGCTATGTGAACTTGTTGGCTATAAAGTACAATTGTCAAAGCCTAAATAAAAGTACAATCCAGACAACATATTGTACAATTAGGTATCGCGTGTTAGTCCTTTTCTTGTTGGTTTATATAATATAGAATACGTCGTAACTACATCAATCTGAAAAGATATTGTGATAAGTATATGTTAGAGGATTCTTAGGGTTTCGTCTTTATCACTTTATTATTAAAATTTGTGCAAGGCGAAGACGATTCTCCACAATACTTGAAAAATTGTGTTTGAAGGTACGCTCTTACTTTGTTATTATATTGTGTTTGACTATGTATGGGTGTGGGTGTTGAATTTTAACAATTTTCTGATTAACTTAGCGAGTCTCTCGATGATAAAAAAAAAAACATCATCGTCATTTATGTGGAGGACTAGGAAAAATAATAATATGAAATTGGATATATAAAATATAATTTTATCAATTTTTTTTTTGAAATTTCAAGAAGAAAGATTTAATGTAGATACAATAATAAAAATAATGTCAAATTGGCGCATTTTTTTAAAAGTTAGAGTAACTTTGCAAAAGATTTCCGTTGATGGTAAGAAAAAATTATCGAAAATGGATAATTATTTTTTGTAAAATTCGAAGAACCTCATTTATAGTTTTACACTTTTAGAAATTGTGCTTGGATCTGAAATTCGTTTTTAAAAAATATTAAATAAATAGTATTAACACTTGTTATAAATAACCTAAAAGAGTTGAATCTAAGATTTTAGAAAAGGTAATTTAGAGTGAAAGGGTGAGTGGTTATAGAGAAGATGAACAAAGGTGAAGCGGAGAACATAAGACAGATTAGTGTAGGGTTTTAAAAAAAAATTCCTTTTAAGTTATGATATATATTATACATTTATTGATGCACATAAAATGTAATTATTACTAAGAATAGAAAATTAAATACGAATAATTTGTATTAAATGTCAATTAAAAACATTAGTAAATTAACAAAGTTATCCACCTTAAAAAGATGTATTAAAAGAATTTGACTTCGAGATCACGAATTAACTTATAGGTTAAGGATGAAGTAATTGTTCATAAAAAAAAATTGATAAAAGAGGAAAAAATTGTCATGTGTCAAATTACTCTTCTACCCCTCATATATACGAGTCTTCCGTACCCGAAGCTTTCCAAATTCGACCCTTTGACTCTATCGTCTCCCGATTCTTAAGTCTCTTTTGGCTATCGCCATCTACCTCATCGGAACTACGGTCATCGCCACCTCCACCGCCGCCGCCGTCATCGCCACCTCCGTCGAAGCATCTAATATCGTCGTCGATCTCTACGGCTCGTTAATTTTGGTTAATTTTATTCTCTTCTGTGCTAGAGGCGGCTGCAATCGAACGTTGGTGAATTACAGCGAATATTTGGTAATGTTTTATGAATTTCGAAGATTCGGTATCTGAATTGTCGTAATGTAATTGAAAATGCTAATAATATGTGGTTGCGTTTGGATTTATGCTCAAATTGTAATTTGGTTGTTTTTATTGTTCATACAAAAGCTGATTTTAGCTGGGAAAAATTAGGGCTTTGGTAACCTTACTGAGAAACTCGCGTTTTTTGTTTGTTCAGGTATTGGTTTTACTTAAAAAATGGTTTTAATGTATAAAAATAGAATGATTTAGCATATCTTTAGTTGGTGGAGATAGCTGTACTCGAGCCAAGGGTACTTCGGAAACATAACTCTTTACTTCCTTGAGGTAGGGTAAGGTTGAGGTACGCTCTATCCTCTCGAAATCCCACTTGTGGGATTTCAATGGGTATGTTGTTTTTGTTGTTAGTTGGTGGAGCTTGTTCCAGTGTTCTTTTCTTTTTGGGGTATGGCTGAGGTCAAGCTGGAAATGTTAAGAACCTAATCAAGTAAGGGATTGTAATATTAGCTTCACGGAATAGATGAGTGTAGTTTGTTGATCAATGAGTCTGAAAATGCAGTGTAATCAGAAAAGAATGTAATTTGTTAATTTCCAAACCTTAAAAATTGGTTAATATATAAAATAAAATGGTTTGACATGTGTTTAGTTGGTGGAGCTTGCTCCCTTCTTCTTTTCATTTTGGTGTCTGGTTGAGGTCAAGCTGGAAATGTTAGGAACTCAGTCAGGTAGATTCTGGGGAGTGTAATATTAGCTTTATTAATAGATGAGTGTATTTGTTGATCCATGGGTCTGAAAATGCAAGTGGAATTAGATTAGAATGTACGTTGTTGTTATACCTATAGGCTATATATTTCTTTTCCGAACTGAATTGAGGAGAAAAAACCACTCAGTTTTTTTATGTAGAGTCGAGGATTCAATATTTGTCGCTAGTGTCATTCTTTTGCTATCATTTATTTCGACAGTCTTTCTTCTTAAGGTTTTTTCACATTGATTTTGTCTAATTAGCAAGCTCCTTTTGGACAGTGACCACCACTGATATAGATTCAATGTGTACTAGTGTATTATGGTTTTTTGATTATCTTGTTACCTCATGTACATGCAATGATCAATCAGGCAAACCACTCTTTAACTTATTTCCTGGTATTGTTTTGACTGCAGTATTACAGATACTGTAAACTTATTTCACGGCAAAATGGTTTGATGAATATATGCCCACCCAGCTGAGAAAGTGTGGGAGTCTCATCTGTTTGATGGAATGCTTATGGTCTGTGCTATGAAGTACATGTTTTTTGGAAGGATACAAGATAAAAATGAATTTGCAGCATATGTCCGGGCAGATCTCAGGGCAGGTTCCAAATCAAAGTGGCACTTCTCTTCCTGGGCTACCCCAGCAGAGTGGAAATCCTTTCTCTATGCAGATGCAAAATCCGGTTGTCCATAGTAATGTGCCAAATATGGAGCCTGATTTCTCGAAAGCTCGGATTTTTATATCAAATAAGATGTAAGAAAGTATGTTCTTTGCATCTATTAAAATGTCTCCAAGGTGTTTTCTTCCTTCCATTATTCTGTTGCCTTTGGCAGGGAGGGGTGTGAGAGTTGGATGGTGTAGATAAACTAAAGTAGCAAGCCGTCAGTGACTAACTTATTAATATTGTGAGACTAGTTTGTCAAAGTTGATGAACCATATCGTATAACTAGCTTTCCTTCACCTTCAGAAGAAAATATTGATTTATTGTAGAATATGTCAAGAGGTCATATGAAAATTGTATTTTCTATAAACTGTGTAGCTAAGTTACTTGGACTCGAGTGCGGGTGTCCAATACGGGTGCGGATCTAGAGGTCAGATCCTTCATGATCTAATTTTTAAGATTTGGGGATATGGATCCATGTATGGATACGGGTGCGGGGATTTGCCTAAAAATAATTAAAATATCTAAAAATAGGGTTATAAAACCTAAATTATGAGATATTTTGTGGAGTACATGAGGAGAATCCTACAAGGAGATTAAAGAAAAATGAGTGTCATAGAAATTTCTATATAAAAGCTATTCCATTTTCTTCAATTTCATCTTAGCTTTTGTATTGATTATAGAAATCATTAAATTATCAAGACTTTCCCCGTCGACTTTGGTCAAAGTACCCAAAATTGGTTGACCAATTGGACACGGATCCCACACCCACACCCATACCCATGTCGTGTCGACACGGGTGAGACACTAAAAGTGAAGAGTGTAGCATCTTGTTCATTTGTCTGCGTAGGCTTTTCCATGTATTGCCTCTCAATAATGACAAATCATGTTGATTCCTTGGCATTTGACATTTAGTCAGACTATGATACTTAGAGAACCTTTTTTTTATTTTATAGGTGATAGTTAGAGAACTTTCTAGCTAAGTTACTCGGACTCGGCAAATTCAGTGCCGCACCTGTTTCGACACAACACTGACACGGGTAAGGGTGTGGGATCTGTGTCGGATCCGGTCAAACGAGATCGGGTGTGTTGACCAACAATTCAGAGAAGAAAATTGAAATTTTGATAGCTCAAAGTAAAAATTTGAATAGATCGGAAACAAATCCTTCAATTTTTCTGCTACATAGTGATTTATACTAGTCCTTTGTGTCCTTCGAAGGATTTTTCTTGATAAATTAGAGTAATGTACCGTGGAGGAGTTTCTAGAATCTTCGCATGGTACCAAAGCTCTCGTGCTAAGCACCCATTCGTTTTGTTTCTCTGGCTGCTTCATTTTATGCGTGATTGGAGAAGAGGGCAACATGGGGGTTTGGAGAAATAGGGTGTGGGCCGGGTCGGTCATGGTTTTGGGCCAGATTTGATTTTGTATGTTGGGCTAAATTTGGCTGAATATTTGGACATGGATAATGGTCCATAACATGGGTGAGACCAGGTCCCTTGGAGTCCTCTTATCAAAAATAAAATCAAAATTAGAGTTATTTAAATGAAAAATAGTTTCGATTCAAATTGAATTGCATTTTGACTCTGTGTTTTTGGTCTAATCAAATTTACTTTAATGATACCTTCTCTATCATTGGTGTCTTAGACTCATTATAGGGATAGGTCTTAATAGAGTTCCTTATGTAAATACGAGTTTCAGTACATAGATTACTGTTCTACAGGAATAGAAACAATTACCATTTAAAAAAAAGAAAAAAGAAAAATAGTTTCGATTTAAATTCGAGTATTATTTAATCAAAATTAGACCAGATCCATTCGATGGTACATTATAAGTTTCCATAATGTCTCATATATGTATATTTTTAGATTTTAGTTTGTTTTTTTGCCGAGTCCCCGTATCCGTATCTAGATCCATATCGCCGAATCTTAAAAATTAGATCATGAATGATCCGACATGCGGATCCACACCCTGTCGAACACTCGCACCGGAGTCCGAGCAACTTAGTTTTCTAGATTTAGAACATCCTTTTAAGTCAATTTATTTATTATTTGAATGAAATGTGACCGAGTAGAGTGGAAGACAAAGGATGAATCATTAATTGTTTGATTGATATGTAACTTATTCTTTTGCTTGGCTCCTCCTATGACTCTCTTCTGGCTTACATTTTGAGAGGTGCCTAGGTTAGTGTAAAATTTTAATTGTTGATTGTGAGATCCTTGTAGGGTGAATACTCCCTCAGTCCCTAATTACTTGTCCATTTTGACAAATCAAGAAAGGACAATTTTTTTTTACCTATTATACCCTCAATTAATTACTTTACAAAAGGCTGAACTTCTTGAAAATATTAAGTTATTAATTCATCCACTTCATAATTAATAGGGGTAAAATGGTAAATTCATTACGTCAATCATTGTTTTCTTAATAGGTGTGCCAATGCAAAAGTGGACAAGTAATTAGGGACAGAGGGAGTATTTAACTTCAGATAGGTAGAATATTGGTTTTCCTATTTAAATACAACAATGAAAGAAGGATGAAGGAGAGAACGTTGAGGCACTGTTCATGAACTGCTTAAGTTTGCAGAGAGTGCTATCTGCTTTTCTGATTGCATGGGATATACTATGTTGATTCATGGATTTTGGGAGGTTCTAGCCCTTTTAGAATGCATGTAAATTTATGTTTACTGTGCTGATGGTATGGTCAGTCCATTTTGGTGTGTATTTATTTTATTCAATTTGTGGGCTACCATTGATCAGTTTGTTTTTTTATTCTTCCCAATTATTGGCTGATAACATGAAGAAGTATATAATTTGGTAGGCAGGTATTTGACTATTTTCTGTGTTCTAAAGTACAGAGCTTTTATTTTCTTACATTGTTTGTGTGCTTTTAATGACTCCATGATTCATTTAGTGGCTGGATATTCTGTGAGCCAAGTATATAGTTTTATTTTCTGCCTAAATGTTCATTAATTTCATGTTTCCTCTGCTAAGCTTATCCCAACAGATGCTTGTCTGTGTTGTTCATTTTTCTTCTAAATCCACTTGGAATCTTTAACCACTATTTATGAAATTGATTGTACTGCAATTCTGATAAGTTTTATGATGGTGAGAACTGATGAGACAATTGAAACATTGCTGCTTTTCAGCTACGAGTATCTAATGCAGAGGCAGCAGGCCCATGAGAAACCTCCAAAGAAGGTTATGGATATAGTTAAACGCTTGGAGGAGGGCTTGTTTAAAAGTGCTTCATCAAAGGTTTGCTATTTCAGTTCTGTTCTTTATGTAGTTGTTTACGGCTTTCTACTATGATGAGAAGACGATGACAACGATAACAACACCTCAGTCCCAAACACGTTGGGGTTGGCTATATGAATCCTACTGACGATGTTCCCCATTTAAATTCATCTCAGGCCAACATTATACAAAAACAACAATAAAAATGGAAGTACTAGAAGTTCTCTATATTTCCTACTAGCATAAGAATCTCTAATAAAGCTAAAAGACTCCTAGAAAGTATTATGATAAAAATACATTCTATTTATTTTGCTTGTTGACTTAGCTCCTTGTCATGTTATTAGGAGGAGTATTTGAATCCAGCAACTTTGGAGAACCGGTTACATGTCCTGATTAAAAGCCTTCGGATGAACAACCAGAACCAGCGATTCCCTCGTGTTAATTCTTCTGGCTCCATTGGTACAATGATACCAACCCCAGGCATGACACCAAGTGCGAATTCAGCTCTGATTGGAACATCATCTGTTGACAGTTCCATGGCTGCTGGGAGTACCATTGCATCCTCTACTGGAAGCTTCTTGCCAATGGCTAATGTGTCTTCCAGTGGTACATTTGCTTTTCTTTTAGTTCTGCTGATGGTATTATTATTTTCTAGGTTATTTAAGGATTTATTTCACTTTGTACTTATCCTTGCAGGGTGTTTGACAAATGGATATCAACAGCCAACTTCCAATTTCTTGGTCAGTTCGGGTGGGAATAATTTGGTACCATCAATGAGTGGGCAAAGAATGACAAGCCAAATGATCCCCACTCCTGGGTTTAATTCCAGTTGTGGTGCTAATTTGAATAGCAACACTAGCGCACAGTCTTCCCTGAGTTTGGACTCAACCAGTAGTATTGCTGCACTTCCTAGTGTTGATTCCATGAATGTTTCACAGCCTCTGCAACAAAAGCAGCATGTTGCTGCTCAAAACAGCCGTATACTGCATACAGTTGGCAGCCATGTGGGTGGTGGAATCAGGTCCGGATTTCAGAATAGATCCTATGGACAGTCAACTGGGCCTCTGAATGGAGGGGGACTTGGAATGATTGGAAACAATTTGCACTTGGTGAATGGTTCAGCATCTGAGGGCTATATAACAGCAACCACGTATGGGAACTCCCCAAAGTCATTGCCGCAGCATTTTGATCAACAGCATCAACCATTAATGCAAGGTGCTCCCACTTTCAACCAGTGCCGATAAAATAACTCCTGCAGTCTGATTGTTTCAAGCTTCAAATTATATATGAGAATTTTTTTTAAAATTATTTTTTTGGACAGGTGATAGATATGGTATCAGTCATGCAGATACTTCGGGGTCTGGAAACTTGTGTCTTCCTGTTTCTTCTGTGGGAATGGTCATGAATAATCAAAAACCGGGTGCTGTAGCCTTACAGTCCATGTCCAGAACAAACTCTCCGTTGATTACCAATCAGTCAAACTTGACTGCCTCTGGGCAAATGCCAAATGTAAAGGTTCAACCAGTTGATCAGTCAACGAAGATGAACCATCAGTCCCAGCATTCACTGGGAGATAACCATTTATCTTCCTATCAGCATCAACATAGTCAACAGCCGCCTCAGCAGTTCCAGGAGCAACATCAACTTGTTCAATCTCAACCCCAACAGAAGCTGCAAAATCAGCAGCACCAAACTTTGTCAAGGAGCAATGCTTTTGCTCAAGCTCAGCTACCTTCTGATCTTGGTATTCAGGTAAAGTCTGAGCCTGGAAATCATGATGAAGCTCAACATTCCCGGGTCAATGCTGAGCAATTTCAGTTCTCTGACATAGATCAGTTTCAGCCAAATTCTATTGAAGACCATTCTAAAGGTACTCAGTTGCTCCCTCCTTTGTCTAGTCATCAGGATATCTGTTTTTCAGTGTCTCAGCCTTCAGAACAAATGCATCAATTGTTGAATTCACAACAGTTTGTTACTGATTCTAAGAGTTGTTTCAGCGTTTTCTCTAATGGGGTTCATTCAGATGCAGTATTTCAGGGTCAATGGTATTCCAAGTCACAAGATGGGAGTCAAATACCGGGTAGCTTCTCAGATAAGCAAAATGTGCAAGAGGAGTTGTGTCAGAGAACTTCCAGGAAAGAGGAAGCTTATCCAAATAATTTATGCACTGAGAGATCACCGATCGGTCAACCTGTTGGTAATAGAGCAGTTGCCACCAATAACGCAAGCAGCTCCATCTGCAGATTTAATCACCTTCCTCGTGAACGACAGTATTTCAATCAGCAGAAGTGGCTATTGTTTTTGACTCATGCACGTGGATGTTCTGCTCCTGAAGGGAAATGTGCAGAGAAGAATTGCATAAAAGCTCAAAAACTTGTGAAGCATATGGAACGATGCAGCACCTTTGAGTGTCAATATCCTCGTTGCCCTGCAACAAGAGACTTAATTAATCACTATAGACGTTGCAGAGATCTAAACTGTCCTGTTTGCATTCCTGTCAGGAAATTTGTACGGGCACAACAGAAAGTTGCTCGTCCTGGCTGCAATTCTGATATGCCAAATTCTGCTAATGGTACTTGTAGATCCTATGGTGCCGGTGAAATTGCTTCCAGGTTGACTGCCAAGCAGGGTTCGGTGCCAGTTCAAACAGAAGATTTACAGTTTTCTGTTAAGCGGCCGAAGATTGAGCAACCTTCTCAATCTCTTATCGTGGAAACTGAAAATTGTTTTATGTCAGTTACCGCCAGCGAGTCTCATGTTACCCAAAATGCCCAGTTCATTGAACAGCATGGCAATGCTGTGGCAATGAAATCTGAAGTCACTGACGTAATGATGGAAATTCCTGCTAAGGCTGTGCTAGTCAGTCCCAGGAGTATTGACATACGAAATGACAATTTGGATGGTACCTGCATTCGAAAGCCTGATGGTGATTCTGTTGTATCAAGTAATGCAGCTTGTCTTGTGAAACAGGAAAATGTTAAGGCTGAGAAGGACATTGATCAGCCTAAACAGGAAAATACGTCAGCACCCTCTGAAAGCACCAGCGGATCTAAGTCTGGGAAGCCTACAATAAAGGGTGTATCAATGACTGAATTATTCACCCCAGAGCAAGTCCGAGAACACATTATTGGTCTGAGGCGATGGGTTGGCCAGGTCTGTCTTGAATGCTATTGTTAGCTGTCTAACAAACACATTTACTGCCACTTTTATCTGTGTTTTAAAATGAGTTGATGATTGATGTTTTAAAAGACATTTAAAGCCTTAATTTTAGTTTTACCTTTCATCAGTACGTGGTAGAGAACATTGCAGCATTATGAGTATCTGTGGCATATATTCTACCGACATTTTTCTATTTGATTTTCTGATCCGTATACATTATCATTTCAAGGAGTGAGATTTTGATTTCTTTTTTACTTGACAGACCAAAGCAAAAGCAGAAAAAAATCAAGCAATGGAACATTCCATGAGTGAAAATTCATGTCAATTATGTGCAGTTGAGAAGCTAAATTTTGAACCTCCACCTATATATTGTACTCCATGTGGTGCTCGTATTAAACGAAATGCAATGTATTATACCATTGGAACTGGTGATACTAGACACTACTTTTGCATTCCATGCTATAATGAGGCTCGTGGAGACACCATTAATGTTGATGGGACCACTATTCCGAAGGCGAGGATGGAGAAAAAGAAAAATGACGAGGAAACTGAAGAATGGGTATTTGTCTTACCTTTTGGAATTTACTTCAGAAGATCTCAGTTTTGAAGAAACTAATTGATAAATCCTGCTCTACACTTTTTTTTCAGCTGCTCACAATGTTCTCTTCATTGTTCTGAATTTTGAATAGTTTTATTGTTTTGTCAAAATAAAAGTTACTGTTTTGTGCAGTGGGTTCAATGTGATAAGTGTGAAGCTTGGCAACATCAGATTTGTGCATTGTTCAATGGTAGGAGGAATGATGGTGGGCAAGCTGAGTATACCTGTCCCAATTGTTATATTATAGAGGTTGAAAGAGGTGAGCGTAAGCCCTTACCACAGAGTGCTGTTCTTGGAGCCAAAGATCTGCCTCGCACATGTCTCAGTGATCATATTGAGGTTCGATTAGATAAGGTTTTGAAGGATGATAGACAAAAAAGAGCAGAACGTGAAGGAAAAAGTTATGATGAGGTAAAGTCAATTGTCTTGCGTTTTGAACACTACAGCCAGCATGTTAAAGTTTCGTTGTTAAACATAAGAGAATGATACATTGATACTAGTGGCCACCAAATCCATTGTTGTGATACGTAAATGGGCATATAGTTTTGATTGATAGTCATCATCAAGGCAGTACCCTCCCCAATATAATAGAGTCCAAAACAGCTCTAAGTCATGCTATAATAAATATTGGCATTCTAAACATCATAAAACTCACACTGGTCTTTATGGTGGATGCTGCATTCACTACTTTGACCAGAATAGTTGCTTATGCTCAAGTCCAGACCGTGGAACAGCTTCAGCCTTCTAAAGAAAAGTGACATATAAGTAATATATCTGCTCTTCCTTTTTCAGAAAAAAAGAGTAAAATATCTTGTCCTCACATTTTGCAGTTTTATGTTTTCCTTTAGAGAGTTGGATAACCTCATGTGGCATTCATCTTAGAGAATATTAAGAACTGTGACAAATATTAGCTTTCATTCATATCCTGGGTAGGGATATAAATTAGCTTGTGGATTGCACCGTCTCAATTGCTTAAAAATTTTCCTAATAAAATATAGAAATTTGTTTCCTCTTGGAAAAGATGTGTTGTTCGGGTGTTTCTTCCATGTTCTGTTTATTGATATGTTTGTCAGCAATTGTTCACTTATGTTTGTTTAGTTAACCTTCTGCATATGTTTTTTATTTCCAGGTTCCTGGTGCTGAAGGGCTTGTTGTAAGAGTTGTGTCATCAGTAGACAAAAAGTTAGAAGTGAAATCAAGGTTTCTTGAGGTCTTTCAAGAAGAGAACTATCCGCTGGAGTTCCCATATAAATCAAAGGTACACTTTGACCCTTCTTTTGATTACTACAAAAGTGAGTTGTTTGGTTGTGAAAACAGAATTAAACAAAGATTAAAGTTTTGGATGTCTTTGTTGTTTGAAACAAACCAAAGCAAGCCAAACTTGTCTCTACATTATACTTTGAGATCCTTTTTCGTGAGTTATTTTTTTTTCCAACTTCTTATTTCTCAATCATATGACTATGTTATGATATTTTAGAATTAATTTAATCTTATTTTATTTTCTTCAAAATGTAATTATTATTCACTCTTTTTTTTAAAGTATATTTTCTTATATTTATATAGAAATAGTAAATGCTTTTGTATTAAATGAATGCATGTTTTCAAGGATAATAGTATAACATTCAGATACAATAAGGGGTTTGGTTGAAAGTTTATATAATAGTTGGTTATACTTCTAGTTTAATGAGTTCAGAAAACATCTTACCTAACACAATTGTTTTCCAATAACAGTCATCGAAACATCTCTTTTGCACTAAATATTTTTAAGAAACTTTTGTAACTAGTTTCTCTGAAATGCTATCCAGTCATCACATAATTGTTGTTGATAATTTTGGTGCAATGATTGGAGTGAAATTGAAATGTGTTAATACCGGATATTCTTACGTTTAAAGTAGATCAGATTATTGGTTGGCGAGACATTGTTTTTGATAAATCATTGGTACGAGAGACATCTCTGTAACATCACTAACGTGCGCCTCATTATGTGTTCCTGATGTGCATTTGATGAGAGCCTTATACAGGTAAAAAAATTATTTTGGTTCCCTCCATATTTGTTCATTTTTCCCTGACCTGAATTTTGCCTCAATACCCTTGAACTTTGTAATAGCTCCACCTCTGTCGTGAAGAGATTATTTGGGGGAAGCCTATACATCAGTGAAGTAAGTAAATAATTGGATTGGGAGCTTAATTTTGGTATGGTTGTCTTGGGAATAAAATGGTGGACTAATTCTTTTCATTTTTCTTTGATACATGTAACAAATCAATTGATCAGCTAGTTGGGATCGGCTAAGATAAATTCTGTGCAACTGTTACACTCTATTATATTGTCTTAGGATGCTAGGTCAAGTATTTGGTCATAAGATCTCTGTCTGTCATTTCTTAGCTCATTTCTCTTGCAATTAGGTGATCAGGGTTTGAGTGCTGACTAATAAGTTGCATCCTTCAGGTGTTATTGTTATTTCAGAAAATTGAGGGTGTAGAAGTGTGCCTCTTTGGCATGTATGTTCAGGAATTTGGATCTGAATGCGCACAACCAAATCATCGCCGTGTTTATCTCTCGTATCTAGATTCTGTCAAATATTTCAGGCCTGAGATCAAAGCTGCATCTGGCGAGGCTCTTCGCACATATGTGTACCATGAAATTTTGGTGATCTTCTTCTGCCATCATTTTTTTTTGTTGATTTCTTTATCTGTATTACTGATTTTTAGAGTTTTCTTATTATATTTTGATCATTCCAGATTGGATATTTAGAATATTGCAAAAAGCGTGGTTTCTCAAGTTGCTATATATGGGCTTGTCCTCCACTGAAGGGTGAAGATTATATATTATATTGCCACCCAGAAATCCAGAAAACCCCAAAATCTGACAAACTCAGAGAGTGGTGAGCTTAATAATTTTTTGATGTGTTATTCTTTTAGAATGTGTCCTTCAGTCTCATCAAATTCTTGGGTATCTGTTTTGATGAACTTCTAATATGGTGAGTTAATGTTGTTCTTTTTGGGTATATGTTCTTGACTAGTTCACTTTCTTATATTCAGGTATTTATCAATGTTAAGAAAAGCTGTGAAGGAAAAGATTGTTGTGGATCTCACAAATTTATTTGACCACTTCTTCACCACCACGGGTGAATGTAAAGCTAAAATCACTGCAGCTCGCCTGCCCTATTTTGACGGAGACTATTGGCCTGGTGCAGCAGAGGATATGATTTTTCAACTTCAACAAGAAGAAGATGGGAGGAAACATCATAAGAAGGGGGCTATGAAGAAGACCATATCAAAAAGAGCTCTTAAAGCATCTGGTCAATCTGATCTTTCTGGAAATGCGACTAAGGATATACTTCTAATGCACAAAGTAATTTTATCCTCTAGACATCTTTATTAATCTGATCATTCTGGAAATGCATCTAATTATCTACTTCTAATGCACAAAGTAATTTTAGCCTTTAAACACTTTATTTACTCCTAACCTTCTTTCTACTTCCTCTATGAATGTTTGTTGACTGATTTGCTGTTAATATGTGTTGTGCATTCATCAAAAGATACATTGCGGTTTGTGGCTTGCTGCCTTTTGAACTATTTAAACTATGTAGTATTTTTCCTCTGTAGATACTCCTCTGGAATATATTGCTTCTCTCTTATCAAGCACTGACTATTTGTAAAATTATTTTGTTTAAAGCTGATGGACTATCAACCTCCTCCTTTTATGTATACATTCTTTTGTGTCCTCACAAATTTCTACTTGTCGCAGCTTGGTGAAACTATTTCTCCAATGAAGGAAGATTTTATTATGGTCCATTTGCAGCATGCGTGTACTCATTGCTGTATTCTGATGGTATCCGGTAATCGTTGGGTATGCAAACAATGCAAGAACTTTCAGCTTTGCGACAAGTATGAGTCTTGCCTCTCTCATTTCATTTATAAGAGTTGTAAAACTTTTCTAATAAGAGTCGTGCTTATTACACACTTGAAAGTGAATCAACTACAAGTAATCTTCTTCTCATCTGAAATGGGAACAGAGAAAAAACAAGCTAGACAAAAAGTACTCAGGAGTGTCTTTTTTCTTGTTTAACAAAGTGTCATTGTCTGTCTTCTGATTGATTATCCAAAGGGACTTAATTTATAAATGACCACTAAGCTATGTATTCATGAACCAAAATCTGCCAAAACCTTGGCGTTCATATTTTTCTTTGTAATGTTAAAAGGCACCCTGTGAGTGCTGAAGTAAGGTAAACAAGGGTAGAACACACAGTACAAATGTACAATGTTGAGCAATCAGCATTATCCATCATTTCTTTTTGCTCCAGAAACAGAGCTGTCTAAGGTACAACATTTTTAGTTTCACTGGTTGTGAACTAAACATAAATGATAGTCTTCTCAAAGCAGGACAAACCTTTACTAGACCACTCATTCTTGATCATGAACTTGCTAATCTTTGCAATGTAGTTTCCCATTTGTGCATGCTGCGCATTGCACAATCAGCTGATGCCCAATAGGTGATTTTCCACATATTTATTGGAAACAATAGCGACATCTAAACTTCAAACAGCTGTCCCCATGTACGAATAAAGGAGGTAGGTTGACAATTAGCAGGGGAGGACTACGTATAAAAAAAGAAATGAAACTGTAATTTTTTTTTATTGTTGAGTGTAAGTCAGATTAGATAGTCTCATCTGGCAAAAGTTGTGAGTTACACATACAGGATAAAATGAGGGAAGGTCATCTAAGATGGTTTTTCCATCTCATACATAGGTATTATGATGATTGAAGGTGTTAAAAATGTGTTGAGATTGATCTAAGGTTCACATGGAAAATGGGATGGAAGTAAAGGATTTATATAGAGGATATTTACTAAGTGATGTTAATGTTTAGTCGTTTGTACACTTACATCTGGTTCGGTATCTCTCAAGAATAATGTTAGTTGGGTTAGAAGTGAATGGGGTGCTGTTCTATGTCTTCACTTCCTCATGCTCCTGGTAGCATGATACATAGACCGGAAAGACTTTTACGGAACTTCCTATGGAATACAACGGAGGATATAAAGAAGTTCCATTTTGTGAACCGGAGAGTTGTTACATCTCCAAAGAAATGGGGGTAGAGTTGGAGTAAAAAATCTGAATGTTTTCAACAGAGTTCTGCCAGGGAAGTGGATTTGGAGATATGGGATGGATGGGTGGTTGCTGAAAAATGTGGTATGATGGAAGGGGGATGAAGGACTAGAAACATCTCAGTCCTGTTTGGGTGCAACTTATGGATGGGTATATTATGAAGGGATGAGAAGAATTCGGTGGAATATTTCCATTTAGGGTGGGAAACGGAAGCAGGGTTAGATCTTGGGAGCACATGTAGTATGGAGAGAATTGATTGAGGGAAGTACTTCCCAACATATATATATAGTTTGGAAAAGAGAGCCAACTATCCAACAAATTCGTATGATTCATGAGGGAAGTTCACTGGAATTTGAGATTTAGGAAGAACCCACTGGACTGGGAGATTGAGGAATATCTAGCTTGGTTGAACTTTTGTACAGAGAGAACACACCACATGTTGCATTCGACGTATGAAGATGGCAAGAGAATAGAGATGATTTGTTCATTGTCAAATCTTATTATGAGAGGTTACTACGGAGAGAGAGGGATCAACATTTCCTGTTCGACTTCCCAGGGTGCATAGGAAGCTTTACTTCTTTGTGTGGTTGGTAACGAGGGAAGTGATTTTGACGACAGAAAATCTAAGGAAGAGGAGGATCACCTATGTTGGTGCTTTATGCGCAGAGGTTCGAGCGAAGAGGTGGATCATCTCCTTTTGTATTGTCAATGGATTTTGACAGCAGAAAATCTGAGGAAGAGGTTGATCATCGCCTTTTGCATTGTCAAGCAGCTAAGCGATTGTGGACGGGTCCTTGATTGGTTTGGATTGCTATGGATGATGTCGGGCACAATGAAGAAGGCGTTCCATAGTTGGGCCTTCAGGAAGGGGAAGAGAAGTTCAAGGTCTTGGAGTGTTGCTCATTTAGTTATTATGTGGTTATATGGAAAGAGAGAGATAGAACTTTTGAAGGGGTTGTCCAAAACTTTGTAAATCTGTAAAATAGTCTTTTGTCTCTAGTTTCTTTTGGTGTACCCATAAGGTACCTATTTGTGTTGATGATTTGGTTTCTTCTGTTGAGGATCATATTTTGGTGTAGGTTATCTTCTTTTTGGCATACAACTTGCATACACGTGGTTTCCACAATTTTTTAGTAAAGTTTAAATGAAAAAAAATAGTTTAGAGATACGTGTGACATTTAGAGAATCTAGAATTTTAGAGATTTCTCTAATTGTCTTAAAAGATAAATTATTGCATACATTATTTAATTTGGCCCAAATAGCATGGAATGGAATATGGATATAGAGGATGCATATTCTGCTTTTTCAAGAATGACCAAAAGTAGATTTGTCCTGAACAAGTACATCCGACCTTTTGTCTTGATTCATAGTCAAGAAAGACAGGATCTAAAGGCACACAATTATTGATCTTGACCAACTAGTTTGACATTTAGGTGGTGGTAATGCTCTAAGTATTTAGAAGATATGAATTTTGTAAAATAGCTCATTTTGGACTTATAATGGGGTGCTGTAAAGGTTTTTTTTTAGTGTGTCTATGAAATTAGATGAATTTTTCTTAGCAAGCCTCCTTGCTGGCTGAATAGAAGGTTGAGATTCCAGAATGCTAACTTTTCTATCCAAGGGGTATCTTGTGAAGAAGGCCACTTTCCTTGGTGTTCCTATCCCTTCTTAGGCTGTAGTGCTTAATAAGTTATGTGGATTGTATGCTCTTCCTAAGAAAGAGAGACACATTTGATTAATAAGTTAACTTCACTAATTACTCTGCATGAAAGGGAAAAAAAGAAGCAGAAATAATCTGCAATTGCAGTTCTTTTTGCTAGATTCTTTATAAGTTTGAAAGAGTGCCCGCTTGAGGATGACCGCTCTTATTATTCTAGCATGTTATTCTTTTCTTTGTAACATTTAGCTGTACTTCTATTCTTTAGGTGCTATGAAGTTGAGCAAAAACTCGAAGCCAGAGAAAGGCATCCTCTCTATCACAAGGACATTCATATGCTTTATCCAGTAAGTAGTTCTTTTAAGTTTTGTTTTGCAAGTGTTGCTATATTGTAGAATTTGATGATTGAGGAATAACTTTTGCAGACTGAAATTGATGATGTACCTGCTGATACCAAGGATCCAGATGAAATTCTTGAGAGTGAATTTTTTGATACAAGGCAGGCATTTTTGAGCCTTTGTCAAGGAAACCATTACCAATATGATACCCTGCGGCGTGCTAAACATTCCTCAATGATGGTCCTTTACCACCTTCATAATCCCACTGCACCAGCATTTGTGACAACTTGCAATATTTGTCATCTTGACATAGAAACAGGTCAAGGTTGGCGGTGTGAAACTTGCCCTGATTATGATGTATGTAATGCTTGCTATCAGAAGGATGGTGGAGTTGATCATCCTCACAAGTTAACTCATCACCCATCCATTGCTGAGCGTGATGCTCAGAATAAAGAAGCTAGACAACAACGAGTTCTGCAGGTGCATTTTCGTTGGCCAATTAATATTGGTTGTGGTTTTTTGCTGTTCTCTGTCACTCAACCCCCCCACCCCCAAGCCATCAGTTAAAAATAAGAGGAGAATATTCTCAGAACAGCTCTCCCAGTTCTCAGTGGGCTTTATGAGCTTTTGCTATGTCCTTCCGGTTAACGAATGCTCTGGTAGTTTTCATGGATCTAATGGACGTGGTTTTTGAACTGTTATCTTGACAAGGTCTTGGTAGTGTTCATTGATGATATTCTAGTCTATTCATGACCTTTGGGCTAAAGTTGTCTGTCAAGTCACCTTAGTCCAAAAGACTTGTGAGTCGACATAACTTGCTGCGGAGAAGCAACGGAAATCCTCCATCGAAATAATATGATATCTTTTGAGATGTTTAATTTCTCCCAAAATCATTACATGGAGACTGTTGATACTTCTCTGGAACATGTGATGATATTCTTTCCCCCTTTTTAGTAAGATATTAACTAACATGCCTAAAAGTTGCAAGATAAAATGTCACAGAAACAAATCCAAAAATGGCCACCTAACTGGTTCTACTGAAAGTTACAGAAACTATACAGGTCATTAACTTATATGAACATGTCATCTGCATATGTGAGTCTATTCTTTTTGTGCCACGACTACAAGCTCTTAGCATCTGAACTTCGTTCAGAAACTTTTATGAACTCTCCCTGGAGACTCTTGTATTTGGCTCAGTTCAAAGGTGTCAATTTCAAGTGTAAACCTTTTCTATATTGACTCCATATTATCAGGATAAGCAGTGCATCAGTGTTAGGCATTAACCTCGTGTATCCCTGGTTGTGGTTGTGTATGATAAAACATTCCTTTTTACTATGCTCATCTCTTAGTTATGTTTACATATGATGTCTGAAATGATCTTGCGATTTGACTCTGCAGCTTAGGAAGATGCTTGACCTTTTGGTGCACGCATCTCAGTGCCGCTCTTCCCATTGTCAATATCCAAACTGTCGGAAAGTTAAGGGGCTTTTCCGCCATGGTATACAGTGCAAAATACGTGCTTCAGGAGGTTGTGTTCTCTGTAAGAAAATGTGGTATCTTCTTCAACTCCATGCCCGTGCTTGCAAAGTATCTGAGTGTCATGTGCCACGATGCAGGTCAGTTGGC
The DNA here is from genome assembly GCF_000226075.1 of Solanum tuberosum. Taxonomy (NCBI): domain Eukaryota; kingdom Viridiplantae; phylum Streptophyta; class Magnoliopsida; order Solanales; family Solanaceae; genus Solanum; species Solanum tuberosum. The sequence goes on along the minus strand of NW_006239026.1, from coordinate 1,429,327 downwards.
TTTTTTTTTATTTTTTATTAGGGGTTGGGGAAGGGGAAGTGGGAATGGAGTGGAAATCGCACTCACCTATTGTGTGGGAGACTCCCACCAATACCACTATGCTATGAGCCTTGGTGGTAGGTCAGTTGGCTATTACTTCCCGGTATAGGTGTTCGCAGTCACTTCTTTTGTAAGGTAAATAATTTATTAATTTTGGGAGAAGCTCCCGTATACAAGTGGGCGTTTGTAATCACTTATTAAAAACAACAATTGATAATAGTAATAAACAAGTTATTAAATACTGGAATGAAATGTTTCCGTATGGAGTCAAATGCATACTAAGAATTCATATAAGCCAAACCACACTAGGTTGAGGTCGATGATGGTAGTAGCAGTAGTAATAGGAATAAAGGTCATTGTAGTTTCAAAAAGAAGGTAATAGGAATAAGGTCATTATAGAAGTAAATAAATGATTTTTAATGTTGCTGCAATCCCCTTGACCCCCCTTTCCCCCTCCGTCTCCCCTTGGTGTCGTTAATCTCAGTGTTGATATCAGCTAAATCTTGTTCACAACATAAAATTGCAACTCTATTGCCATTCACACAGAGATTTGAAAGAACATCTTCGGAGGCTGCAACAGCAAGCTGATTCTCGGCGGCGGGCTGCTGTTATGGAGATGATGAGACAGCGTGCTGCAGAGGTTGCAAACAGTGCTGGGTGACCATATAGTACAAGTTGTAATGGACATACACAAGGTGTTACCAACTGTACTTGGAGGTATCAATATTTTTGGAAGAAAAGATCTCGTAGTGTACAGGAAACTGTAACGAACATACAAGCTTGTTCATTGCTGGTTAACCATCACCTACGCGTTGGTTCTTTCACTTACCCTTCTCAGGGTTATCTCCACCGTGGACTATTCCTTCACTTGGTCGTCTTTGTGTTATCTCCATTGTGATGCTTATATTATCCGAGTTGCTCTCATCAACAATGCATCTCTGGGAGTGTATAGGATGCCGAGCATTCCCCACCCATAGCTCATAAGCGATTTTCGTTAAATTTTATTCTGTGGAATTGTTGAGGGCAAATGTGCCTGTTTTCCTGATTTATTTTAGCATGCATAAAACATTGGGATTTCCTTTTCGTGTTAATAGTTAGTTGTCTTATTTAAAAATGCAAAGTACTTTACAAGTAGCAAGTTACTAGTCCTTACTAAAACTTGTTCTTGACAATTTTTTACCCGATGTGACGATGATATGAGTCGAACTTAAAGCTGAAATCGATATAATATATAGAGATAATTTCTCATTTTATAGTTGGTTTGGCTTTAACTAGCTTAGAATTTAGCAGCAGTTGATGTGATACTTGGTACTTTAGTCCCATGTATCTAGATTCGATTTATTCAATGAGCATATACTACGTGCTCCAGTTTAATTCATGTAAACCTATGCTCTAATATTAGCAAATATATTCTTGCAAATTAATAATTTAAATGTAAGTTGGTACTCTCCAGAAGTACTTCATACTAAAAACATACATAGGATAACCAAATGATAAACAAGGTTTTATTCAATTCTCTTTGCCATATTGTAATCTTGATATTTCGTACGATACTGATAGTCTAGTCTAACGTACGTAGACCTTTGGTTCGCAAATAGTAATCACATGAATCAGTTGCCTCATAATTGTAGGTATCAAAGCTAAGGTCACGAGTTCGATTCTCAGGAACCACATGATGTGTTTGGCAAGTGTTGGGGGAGAGATAGTTGGATGATACTAATATCCTGTCTATGGCAAGGCACTAGTGATGGGCTGGAGATTGCTTGGTTAGAGTCATGGTCAAATATTATGCTTACTTGATAAGTTTTATTAAGAAATAAAGTTGCGTTCTTACTATCAACTATTGCTTGTCACAAATTACAATGGCAGGTGTTTGCACCTAACTAGTGGTGCCTTTTGTCAATTTGACCAAATGGGCAAACTCTACATATTGGAAAACATGTCAGTTTGACTAAAAATGCAAACTTGAAGGGTGTGCTCGGTATGCAAGTAAAAAATATTATCACAAAACTACGACTTGTGAGAGTGGATATGAGACAATGTGACTTGTTTTCTCCGAACACGAGAAATAAGAAAACATTTTCCGAAAAATGTTTTCCTCCTTAATATACCCCTATATATTGGAAAACATATGGTGGAAATGCATACTGAATATAATGCAAACTTAACCTTTTCAGAAATTCACTTCCTGCACAGTTTGAATTAACTTGTTGTTAGTGAGAATATGATAAAATCCAATGGAAGAAAGCACAAACTAACTAAAATCACAAAGTGTAAAACATCATACTAATATAATCTTAGTCATTGCAATCTTCAAGAGAAACAGGACTAACATTAAACATAGAAGTCAACATTAAACAGAAATAAGGTTAACAAACCAACATAAATGATCTTAAATTACTACATTCATGCAGATGTTATCTGCTTATTCAGCAGAGAGCTTTCGGCGCTTGTACTTCACCATTACTTCACCTTTGACACCGACAACCATAGCGTTCCAGTCAATTTCAGGGAAAGGTGAGATCAGTTCAAACTCGAAATTTCTCAGCAAGTGACTCCATATTGCTTTAATCTGCAGATAAGCAAATGGTTCTCCAAGACAGCCATGCCTGCCTCCACCAAAAGAAATATATGAGAATGCTCCTGCAGCCTTATCTTCTTCTCTACCAGGACCGAACCTATCAGGGTCATAAGTTTCTGGATTCTTGAAGATATGTGGCAGCCTGTTTGCAAAAGCAGGTGATGTTGCAACTATATGGCCCTTCGGAATGTCATACTCTTTTCCTTCTCTGGTTGTAACACTGAAATCACTATGTGAACTGCGGAGAAGCATTATCAGTGGAGGATGGAGTCTCAGGGCTTCCTTTATGCATCTGTAGAGGGCATCCATCTCGGAAAGGATGTCGTGATCAACCTTATTCCCGTGTTTCTTCATCAGATTCTTCTGTTCATCTACAACAGCAGACATGTACTTGTTGTTGGTGAGGAGGTATGACCCTGTCCAAGTGGAAGTGATGGAACTGGTGTGCTGCCCAGCGAAAAGAGCAGCAATCAGAAGACCTGTGATCTCACCCTCTGTTGTTGGCCGTCCATCTTTGTACTTCGAGTCAATGAAGCATTGTAACATATCATTCTCTGCCTTGCCTGTATGTTTTCTAGAATTTATGATATTTGCAAAGATCTCCGCAAGCTTCTTCCGGGCATTGTCACGTCGGCGATGGGCTGGAATTGGAAGGTAGGGAAAGATAACACTGATAGGGAGCATCCCATTGTCCAGGTCATGGAAGAGAGCAGACACGTCGTCAAAGAGTTTATTGCGGACCTCTTCTCCCAACAGACATCTACTAGCTGTCAATATGATAAGATGCTCCAGTTCATACTTTAGGTCTACTTCACCACTCTCACCCCATTTTGAGAAGTACTCCTGCATTTGTCAAAGGAAGAAAACAAAGCCAGTCGATCAAATTACAATTATTCAAGGCCTATTTCTTCTCCATCTTAAGTAGCGTTTGCTAGTTTGGCCACAGATTTTGAAAATTTATCTTCAACTGATGTTTGGTCATTATCAAGTTCCAAAAACTGGTCCAGACCGGTTTTCGGGAGAGATTTCGCTTTCACTCACAAAAGTTTAAAAAATTTCCAAGTAAAATGCATGTCCAAACACAAATTCAAGTTCCAAAAATCACTACTTCAATAACTCAAATTTTCAAGTTTCAACTTCAAAATCTATGGTAAACCGGCGCTTAGAGTGCATGCATGGTTAACTGAAGCCCCCCTTTCAAAAAAGGGCCAAGTCAAAACTAAAGGTGTTGCAAATGCTAGTTCATTTAAACAAATATCTCCACCTCTTCTCAAAGACTCAAACTGAAGGATAAAAGTTGTGGTCACACAAATGAAAGAAACATACTAACTGCATGAAACAGTGAGCCCTTGATCTTGCAGTTGCAGTAAGAAATGGCAGCATGCAATTCAGGCCAAAATCTGGCAGGAATGAAGTCTTAAAAGAATAAAACAAGTGACTACCAAACAAAATCAATCACAAGAAAAGCAATGAACCCGGGGGGATGAAAAATCCAAGAGCAGAAGACGATTTCTGACTATGTTGCTTGGACTCTTCAAAAGTTCCAACTGGTGCACGACGGATCCTCCAAAGTTAGTAGATTTTTAGAGGATCCAGACATAAGTGGGACAACATTTTTGGAGAGTCCAAGCAACATAAGATTTCTAAGATTTGAGAACATTATCTTAACAACTAAGGCAACCAATATAAACATTTTCTTGTTTAATTACAGTAACACAGGTCAAATTATCTTGAAACACAATCAGAGCACAGAGACATGAGCCCACTATAATAAAAGACTTAAAACTGAAGCAAACATTAATAAACAAACTCTAAATGTCATCAATCAAATTCAAGAAAAGATAACAGATTCTTTTTAGTATACCTCAGCTTCTGTAACCATCTGATCTACATAGCCCTTCAACTTAGTAACTCTAAGAGCTTCAGTAAAGAACCTGAACTGTTCCTGCCTAATTGTATAATCAACATCAAAAACCACACCAGGTCCAAAGGTAGGCACATTGAACTGATAAACCTCTTGTTGGCTAAGATCTGTTTCTGGGGCTTTGAAAAAATGTGCAGAAACTTCTGGACCAATGAAGAATGTGATGTTCTTGTTCAACAAATTCAGAGTAAACACACTCCCAAGCTTTGGATACTCCTGTCTAAGCATCACAACTGGCCCTTTAAGGAAACGAATCAACCCACCAACAATAGGCCATGCCTTAATCACTGGAGGCAAACGCTTCTTAGATCTGGGCATAATTAGTGCAGATATGAGCTTTGCTACCAAAAGGGTAGCAACTAACAGCAACCCCACATTCAGAATCTTGTTGTCACCTAACTCCATAGCTGGAAAAAAAAACCCTGCAATTCAAGAAAATATTGAAACTTTAACATGGGAATCTTAACATCTCAGTTGTTGTTGACTATTGAACTTTCACCTCGTAATCTCATTCCCTACCCCTACCCCTACATTCTTTTTCTCAAAAGATTGAAACTTTAACATAAAGATCTGAGATTCCAAACAAATCAAGAAACAAGAAGAGAGAGAGTAATAGTGAATCTTGTTGTCACTTAACTCCATAGCTTTAAAAAAACATGCAATTCAAGAAAAGATTGAAACTTTTAAAATGGGAAATCTTAATAATTCAGTTGATTAACAATACAAACTTTCACCTTGTTAGTAAGAGTTCGATTCCCACTTTCTAACCCCCTCCCATTTCCATTCCCCCCCACCCCCATACACCAATTTTAAAAAAGATCGAAACTTTAACATAAAGATCTGAGATTCTTAACAAATCAAGAAACAGAAAGACAAAAAGAAGTACCTGAATGAAGAAAAATTACTGGAAAATTCTTTTTCAGGAGAGAATAATGATAGCCATAGTGGAGGCACACCTCATTTAGTTGAGGGTTTTCTTTTTCTGTCACTCTCTTTTTTTAGCTTAGCTATATAGAGATTCAGTCCACCAGTCTAGTGGTAACTATATTGCACAGCTGTTTTTTATTTTATTTTATTATTTTATTATTTTTTTGGTCTGACATGCACAAGAGTTTGTGTTGAGTGTAGGATTCTTTGGTAAAAATTTATAATTTTTTTTTAATTCTTAAATTTCGTGTCCGGCAGGATTTATTTGAGTGACGTTTTCAATATGATTTTTCTTCATATTCATCGTGTTCGGCAGGACTCATTTGGGTGTGAGTCTAGTGCTGGCAAAATGAGCCCATATTTTGATAACCCGCCCATATTTGATGGGTTGGGTGAGTGATTTTTTACATGGGTAAAATATGGGTTGATACCCATATTCAACCCATAAAAATATGGGTAAAATATGAATTAGTCAAATGGGTTAAGCTTCTAACTTTTATTCACTATAAATTTATGATATCACTAAAAATATTGTAATTTCTCTTGATTTTTATGCTCTTCTATAGAACTAATTATTTTTCGCTATAATTGAAAAGGTATAGTCTTTGGTCCTCCAAAAATATATATTTTAAATGTACATTTCTTTTGTTACTTATAATTATATATTTTTTATTTGTTTAATTTTATATTGAATAATAAATAATAGTGTAAAATAAGTAAATCATGTATTAGTCTTGACATTGCTTAAAGTGCATTAAGCGTGTTTTAGTCCTAAAATGCAAATATTCATTTACTTTGAAATTAAAAATATTTTCCCCTTGTTATTACATAATTGTATTTTATATATTGAAAAGTTATAAGATTTTTTTTTTACTTTTATGATACAATAAAACTAAATGAAGCATTTTCAACATTTTTCATCTAAAAAAAGACTAAAACATTTTCTTCATGTTGAATTCTTAAGTAGAGCACTATTACTCATGAAAATATGGATAAACTAGTATTTTATCCAACCCATTTTTACCCAATCCATTTTTACCCATATCAAATATGGGCGGGTTGAATTATTACCCATTTTCAACCGCCCAAATTTGACCCAACCTGCCCATTTGCCACCACTAGGTGTGACGTTCCCAATATGATTTTCTCTATATTCATCGTGTTCGACAGGACTCATTTGGATGTGACATTCCCAAAATGATTTTCTCCATATCCATCATGTCCGACATGACTCATTCATTTGAGGGGGAAGGGGACGTTCCCATATGATTTTCTTCATATTCAGGGCTTGAATTCGAGAATTTTGATTGAGAGTGAAACAATCTCATCACTGCACCACAATTCATCTTGATATATTTCATCCCTTTTATACTATGTGGTTTTTGTTGATTTGACATACTCCTTTTAAGTCATATACTCACTTTTATGTGGTCTTGTTGATTTGACATACTCTTCGTCTCATATTACATGGTATTTGTTGATTTGATATATTTTTTAAGAAAAATTTAATTTGATGTATATTTTATTAATAATGTTTTGAAACTCTAAATTTGATTACTCTTTTTGTTCACGTTTACTTGTTCATTTTGAATTTTACACGTCTATTTAGAAATAATAATTGATTGATTAGTTTACTACAAATCATATTACTTTGATGTTTAATCTTAGGAATTGAAAAATAATTTGAGGATTAAGAAGTTAATAGGGATAAGGGTCTGAAAAATACTCTAACTTTGACCGAAATTGTTGTTACGACACCAAACTTTGAAAATGATCTTTTACCCCCCCTTGCACTATTTAATAGTGTATTTTAAAGGTATATATGTGTCCACGTGGACACATTATTATTTAAAATGATGTAATATTTATGATGTCCACGTAGACACATATATACTTTTAAAATACACTATTAAATAGTATAGGGGGTAAAAGGTACTATTAAATAGTACATGGGGTAAAATGTCATTTTCAAAGTTTGGTATCGTAACAACAATTTCGGCCAAAGTTGAAGTATTTTTCAGACCCTTATTCCAAGTTAATATCAACGATAAACATAAAAAATAAAATAAAAATTCTTGATATGCTAAAAGTGACAAATAAAAGTAAAAATGAATAGAGGGAGATTCTATTTTATGTAGTTATTCAATACCTATAAATAGTATGGGAAAAAAGTAATAAAATATTATTGATTTACTATCTAGTATTAGTATAGGAGTAAAATAAACTAAATTTGAGGGAGTACTTCTACATAAATGAATATGGGCGAATTCAGGGTGTTGGGTGAAGCTTTTCGAAAATTTAATAACTTTTACCTGAATCTTGATTTTGTATTAAAATTTTTAGTACAAATACAAGAATTATGAATTGAGAACAACACATGTAAATAAAGTGTGTTGTTGATGTGGAGACAAAAAAAACTAAGCTCATCAACTCTCTTGGTTGATTTACACAACTAAATCATAACCTTTTTTGTTATCATTACTTGATTGATTGTTATGTATTATTTTCATTATTTAGCCTTCAAAGCGAGCAACGGATTGAGAGTTCAAATCCTTATTAGATAATATTTTTAAATTTTATTTTTCTATTTCTGAAATTTGAACTTAAAATATCACAATTCTCAATTAACTTTATTAACTATTAGATGACATTTTTAGGCTAGTGTTTGAGCTAACTTATTTAAGAAAAAATAATATTTGTTTTCAAATAGCTATAAAATTATAGGTACTAGACTGAAAGATTTCTCCCTAATTATAAAAAAGAATTGTTTCGCTACTTACTCTATTTCTGACCTCTCTAGACAAGTTACACCTTGTTCGGATGGTTGTTACCTGTTGTATTGTATTGTATTGTATTCTTAGTTTAAATATAATGTTTGTTTTGATTGTTACTTAAATTCTACTGTATTAAATCCATAGTTAGGTAACGACAAAAAGATCAATTTTTTGTGATGACCGATTTGGTGTAATCGCGTTGTTACCTTAATACTTTCTTCTCATTTTATTTTTATTTATTATTTAATAATCATATTTCATCTTTTATCTTGCCTTTTTCATAATAGTTCTACTACCTCGTACCCTACTTTTCTTGTAGGTTTATCACTCAAATTTTGGATGTGTGTCATTATGTAACGACGGAGAACGATACAATCTTGACAAACATTGTACTCATTAAAACAATATTGCACGATACAATACAGTACGATATATTATGAAACAATACGTAACAACCATCCAAACAAAGTGTACCTTGTAAATCTTGATAGAATGGATATGACCTCCTTTAGATAAAAAAGAATCAAGAATACTATCCTTATTTTTTGGCTTCAATAGCAGAGGTGCATCTAGGATTTCAAGATAATTGGTGCACTATTACAAAAAAAGTGGATCTAAGGTATAAATTTGATAGATTTGACATTTAGGTTCTTATCACTAAAAATCGTTAAATTTATAGTTTCAGAATTAATTCTTATCTATTGAAATTCTTACACACACACACACCCGGTCCATGCCCACGCCCGCCCGCCCGCTCGCACGCGCAGACACACACTTGGTTTAATTATATTAAAATAATTACAGTGCTAAAAAAAATTAGGAATTTCGAATGTGACAAACTTGAAAAATTTGAAGAAAAATAAACAAGATAGATATAAGATTCAAATTTTGAACCTCACTTGGAGAGGTGCACCTAATCATCATTGTATTATATGGTACTTCGAGTGTGGGTTCACTCATCTATATTTAAGTATTTTTCTAAAATATAATGTTACTATATATAATTTCGGTAAGGGGCATGGATTCACGTGAATCTAATGACCCCTCTTGTATACTCCCCTGTAATTAGTAGGTTTTTAGACATTAGGTCTACACTGACTTTTGTATTGACGTACTCCCTCTGTCTCAATTTATGTGACACTTTTCATTTTTCATGAGTCAAATAATTTAAGTTTGATCGAAAATTTGCGTGTGAAATCTTCAGTTTTTTTGAAATGAAATTTATATATTTGTAAACTACGTAAAAGGTACTATAAGTCACAATAATTGGCAATTCAAAAATAATTAAACGATATATGAAAAAATTACGATCAAAGATAAACTTGTTTAAATCTCGAAATTCGAAAAGTGTGATATAAATTGAAATGGAGGGAGTACTTTTTTACTTGTGCTTCTTAAGTACTACAAAATATAAGTTTGGTATACCAAACTCCAAATCTTATACTCAGTTTGTTAAAAAAAAAAAATTGCCACGCTACTCATTTCTTGTAAGTTAAATTTTTTTAGGGAATTTTTTTTTAACCTAAAACAAGCTATGAATAATTACATGAAATCTATTTTATTAAAAAAATTAAAAATATATTTTTTTTAAATATAAAAAATATATTCTTTCGGAGATAAACTTATAAATAAAAAGTCACATAAAATGAGAGCTAAATTAATCAATCACACATATGTTAATAATGTTTTTTGAACTGTAAAAATTGCAAGCGGTTTGATCATTTGATCACTTGAATCATGCCCTTCCAAATAGGTGAATTTTTCTGCAAAAAATAATAATAATCTCGTGTAATTTTATAAATGAAGTTTGAAAACGACGATGTATATATAATTTTGTGTAATTTTAGCGTATATAAATTTTACTCTTATTTTCAAAGGTAGAAAAATATTAGGACGGATCTAGGAAGTTGTCAAGGTATTTATCTGAATTGCTTCAGTTAATATTACACAATATATAAGGTAATTTCTTTTTTACATATAGATTTATAATTCTTTGAATACAAGATTAGAAGTTGACTTAATGAATAAGGGTAGGAGTGTCAAAATCAATCCATAAAATCATAACTCCTCCAATCCATTTACTTTCATGGCATGTTATAATAACCACTTATTTTATTAATTCTATTCATTTTAACCCGCTTAATTCAACCCATTTTAAATCTGAATTGATATACAACCTAGATTGACTAGTGAGAAACTTCTAAAAAAAATTAGAAAGACATTTTTTATGGTCATAACAATACATGAATTACTTTTTATTAGGTACTCAAACAAATTATCAGAAAAACACACTTTGATCAACGTCATAGCTTAACACCCTTAATTTATTTTTCAAACCTCTGAATAAATTTTTTGAATCCGCTACTAAAAAATCACACATGAATCATTCTTCAATTCTCATAAATGTAGATTGGATTTGAAAATAACTTTCTTTATTATAATGAATCTCTTCTATCGCTACCTACCATGTAATATTATTATTTTAAAAAAAAATCAAAGTGGTGTACTAGTAACTAGAATTAAGAAATGATGATCACGTGAGAAAACCATGGGCCAATTCCTTTAGAACGCCATAACGTGTATTTGGACTTTTGATAAATGACAAAACTCGTAGTGGTCGATAATATCTAGGGAAAACCCTACAACTATGACTTTATAATATTTTAATTTTTACTTTTTCTAGTCGAGCAAGTGAGATTTGCTATGTATCTCATATACATGTTAATCCATTTGGATATAATATGTCTAGAATAAATCACATCTAAATTTGATATCATATATTTGAGATACATGCATATGGATATAGCTGGAGATATCAGAATTTGATAAGATACGTAATATAGTAAACTAGAGTATCTAAGTAATTAGTTATTAAACTGGTGATATTTATGCAAGTTCCCCTTATTTATTCACTTTTAATTTTGCACGTTTCTTATAATTTTGCACGTTTCTTAAGAAATACTTTCTCTATTTTAATTTATACGAGTTAGTTAGGGCTTGACACAGAGTTTAAGAAAGAAAAAAAAGATTTTTGAAACTTATAATCTAAAATAAGTCATAGATATTTGTGTGGTTATAAATAATTTCATTAAGCGTAAAATAGATATTTTAAAGTTAAATTGTTACTAAATATAGAAATGTGTCATATAAATTAAGAGAAAGAGAAATATTTTAGATGTCGAAATTGTGTTTGAACATGCATCTTACTTTAGAAAAAAATACCTAGTTTTTGAGTGAAAGTCCTAAAAACCCAAAATCGGGTTTGTGTACGTTTTTTTGGGAACTTAAAAATCAAAATTTCAAAATCTAATTAAATTTAATGGCTAAACAAATACTTGAAGATAATTTTTAAAAACATGATCCAAAATTTATGATCAAACGCTAACGGATCCTTTGTTTGGATGGTTGTTTCTCGTATTGTATTATTAGTTTAAGTACAACGTTTGTTTTGACTATTAATTAAATTATATTATATCGTATCGTTTAAATTCATCGTTAAGTAACGAAGAAAAATCTTATTTTACGTAATGACTTATTTGGTGCAATCGTGTCGTTACTCTAATATTTTTATTTTTATTTTGTCTTTACTTTTTTCTTTTATCAAATTGTTGTGGCTTGTCAGGTCTTTTCATTTTGTCTTTACTTATTGTTTAATAACTATGTTTATTCTTTACCCTACCTTTTCATAATAGTTCTGCTTTTTATCTTACTTTTCTTGTAAGTTGGTCATTCCAATAATTGGTGTATATAAGACATTATGTAATGACACAAAACAATAGAATATTTAAATATTATATTTATTAAAATAATACAATACGATACAATACAATATATTATAACAACCATCCAAACATAATGTAAATGGTAGGTGGAAGGAAATATTTAGTTTGGTTCTGACTGAGAAAGGAATCATAAATCATTAAAGATTTGAAATGTCAGATTAAAATTAATTAGGCACTAAATTAAACAAGGAAGAAAAAAGAAAAAATAATAATTGTGGCTGGCCATACCTCATTTAATTGGAAAGGAAATATAATGGCATGTGCTCTATGTCGGTGCGAATTTAGAATAGTAGAACTTCAATATAAATATCACACATCGAATAAAAAAAATATAATGACATGGAGAAGATATCTTTACCTTCAAGAATTACGGAGTTCCAAATGTGATTTTTTTTTAACCCTTCAGGGTGGTCCAGTGGTTTGGGCTTGAGATTTCTATGTTGAAGGTCTCAAGTTCGAAACTTCTTTTCCAGCGAAAGCAAGGGGATGCCTTATGGGTCGAGCTCGTCGCATCGGACTTGCCTAGTGCAAGTTACCTCTCCTATGTGGTTTGCGAGCTATTGCATAGGAACGGGAGTTTTACCCTATGCGCACCCAGAGAGTAGCGGTTGCGGATTTCCCTTGTCATAAAAAAAATGTGATTTTTTTTCTTTCTTTGTTTGGTAAGGACAACGTTTACGTACACTCAATCTTCTTCCGACTCTACTTATGAAATTCTATAGAAGATCAATTGAGACTCACTCCATAGTCCCACGAAGATCTTTACATACTTGTCAAGAATGTGAATGGTTATAATTTAACTTACTCAGTTTGATCCATCATTTTTACAATTTCAAACTTACATTTTGATTGCGCCGCTAATACAATAAAAAAGACCTTGTAACATTAATACAATGGAGATTGTCTATATTGCTCGGACTCTCTAAAAATGTTACCACATATGTGCGTCCCATCGGCATTTATGAACGGTCCGAGCAACATAGGTTATTGTAATACACAACACATACATAGGGGGATGAAACTGGTTATTTCTATCTTGTCAACTTCTGATTCAGGCAGAGGCAGCAAAACAAGGCAAGTACATTACTAAGAACATCTAGCTGAGCTATTTACATAATTGCGCTGCTATATGAACTCTCTTAAAATACCTTTTGAGCCAATTTCCAGAATATCGTTGTCTGATGCAGGGTGATCGTGAACCTGTTTTTTATCGAAACAATATACAGGGGCTTGCCATTTTGCGTCCTCAAGAACTGCTCCCACTTCGAAAGTCATTACGTGAATAGACCTTCCTGCAACATTAAACTTGTTACTCCTATAACACGAACATTATTTATAAAGAGTATAGAAACAATGAGATCAATCTTGCAACAAGATTCTTTTGCACAGGTTTGTGAAGAAAAGGACTCAACTATCCAGAACACGTGAGGTAGCTGCACATACGCGAAGGACTTCAGAAAGCTAGTTGAGCTTTATATATCAGGATGTACATAAACTAGATCTTATGTTTAGTGTAAAAAGATCAGATTTCTTCAACTCGAGTTGGCCTTTAATTAGTAGTTCCATCAAATGCAGATAGATATTATTGTGTCTGGTTACGCCTAGTGACTAATCCATGCTGTTGGTCTGTCAGTTCATTTATAGCTGAATGAAGCTATGACTTTATGAGATTTGGTTATGAATACTAGAGCTGATTGAGTTAAGATACAAGAACATTTCATGAACTCATGTTCTTACTTCTCGTAACAAGAACAAGGTTGATGTAACAATCCATTTAGGTTGATGTAACAAGGCTGATGTCTATAAATATGTGCAAAAATATGTTATCATTTCGAAAAACAAAGAAGAATATCGTTTGTATGGTAGCTGTGAGCCATGGCCACCAGTAGCTTTCCGGTTAATCCCAACTACAAGTTATAGCAAATTCACCAGCTAAACTTTAGCCACTTTTGATAGTCTTGGGAACAACTAAAGCAGAGCTAGAGAAGACTAACGAACTCATACGCTGCACAAACAAATTAAGGGATATTCTAATACCTTTATGTTAATGTGCTAAAAGACTAGAGTGAGAGTTCTACAATCTGATCTCTCTATAACAGTCGTCCTCTGCAACAACATTTCATTATAATGACAGTTTGTTTTGAAATCAAATTTTCATCTTATGTTATATTATATGTTCTCTATAATATCATTTCACTATAACAGCCAAAAAGTATCCAAAAAAATGACGTCGTTATAGAGAGGTTCGACTTTTATATGTATAAGAAAGGAGTAAGTTAATGTTTGATTCCAAGCAATTTAACAAGTTAACCCCCAGCTTTCGTCGTTCCTTATTTTGTTGGTGGGATGGTGAAGAATTGGATAGTTATTGTCTCTCCTTGATAGGATAAAAAGAATGTAACGATATCACAACAAGGCAAGTCTCAGTTGACAGACCACTTTTAGGGAAGCGTCTACTTCAGCGAAAGCAGTAACAGAAACTGCATACATCTAGCCTAATAGAACAATGACTGCATAGTAGGAGGAAATAGAAGAACTAAGAATCATGAAAGCTCGAATTTTCAAATAATGTGTTTTGAACTTGTCGATGACCACAAACAACTTGATGAGTCTTAAAGACTACCCGAGCCCCTGAACATGCTGAACTTCATGATAACTCGATAGGAAAGATTCAAACACCTCTCCATCCAAAGACTTCATAAGAAATAACATTCCTCTATTTCAATTTATGTCTCTTACTTTACTTTTTAGTTTGTTTCACAACGAATGCCACTTTCTATAGGCAGTAACTATTTAATTTCAATCTCCCACGTCATGTTTAAGACCATAAATTCAAAGGCTATTTTAATATATTTTTCACATCTTCAGTTTAACACTACAATATTTAAAAATCTCCTTTACTTTCTTAAACTTTGTGCCAAATCAAGGCCCAAAATGAAACAGAGAGAGTAGCAAACAAGTACCTACACCACCAAAGCCTCTTCCCGAAACGGAGAGAGTTGCAAACAAGCACCTACACCTCCTTTATTTGGCGATTATTTCAATTAAGTGTTTATCAAATTTGTTCATTATTTCAACTTCAAACATGAAATATGGAATTCAAAGTTGAAAAATAGTTTTTAGGAGTTCTTCAAGTTTTCACTCATGAAACATCGATTGTGTTCTACTAATACAACCTCAAATGCTCTTTTTCAACTTAGCTTCATGCTACATTCTTTTTAAATATCAAACGATTCATGTCCAAACGTCATAAAATGGAAGATTAAAAAAAAGAGGGATGGAGGGGATGAAGAGTACCAGTATAGAAAACCCAATGGACGGGTCTCTTTGTTACGATGTCTTCGTAATACCAAATGAAATCCACCTTCTGCCATACACTACAGTGAAATCCATCGATGAATTGTTGACCAAGATAAGTAGCTCCATCAAGCCAATTTGGTCGAAGAATCCCAACATCAATCAGCGCTGAACTACATTTCTTCTTATCATCATCTAGAGTGTAGCGGAATACAGTGCCATTGTTCCATTCAAGATCATAGAGAAGCTCACCTACAGAAGCGAAGCTAGAACTTTGAATTAATTCTGAGGATCCTATAAAAGCATCTTGACAAATTGTCTATACATATTACTCTCTCTGAACCAATATATGTGATATATTTTGCTTCTCCATATTCAAATTATGTAATATTTCAAAATGTATCCTTTCATTGTATTGACATGAGAAAATTACAACTTATAATAACTTGTATGTAGTAGCTACTGAATATCTAGATTTTAATTAAGATATCAAATGGATCTTCAAATGTTCAAAATTGACTCTCGATAAGCGAAAAGTGACACATAAATTGAGATGGAAAGAGACATAGATATAAAATTTAACTTTAAGCTATTGAATTCTATCAAATCCATAGACAAAGGAGATGTAGTCTTTCATATCAGATTCATCTAAACCCATTACTATTGGCGCAACATATAAATTCACACGTTTAAATTCCACTAAAAAATTAAATAGTATATATGAACTCATAAATTTAAAGATGTAACGAGTTCAATACTATTCTCTATGTGTCAATTTATGTGACACAATTTCTTTTTTTTAGCTCGTCCCCCAAAGTATCACATTTCTATAAGTGGAAACAATTTAACTTCAAAATTACTTTTACTCTTAATAAAATAATTAATATTTTCTAACAATCTTAATAAAATAATTTACAATCACACAAATTATCAAAAAGTGTTTTAGACTACAAATTTCCAAATTATATCTTTTTTTCTTAAATTTCATGTCTAAATCAAATTGTATCACAATTCACATAAATTTAAAAACTTAAGCTCGTTTGCGATAGACAAGCATAGATAGTCGTGAAACAAAAATGTAAAAATGCCTTATCCCTTATTTAGTTATTAATTACGAGATAATTTATAAAAACATTAGTAGTAATTAATACAAGAAAGATGAAATAATAATATCGAGAGTAATTATTCTGAGATAAAATGATAAAAATAACTATCTAACTTATCTTCAAATCAAACGAACCCTAAAAGATTGAAACCATAAAACATAAAATCCTAAATCCGTCTCCGCCCCCTTCTTACCTAGCTGGTCTTGTATGATGTTGAAATTGCGGCCGTTGGTCCAATCGTACCAGAGGTCGATTAAGCTTAGAGATCCGGTGAAATTGACGAACAGTATCGAGTGGAATTGATGAGGCCACGGGGCCGGCGTCGGGTCTGAATTTGATTCCGCCGACGAGACATCGGAATAGTAAGAAATTAGTATTGCGGCAACAACAAATAGTACAGTGATCGGCGACACCGTACTCTTCTTCATACTCGACCTGAAATTGCCTCGAAATTTTGCAATGGCGGTTGTGAATTTGCTCTCTGAGAAGAAGATAAGGCTCAAAGAAGGGGGAAAATGTTGTGTAGTTTGTAAGTGAGAGTAGGTAGTGACACTCTCTTTGGATGGGTGGTAGGTCCGTTTGATTTGGTTTTTCATTAAAAAAAAATCTAAATCAATTATATTGGTTTATTAAATTTAAAAATCAAATCAAATCACGTAAAGTTGATTTTTTTTTGTTTCGGTTTTAGTTGGTTCTTTCGATTTTTTTTTTGTTTTTTGGTTTTTTACAACTATACGATGTTTGAAAATATGATCAAATATATTTTCACTTACCTGTGATAAGCTAAACTTAAGAAATGTTAAATGAATAGAAATTTTCATAAAATCAGTAAAATTCACATGAGTACAAAATATATTTTTTTAAATATCAACGTTCATTATATTAAATTAATAAGATTAAAGGATACAGTCAAATTGAATACAAAACGAAATATTTACAAAGTAAATTGTTAACTTCGAATTTGAAAAACTATAACAATATAATTGTAACTTCGGATCTTAATACAAAATAAAATATTTACAATTTTTACAAGCCCAAATTTGAAATAAAATGTATAAATATTGAAAACTATAAACTAACTAAAAATATATTAACAAAGTAGATTATAAATAACATTTTTTATCTATAAATAAAATAAAATTATATATATAATATTTACAAAATTTTACA